>NC_059208.1:12048526-12356878 GCF_020615455.1 Coregonus clupeaformis | reverse complement strand
CTCATGGGAGCTCACCACCACTCCCGGGTCAGGGGACCTCCACTTTACGCCTCCGCTATAGGGTAAGAACCTCCTGACCTCTAACCCTGACCCATAATCTAAAGCCTAAACACTAATCGTAATCCATTAACCTCTTGCAACCTATTATAACCCATATTACCTCCACAATGGGTCCAGAATCATGATCCACTGACTTGGACTCTTATCCCAACTCTAACCCCTAACCCAGTATTCCTACCCCAGCTTGGCCCAGACCCCAAATGGTGCAGTCACTTAGCCTCAGAGCCCCTTAAACAGCCTGGTACCCTTTCCCTACCCTCTGCATCTCTCCATCTTCAGTCTTTCCTTTTCCCTGACAGTGTCTGCTGTGCTTGGAGTGGAACAACCCGAGTGGGTTCTAGAGACATTATACAGCTGCTAGGGTGTAACAAGAATCACACAGAGAGATCTGTATCCAATGGTTTCTTGGTGGTCCAGGGTGGTGCTGGGTCCTAAGCTCTTTTAGGGCAGAGAGCGCATAGAGGCGCCTTAAGAAGTGAATAAAGTACTGAGCTGTATAATGATGTGGCTGGATGCACTGACTCCAATTGGGTCAGTCAGTGAACATTGAATGGGTGTTATAGTTTCAAAGTATTTGTTTTTGGGTTAGTATAGCATTAAGAGTTGGTTGCTAGTTTTGGAAGTGTCAGTGTGCTTGAAAGGTTGGTGTTGGTGTAAGTATTGTAATTAAGTGTTAATTTGGGGTGTTCAGATGTGTGTGTGTGGTTGTGGTTGTGTGTGTGTGTGTGTGTGTGTGTGTGTGTTTGTGGGATGTTAAGAGGAGGTACGAGTATAAACTGCTGCAGTGAGGGGAGCGATAGAGGTGAAGGGTGAGAAAGGAGTACAGTGATGTTGCATAAACATAGAGTATGAAAGATCACATACAGCTACACTCTTCTGCCTTTCTCTCTCTCCCTCGTTCTCTACTGCCTCTCTCTCTCTCCCTCGTTCTCTACTGCCTCTCTCTCTCTCCCTCGTTCTCTACTGCCTCTCTCTCTCCCTCGTTCTCTACTGCCTCTCTCTCTCCCTCGTTCTCTACTGTCTCTCTCTTTCTCCCTCTCTCTCTACTGCCTCTCTCGCTCTCCCTCGTTCTCTACTGCCTCTCTCTCTCGCCCTCGTTCTCTACTGCCTCTCTCTCTCCCTCGTTCTCTACTGCCTCTCTCTCTCTCCCTCGTTCTCTACTGCCTCTCTCTCTCTCCCTCGTTCTCTACTGCCTCTCTCTCTCTCCCTCGTTCTCTACTGCCTCTCTCTCTCTCCCTCGTTCTCTACTGCCTCTCTCTCCCTCATTCTCTACTGCCTCTCTCTACTGCCTCTCTCTTTCCCTCATTCTCTACTGCCTCTCTCTCTCCCCTCGTTCTCTACTACCTCTCTCTCTCCCTTGTTCTCTACTGCCTCTCTCCCTCGTTCTCGTCTGCCTCTCTCTCTACTGCCTCTCTCTCTCTCCCTCATTCTCTACTGCCTCTCTCTCTCCCTCGTTCTCTACTGCCTCTCTCTCTCTCCCTCGTTCTCTACTGCCTCTCTCTCTCCCTCATTCTCTACTGCCTCTCTCTCTCTCCCTCGTTCTCTACTGCCTCTCTCTCTCCCTCGTTCTCTACTGCCTCTATCACTCTCCCTCGTTCTCTTCTGCCTCGCTCTCTACTGCCTCTCTCTCTCTCCCTCGTTCTCTACTGCCTCTCTCTCTCTCCCTCGTTCTCTTCTGCCTCTCTCTCTCTCCCTCGTTTCTCTTCCTGCTTCTCTGCTGCCTCTCTAGCTCTCCCTCGTTCTCTACTGCCTCACTCTTTGCTGACTCTCTCTCTTGTTCTCTACTGCCTCTTTCTCTATCCCTCGTTCTCTTCTGCCTCTCTCTCTACTGCCTGTCTCGCTCTCCCTCGTTCTCTACTGCCTCTCTCTCCCTCGTTCTCTACTGCCTCTCTCTCCCTCGTTCTCTTCTGCTTCTCTCTCTCTCCCTCGTTCTCTACTGCCTCTCTCTCTACTGCCTCTCTCTCTCTCCCTCGTTCTCTTCTGCCTCTCTCAACCTCCCTCGTTCTCTACTGCCTCTCTCTCTCCCTCGTTCTCTACTGCCTCTCTCTCTCTCCCTCATTCTCTACTACCTCTCTCTCTCCCTCGTTCTCTACTGCCTCTCTCTCCCTCGTTCTCTACTGCCTCTCTCTCTCCCTCGTTCTCTACTGTCTCTCTCTCTACTGCCTCTCTCTCTCTCTCTGAGTTCTCTGTCTGCCCCTCTCTCTCTCCCTCGTTCTCTACCTCTCTCTCTCTCCCTCGTTCTCTACTACCTCTCTCTCTCTCTCCGTGTTTCTCTACTGCCTCTACTCCCTCGTTCTCTTCTGCCTCTCTCTCTACTGCCTCTCTCTCTCTCCCTGCGATTCTCTACTGCCTCTCTCTCTCTCCCTCGTTCTCTGCTGCCTCTCACTCCCTCGTTTCTCTACTGCCTCTCTCTCTCTCCCTCGTTCTTCTGCCTCTCTCTCCCTCGTTCTCTACTGCCTCTCTCTCTCTCCCTCATTCTCTACTGCCTCTTTCTCTCTCTCTCGTTCTCTACTGCCTCTCTCTCTCCCTCGTTCTCTACTGCCTCTCTCTCTCTCCCTCGTTCTCTACTGCCTCTCACTCTCCCTCGATCTCTTCTGCCCTCTCTCTCTGCCTCTCTCTCTCTCTCTCGGTTTCTCTGCTGCCTCTCTCTCTCTCCTCGTTCTCTGCCGCCTCTCTCTCTCTCTCCTCGTTCTCTTCTGCCTCTCTCGCGCTCTCCCTCGTTCTCTACTGCCTCTCTCTCTACTGACTCTCTCTCCCTTGTTCTCTACTACCTCTCTCTCTATCCCTCGTATCTCACCCTGCCTCTCTCTCCCCTCATTCTCTTCTGCCTCTCTCTCTACTGCCACTCTCTGCTCTCCCTCGTTTCTCTACTGCCTCTCGTTCTCTACTGCCCTCTCTCTCCCACCTCGGATCTCTACTGCCTCTCTCTCTCTCCCTCAGTTTCTCTACTGCCTCTCTCTCTCCCTCGTTCTCTTCTGCCTCTCTCTCTCTCCCTCGTTCTCTTCTGCCTCTCTCTACTTTCTCTCTCTCCCTCATTCTCTACTGCCTCTCTCTCTCTCCCTCGTTCTCTACTGCCTCGCTCTCTCTCCCTCGTTCTCTTCTGCCTCTCTCGCTCTCCCTCGTTCTCTACTGCCTCTCTCTCCCTCGTTCTCTACTGCCTCTCTCTCTCTCTCCCTCGTTCTCTTCTGCCTCTCTCAACCTCCCTCGTTCTCTACTGCCTCTCTCTCTACTGCCTCTCTCTCCCTGGTTCTCTACTGCCTCTCTCTCTCCCTCGTTCTCTACTGCCTCTCTCTCTCCCTCGTTCTCTACTGTCTCTCTCTCTACTGCCTCTCTCTCTCCCTCATTCCTCTGCTGCTCTCTACTCTCTCTCCCTCTTTTCTCCACTTCCTCTCTCTCTCTCTCCCTTGTTCTCTCCTGCCTCTCTCTCGTCCCGTTCTCTCTGCCCTCTCCTCCCTCGTGTTCTCTACTGCCTCTCTCTCATTTCTCACTTGCGTTCTCTTCTGCCTCTCTCTCTACTGCCTCTCTCTCTCTCTCCCTCGATTCTCTACTGCTCTCTCTCTCTCCCTCGTTCTCTACTGCCTCTCTCTCTCTCCCTTATTCTCTACTGCCTCTCTCACTCCTCGTTCTCTTCTGCCTCTCTCTCTACTGCCTCTCTCTCTCCCTCGTTCTCTACTGCCTATCTCTCTCTCCCTCGTTCTCTACTGCCTCTCTCTCTCTCCCTGATTTCTCTTCTGCCTCTCTCTCCTGCCTCTCTCTCTCTCTCCCTCATTTCTACTGCCTCTCTCTCTCTCCCTCGTTCTCTGCTGCCTCTTTCTCTCTTCCCTCGTTTCTCTACTGCCTCTATCTCTCTCCTCGTTCTCTTCTGCCTCTCTACTGCCTCTCTACGCTCTCCCTCGTTCTCTACCTCTCTCCCTACTGCCTCTCTCTCCCCTCGTTTCTCTACTGCCTCTCTCTCCCTCGTTTCTCTACTGTCTCTCTCTCTACTGCCTCTCTCTCTCTCTCCCTCGTTTCTCTACTGCCCTCTCTCTCTCTCCTCGTTTCTACTGCTTCTCTCTCTCTCCCTTGTTCCTCTACTGCCTCTCTCTCTCCCTCGTTCTCTACTGCCTCTCTCTCTCTCCCTCGTTCTCTACTGCCTCTCTCTCTCCCTCGTTCTCTTCTGCCTCTCTCTCTCCCTCGTTCACTACTGCCTCTCTCTCTCCCTTGTTCTCAACTGCCTCTCTCTCTCTCCCTCGTTCTCTACTGCCTCTTTCTCTCTCCCTCGTTCTCTACTGCCTCTATCTCTCTCCCTCGTTCTCTTCTGCCTCTCTACTGCCTCTCTCGCTCTCCCTCGTTCTCTACTTTCTCTCTCCCTACTGCCTCTCTCTCCCTCGTTCTCTACTGCCTCTCTCTCTCTCCCTCGTTCTCTACTGTCTCTCTCTCTACTGCCTCTCTCTCTCCCTCGTTCTCTACTGCCTCTCTCTCTCTCCCTCGTTCTCTACTGCTTCTCTCTCTCTCCCTTGTTCTCTACTGCCTCTTTCTCTCCCTCGTTCTCTACTGCCTCTCTCTCTCCCTCGTTCTCTACTGCCTCTCTCTCTCCCTCGTTCTCTTCTGCCTCTCTCTCTCCCTCGTTCACTACTGCCTCTCTCTCTCCCTCGTTCTCTACTGCCTCTCTCTCTCTCCCTCGTTCTCTACTGCCTCTCTCTCTCCCTCGTTCTCTACTGCCTCGCTCTCTCTCCTCGTGTCTGCCTACTCTCTCTCTCTCTCCCTCGTTCTCTACTGTCTCTCTCTCTCCCTCGTTCTCTTCTGCCTCTCTCTCTACTGCCTCTCTCTTTCTCCCTCGTTCTCTACTGCCTCTCTCTCTCTCCCTCGTTCTCTACTGCCTCTCTCTCTCTCCCTTGTTCTCTACTGCCTCTCTCTCTCTCCCTCGTTCTCTACTGCCTCTCTCTCTCTCCCTCATTCTCTACTGCCTCTCTCTCTCCCTCGTTCTCTACTGCCTCCCTCTACTGCCTCTCTCTCTTTCCCTCATCCTCTACTGCCTCTCTCTCTCCCTCGTTCTCTACTGTCTCTCTCTCTACTGCCTCTCTCTCTCCCTCGTTCTCTACTGCCTCTCTCTCTCTCCCTCGTTCTCTACTGCTTCGCTCTCTCTCCCTCGTTCTCTACTGCCTCTCTCTCTCTCCCTCGTTCTCTACTGCCTCTCTCTCTCTCTCCCTCGTTCTCTTCTGCCTCTCTCTCTACTGCCTGTCTCTTTCTCCCTCGTTCTCTACTGCCTCTCTCTCTCCCTCGTTCTCTACTAACTCTCTCTCTCTCCCTCGTTCTCTACTGCCTCTCTCTCTCTCTCCCTCGTTCTCTTCTGCCTCTCTACTGCCTCTCTCTCTCTCCCTTGTTCTCTACTGCCTCTCTCTCTATCCTTCGTTCTCTACTAACTCTCTCTCTCTCCCTCGTATTCTTCTGCCTCTCTCTCTACTGCCTCTCTAGGCTCTCCTCGATTCATCTACTGCCTCTCTCTCTCTCCCTCGTTCTCTACTGCCTCTCTCTCTCTCCCTCGTTCTCCTACTGCCTCTCTCTCTCCCTCGTTCTCTACCGCTTCTCTCTCTACTCCTTGTTCCCAACTGCCTCTCTCTCTCCCTCGTTCCTCTACTGCCTCTCTCACTCTCCCTCATTCTCTTCTGCCTCTCTCTACTGCCTCTCTCTCTCCTCGTTCCTACTGCTCTCTCTCTCCCTCGTTCTCTTTCTGCCTCTCTCTCTACTGCCTCTCTCTTTTCTCCCTCGTTCTCTACTACCTCTCTCGCTCTCTCCTTTGTTCTCTCTGCCTCTCTCTCTACTGCCTCTCTCTCTCGTTCTCCTACTGCCTCTCTCTCTCCTCATTACGCTACTGTCTCTCTCTCTACTGCCTCTCTCTCTCTCCCTTGTTTTCCTTTCTGCCTCTCTCTCTCTCCTTGGATTCTCTTCTGCCTCTCTCTACTGCCCTCTCTCTCTCCCTCGTTCTCTACTACCTCTCTCTCTCTCCCTTTGTTCTCTACTGCCTCTCTCTCTCCTGGATTCTCTTCTGCCTCTCTCTCTACTGCCTCTGTCGCGCTCTCTAGTCGTTCTCTACTGCCTCTCTCTACTGCCTCTCTCTCCCTGCGTTCTCTACTGCCTCTCTCTCTCCCTCGTTCTCTACTGTCTCTTTCTCTACTGCCTCTCTCTCTCTCCCTCGATTTCTCTACTGCCTCTCTCTCTCTCCCTCGTTCTCTACTGCCTCTCTCTCTCTCCCTCGTTCTCTACTGCCTCTCTCTCTCCCTCGTTCTCTACTGCCTCTCTCACTCTCCTTGTTCTCTGCCCTCTCTCTCTGCCTCTCTCTCCCTCGTTCTACTGCCTCTCTCTCTCCCCCATTCTCGGCCTGTCTCTTTCTCTACTGCCTCTCTCTCTCTCTCGTTCTCTACTGCCTCTCTCTCTCTCCCTCATTTCTCTACTGCCTCCTCTCTCCCCTCGTTCTCTACTGCCTCTCTCACTCTCCCTTGTTCTCTCTGCCTCTCACTCTACTGCCTCTATCTCCCTCGTTCTCTACTGCCTCTCTCTCTCTCCCTCGTTCTCTACTGCCTCTCTCTCTCTTCTTCGTTCTCTTCTGCCTCTCTCTACTGCCTCTCTCTCTCCCTCGTTCTCTACTGCCTCTCTCTCTCCCTCGTTCTCTACTGCTTCTCTCTCTCTCCTTTGTTCTCTACTGCCTCTCTCTCTCCCTCGTTCTCTACTGCCTCTCTCACTCTCCCTCATTTCTCTTCTCCACTCTCTCTACTGCCTCTCTATCTCCCTCGTTTCTCTACCTGCCTCTCTCTCTCCTCCGTTCTCTTCTGCCTCTCTCTCTACCTCTCTCTCTTTCTCCCTGCGTTCTCTACTGCCTCTCTCTCTCCCTCGTTCTCTACTGTCTCTCTCTCTGCTGCCCTCTCTCTCTCTCCTCGTTCTCTACTGCCTCTCTCTCTCTCCCTCATTCTCCTACTGCCTCCTCTCCACTCTCCTTGTTCTCTCTGCCTCTCTCTCTACTTTGCCTCTCTCACTCGTTTCTCTACTGCCTCTCTCTCCCCTCGTTCTCTACTGTCTCTCTCTCTACTGCCTCTCTCTCTCTCTCCCTTGTTTTCTACTGCCTCTCTCTCTCTCCTTCGTTCTCTTCTGCCTCTCTCTACTGCCTCTCGTTCTCTACTGCCTCTCTCTCTCTCCCTCGTTCTCTACTGCTTCTCTCTCTCTCCCTTGTTCTCTACTGCCTCTCCTCTCTCCCTCGTTTCTCTTCTGCCTCTCTCTCTACTGCCTCTCTTTCTCTCCTCGTTCTCTACTACCTCTCTCGCTCTCCCTTTGTTCTCTCTGCCTCTCTCTCTCTACTGCCTCTCTCTCCCTCGTTCTACTGCCTCTCTCTCTCCCTGCGTTTCTCTACTGTCTCTCTCTCTACTGCCTCTCTCTCTCTCCCTTGTTTCTCTACTGCCCTCTCTCTCTCCCTGCGTTCTCTTCTGCCTCTCTCTCTACTGCCTCTCTCGCTCTCCCTCGTTCTCTACTGCCTCTCTCTACCTGCCTCTCTCTCCCTCGGTCTCTACTGCCTCTCTCTCTCCTCGTTTTTCTACTGTCTCTTTCCTACTGTCTCTCTCTCTCTCCCTCGTTTCTCTACTGCCTCTCTCTCTCTCCCTCGTTTTTCTCTGTCTCTTTCTCTACTGCCTCTCTCTCTCTCCCTCGTTCTCTACTGCCTCTCTCTCTCTTCCTCGATTCTGCTCTGCCTCTCTCTCTCTCCCTCGTTCTCTACTGCCTCTCTCTCTCTCCCTCGTTCTCTACTGCCTCTCTCTCTCCCTTCGTTCTCTTCTGCCTCTCTCTGCTGCCCTCTCTCTCTCCCTCGATTTCTCTACTGCCTCTCTCTCTCTCCTCGATTCTCTACTCTTCTCTCTATTTCCTTGTTCTACTGCCTCTCTCTCTCCCTCGTTCTCTACTGTACCTCTCTCACTCTCCCTCATTCTCTTTCTGCCTCTCTATCTACTGCCTCTCTCTCTCCCTCGTTTCTCTACTGCTTCTCTCTCTCCCGCGTTCTCTTCTGCCTCTCTCTCTACTGCCTCTCTTTCTCCGCTGGTTCTCTACTACACTCTCTCGACTCTCACTTGCTTCTCTCTGCCTCTCTCTCTACTGCCTCTCTCTCTCTCTGGTCTCTACTGCCTCTCTCTCTCCCTCGTTCTCTACTGTCTCTCTCTCTACTGCCTCTCTCTCTCTCCCTCGTTCTCTACTGCCTCTCTCTCTCCCTCGTTCTCTACTGTCTCTCTCTCTACTGCCTCTCTCTCTCTCCCTCGTTCTCTACTGCCTCTCTCTCTCCCTCGTTCTCTTCTGCCTCTCTAATGCCTCTCTCGCTCTCCCTCGTTCTCTACTGCCTCTCTCCCTACTGCCTCTCTCTCCCTCGTTCTCTACTGCCTCTCTCTCTCCTGGTTTCTCTACTGTCTCTCTCTCTACTGCCTCTCTCTCTCTCCCCTGCGTTCTCTACTGCCTCTCTCTCTCTCCCTCGTTCTCTACTGCTTCTCTCTCTCTCCCTTGTCCTACTGCCTCCTTCTCTCCTCGTTTCTCTACTGCCTCTCTCACTCTCCCTCATTTCTCTTTCTGCCCTCTCTCTCTACTGCCTCTCTCTCTCCCTCGTTCTCTACTGCCTCTCTCTCTCCCTCGTTTCTCTTAGCCTCTCTCTCTCTGCCTCTTCTCTTTTCTCCCCTCGTTCTCTACTACCTCTCTCGCTCTCCCTTGTTCTCTCTGCCTCTCTCTCTACCTTGTGCCTCTCTCACTCGTTCTCTACTGCCTCTCTCTCTCCCTCGTTCTCTACTGTCTCTCTCTCTACTCTCTCTCCCTCTCTCCTGGTTTTCTACTGGCCTCTCTCTCTCTCCTTTGTCGCTCTCTTCTGCCCTCTCTCTCTGCCTCTCTCTCTCTCCCCGTTCTCTCACCTCTCTCTCTCTCCTCTTGTTCGCTACTGCCTCTCTCTCTCTCCCTCGTTCTCTTCTGCCTCTCTCTCTACTGCCTCTCTCGCTCTCCCTCGTTTCTCTACTGCCTCTCTCTTGCCTCTCCTCCCTCGATTCTCTACGCCTCTCTCTCTCCTCGTTCTTTACTGTGTCTCTCTACTGCCTCTCTCTCTCTCCCTCGTTCTCTACTGCCTCTCTCTGTCCCTAGATTCGTTTCTCTACTGCCTCTCTCTCTCTCCCTCATTCTCTACTGCTCTCTCTCTCTCCCTTTGTTCTCTACTGCCTCTCTCTCTCTCCTCGTTCTCTACTGCCTGCTCTCTCCTCTCCCTCATTCTCTTTCTGCCTCTCTCTCTACTGCCTCTCTCTCTCCCTCGTTCCTACTCTGCCACTCTCTCTCTCCCTAGTTCTCTTCTGCCTCTCTCTCTACTGCCTCTCTCTCTCTCTCGCGTTCTCTCCTACCTCTCTCGCTCTCCCTCTGTTCTCTCTGCCTCTCTCTCTCAACTGCCTCTCTCTCTCGCGTTTCTCTACTGCCTCTCTCTCTCCCTCGTTCTCTACTGTCTCTCTCTCTACTGCCTCTCTCTCTCTCCCTTCGTTCTCTACTGCCTCTCTCTCTCTCCGCTCGTCTCTCTTCTGCCTCTCTCTCTGCACCCTCTCTTCTCTCTCTGCTCGTTTCTCTGCTACACTCTCTCTCTCCCTTGTTCTGTGACTGCCTCTTTCTCTCTCCTCGATTCTCTTTCTGCCTCTCTCTCTACTGCCTCTCTCACTCTCCCTCGTTCTCTACTGCCTCTCTCTACTGCCCTCTCTCTCCCTCGTTTCTCTACTGCCTCTCTCTCCTCGTTCTCTACTGTCTCTTTCTCTACTGCCTCTCTCTCTCCTCGTTCTCTACTGCCTCTTTCTCTCTCCCCGTATTCTCCTCTGCCTCTCTCTCCTCTCCCTCGTGCTCTCTGCCTCCTCGCTGGCTCCCTGCGTTCTCTACTGCCTCTCTCACTCTCCTGCCCATTCTCTGCCTGCCTCTCTCTCTACTGCCTCTCTCTCCCTGTATTCTCTGCCTCCTCTCTCTCCCTCATTTTGGCTCTACTTCTCTCTCTCTGGTCTCTGCTCCTCCCTCTTCTCTCCCTCGCTCTCTCTCCCTCGCTCTCTCGCCTCGTCTCTCTCTGCCTCGCTCTCTGCCTCCTTCTTGTTCTCTCTGCCTCTCTCTACTGCCTCTCTCTCCTCGTTCTCTCCGCCTCTCTCTCTCTCTCGTTCGTTCCTCTGCCTCTCTCTCTCTCCTTTCGTTCTCTTTCTTTCTCTCTCTACTGCCTCTCTCTCTCTCCTGCGTTCTCCTCCTGCCTCTCTCTCTCTCTCTGCGTTCGTTCTCCTGCTGTCCTCTTCTCTCCCCTCGCTCTCTGCCTCTCTCTCTCCCTCGTTCTCTACTGCCTCTCTCTCTCTCTTGTTCTCTTCTGCCTCTCTCTCTACTGCGTCTCTCTCTCCCCTCGTTCTCTGCCTCTCTCTCTCCGCTCGTTCTCTTCTGCTCTCCCTTTTCTCTGCCTCTCTCTCTCTCTCGCTTCTCTACTACCTCTCTCCGCTCTCCCTCTGCTCTCTCTGCGTCTCTCTCTACTGCCCCTCTCTCTCCCCCTCGTTTCTCTATCCCTCTCTCTCCCTCGTTCTCTCTGTCTCTCTCTCTGACTGCCTCTCTCTCTCCCTACTCTCTCTGCCTCTCTCTCTCTCCTCTTTCTCTCTGCCTCTCTCTCTCTCCCTTTTCTCTCTCCCCTCGCTCTCTGCCTCTCTCTCCCCCTTCTCTACTGTCTCTCTCTCTCGCCTCGTTCTCTCTGTCTCTCTCTCTTCTCCTCTCTCTCTCTCCCTCGTTTCTCTTCTGCCTCTCTCTCTCTCCTCTTTCTCTCTCTACCTCTTCTCTACTGCCTCTCTCTCTCTCTCCCTCGCTCTCTACTGCCCTCTCTCTCTCCCTCTTTTCTCTACTGCTTCTCTCTCTTCTCTTCGCTTCGTCTCGTTTCTCTACTGCCTCTCTCTCTCTCCCTCGTTTTCTCTACTGCCTCCCTCCTCTCTCCCTCGTTTCTCTTCGCCTCTCTCTACTGCCCCCCTCCCTGTTCTCTTCTGCCCTCTCTCTCTGCTGCTCTCTCTCTTTCTCCCTCGTTTCTCTACTACCTCTCTCGCTCTCCTTGCTCTCTCTGCCTCTCTCTCTCCTGCCTCTTCTCTCCTCTCTCTCTTCCTCTCTCTCTCCCCTGTTCTCTACCTGTCTCTCTCTCTACTGCCTCTCTCTCTCTCCCTCGTACTCTACTGCCTCTCTCTACTGCCTTATCTCTCTCCGCGTTTCTCTACTGCCTCTCTCTCTCCCTAGTTCTCTCTGTCTCTTTCTCTACTGCCTCTCTCTCTCCTGTCTCTCCTATCTCTACTGCCTCTTTCTCTCTCTCTCTCTGTTCTCTCTCCTGCCTCTCCCTCTCTCCTCTCCATCTTCTCTGCCTCTCTCTCTCTCCCTCGTTTCTCTACCTGCCTCTCTCCTCTCTCCCCTCGTTTTTCTCTCTGCCTCTCTCTCTTTCGCTCTCTCTCCCTCGGTTTTCTCTGCTCTCTGCCTCTCTCTTCCCTCTCTTCGCTGTCTCTCTCTCTCTGCCTCTCTTCTCTCCTCTGTTTCTCTACTGTCTCTCCTCCCTCTTCTCTCTCTCCCTCCCTCTCTCTCCTCCTTCTCTGCCCTTCTCTCTCTCTCTCTTCTCTCCTCTTCTGCCTCTCTCTCTACTGCCTCTATCTCTCCTCGTTTCTCTCTGCCTCTCTCTCTCCCCCTCTCTCTTCTCTCTGCTTCTTCTCTTTTCTTCTGTCTTCTCCTCTCTTCTCTCTCTCTCTGTGCCCTTCTCTCTCTCCCTCTTCTCTCCTCTCTCTCTCTCCTCTACTGCCTCCCTCTCTCCCTCGTCCTCTCTACTGCCTCTCTCTCTACTGCCTCTTCTTCTCTTCCCTCTCTGCCTCTCTCTCTCTTCTCTCCTTTTCTCTCTCTCCTCTTCTTCCGCCTCTGCTCTCTACTGCCTCTCTTTCTCTCGCTTCTCTACTGCTTCTCTCTCTCTCCTTCGTTCTCTACTGCTCTCTCTCTCTGCCTCTTTCTCTCTCTCCCTGCGTTCTCTCTCTGCCCTCTCTTTCCCCCTCGTTTCTCTACTGCCTCTCTCACTCTCCCTTGTTCTCTCTGCCTCTCTCTCTACTGCACTCTCTCTCATCTCGTTTCTCTCGCCTCTCTCTCTCCCTCGTCTCTCTACTGATCTCTCTCTCTACTACCTCTCTCTCTCCCTCTCTTACTGCCTCTCTCTCTCTCCCCCTCGTTTCCTCTGCCTCTCTCTACGCTCTCTTCTCTGCCTCTCTCTCTCTCTGCCTCGTTTCTCTACTGCTTCTCTCTCTCCCCCGTTCTCTCTCTGCCCTCTCTCTCTCCTGGGTCTCTCTCTACTGTCTCTCTCTCTACTGCCTCTCTCTCTCTCCCTTGTTTCTCTCTGCCTCTCTCTCTCCCCTCGTTCTCTTTCTGCCTCTCTCTCTCTGCCTCTCTCGTCTCCCTCGTTTCTCTGCTGCCTCTCTCTACTGCCCTCTCTCCCTCGTTCTCTACTGCCTCTCTCTCCCTCGTCGTTTCTACTTCTCTTTCTCTACTGCCTCTCTCTCTCTCCCTCGTTCTCTACTGCTCTCTCTCTCTCTCCTCGTTTTTCTACTGTCTCTTTCTCTCTCTCTCTCTCTCCCTAGTTCTCTACTGCCTCTCTCTCTCTCCCTCGTTTCTCTACTGCCTCTCTCTCTCTCTCCCTCGTTTCTCTACTGCCTCTCTCTCTCTCCCTGGGTTTCTCTCTGCCTCTCTCTCTCTCCTTCGTTCTCTTCTGCCCTCTCTCTACTGCCTCTCTCTCTCTCCCTCGATTTCTCTACTGCTCTCTCTCTCTCCCTCGTTTCTCTACTGCTTCTCTCTATTTCCCTTGTTTCTCCTGCTGCTCTCCTCTCTCTCCTCGTTTCTCTACTGCCTCTCTCTCTCTCCCTCATTCTCTTTCTGCCTCTCTATCTACTGCCTCTCTCTCTCCCTCGTTTCTCTACTGCTCCTCTCTCTCCCTCGATTCTCTTTCTGCCTCTCTCTCTCTCCTCTCTCTTTCTCCCTGCGTTCTCTACTACCGCTCTCTCTCCCATTTCTCTCTGCCTCTCTCTCTGCTGCCTCCTCTCTCCCTCGTTCTCTACTGCCTCTCTCTCTCTCCCTCGTTTCTCTACTGCTCTCTCTCTCTGCCTCTCTCTCTCTCCCTCGTTCTCTCACCTCTCTCTCTCTCCCCTCGTTCTCTATCTGTCTCTCTCTCTACTGCCTCTCTCTCTCTCTCGTTTCTCTACTGCCTCTCTCTCTCCCTCGTTTCTCTTTCTGCCTCTCTAGTGCCCTCTCTCGCTCTCCCTCGTTTCTCTACTGCCTCTCTCCCTACTGCCTCTCTCTCCCTCGTTTCTCTGCCTCTCTCTCTCCCTCTTTCTCTCTACTGTCTCTCTCTCTCTGCCTCTCTCTCTCTCCCTCGTTCTCTACTGCCCCTCTCTCTCCCTCGTTCTCACTGCTTCTCTCTTCTCCTTGTTCTCTACTGCCTCTCTCTCTCCCTCGTTCTCTACTGCCTCTCTCACTCTCCCTCATTCTCTTCTGCCTCTCTCTCTACTGCCTCTCTCTCTCCCTCGTTCTCTACTGCCTCTCTCTCTCCCTCGTTCTCTTATGCCTCTCTCTCTACTGCCTCTCTCTTTCTCCCTCGTTCTCTACTACCTCTCTCGCTCTCCCTTGTTCTCTCTGCCTCTCTCTCTACTGCCTCTCTCACTCGTTCTCTACTGCCTCTCTCTCTCCCTCGTTCTCTACTGTCTCTCTCTCTACTGCCTCTCTCTCTCTCCCTTGTTTTCTACTGCCTCTCTCTCTCTCCTTCGTTCTCTTCTGCCTCTCTCTACTGCCTCTCTCTCTCTCCCCCGTTCTCTACTACCTCTCTCTCTCTCCCTTGTTCTCTACTGCCTCTCTCTCTCTCCCTCGTTCTCTTCTGCCTCTCTCTCTACTGCCTCTCTCGCTCTCCCTCGTTCTCTCTGCCTCTCTCTGCTGCCTCTCTCTCCCTCGTTTCTCTACTGCCTCTCTCTCTCCCTCGTTCTCCTGTCTCTTTCTCTACTGCCTCTCTCTCTCTCCCTCGTTCTCTACTGCCTCTCTCTCTCTCCCTCGTTCTCTACTGCTCTCTCTCTCTCTCCCTCGTTCTCTACTGCTTCTCTCTCTCTCCCTTGTTCTCTACTGCCTCTCTCTCTCCCTCGTTCTCTACTGCCTCTCTCTCTCTCCCTCATTCTCTTCTGCCTCTCTCTCTACTGCCTCTCTCTCTCCCTCGTTCTCTACTGCCTCTCTCTCTCCCTCGTTCTCTTCTGCCTCTCTCTCTACTGCCTCTCTCTTTCTCCCTCGTTCTCTACTACCTCTCTCGCTCTCCCTTGTTCTCTCTGCCTCTCTCTCTACTGCCTCTCTCTCCCTCGTTCTCTACTGCCTCTCTCTCTCCCTCATTCTCTACTGTCTCTCTCTCTACTGCCTCTCTCTCTCTCCCTTGTTTTCTACTGCCTCTCTCTCTCTCCTTCGTTCTCTTCTGCCTCTCTCTACTGCCTCTCTCTCTCTCCCTCGTTCTCTACTACCTTTCTCTCTCTCCCTTGTTCTGTACTGCCTCTTTCTCTCTCCCTCGTTCTCTTCTGCCTCTCTCTCTACTGCCTCTCTCGCTCTCCCTCGTTCTCTACTGCCTCTCTCTACTGCCTCTCTCTCCCTCGTTCTCTACTGCCTCTCTCTCTCCCTCGTTCTCTACTGTCTCTTTCTCTACTGCCTCTCTCTCTCTCCCTCGTTCTCTACTGCCTCTCTCTCTCTCCCTCGTTCTCTACTGCCTCTCTCTCTCTCCCTCGTTCTCTACTGCCTCTATCGCTCCCTCGTTCTCTACTGCCTCTCTCACTCTCCCTTGTTCTCTCTGCCTCTCTCTCTACTGCCTCTCTCTCCCTCGTTCTCTACTGCCTCTCTCTCTCCCTCATTCTCTACTGTCTTTTTCTCTACTGCCTCTCTCTCTCTCCCTCGTTCTCTACTGCCTCTCTCTCTCTCCCTCGTTCTCTACTGCCTCTCTCTCTCCCTCGTTCTCTACTGCCTCTCTCACTCTCCCTTGTTCTCTCTGCCTCTCTCTACTGCCTCTCTCTCCCTCGTTCTCTACTGCCTCTCTCTCTCTCCCTCGTTCTCTACTGCCTCTCTCTCTCTCCTTCGTTCTCTTCTTTCTCTCTCTACTGCCTCTCTCTCTCTCCCTCGTTCTCTACTGCCTCTCTCTCTCTCCCTCGTTCTCTACTGCTTCTCTCTCTCTCCCTTGTTCTCTACTGCCTCTCTCTCTCCCTCGTTCTCTACTGCCTCTCTCACTCTCCCTCATTCTCTTCTGCCTCTCTCTCTACTGCCTCTCTCTCTCCCTCGTTCTCTACTGCCTCTCTCTCTCCCTCGTTCTCTTCTGCCTCTCTCTCTACTGCCTCTCTCTTTCTCCCTCGTTCTCTACTACCTCTCTCGCTCTCCCTTGTTCTCTCTGCCTCTCTCTCTACTGCCTCTCTCTCCCTCGTTCTCTACTGCCTCTCTCTCTCCCTCGTTCTCTACTGTCTCTCTCTCTACTGCCTCTCTCTCTCTCCCTCGTTCTCTACTGCCTCTCTCTCTCCCTCGTTCTCTACTGCCTCTCTCACTCTCCCTTGTTCTCTCTGCCTCTCTCTCTACTGCCTCTCTCTCCCTCGTTCTCTACTGCCTCTCTCTCGCCCTCGTTCTCTACTGTCTCTCTCTCTACTGCCTCTCTCTCTCTCCCTTGTTTTCTACTGCCTCTCTCTCTCTCCTTCGTTCTCTTCTGCCTCTCTCTACTGCCTCTCTCTCTCTCCCTCGTTCTCTACTGCCTCTCTCGCTCCCTCGTTCTCTACTGCTTCTCTCTCTCTCCCTTGTTCTCTACTGCCTCTCTCTCTCCCTCATTCTCTACTGCCTCTCTCCCACTCTCCCTCATTCTCTTCTGCCCTCTCTCTCTGCCCCTCTCTCTCCCTCGTTTCTCTGCCTCTCTCACTCTCCCTCATTCTCTTCTGCCTCTCTCTCTGCTGCCTCTCTCTCTCCTCGTTCTCTACTGCCTCTCTCTCTCCCTCCTTCTCTTCTGCCTCCTCTCTCTATCTGCCTCTCTCTCTCCCTCGTTTCTCTATCTGTCTCTCTCTCTTCTGCCTCTCTCTCTCTCTCTCCTCGGAACTCTCTGCCTTTGCCTCTCTCTCTCCCTGCGTTCTCCCCTCTGACTCCTCTCACTCTCCCTTGTTCTCTGCCTCTCTCTCTGCCTTGCCTCTCTCTTCTTCTCTACTGCCTCTCTCTCTCTCCCTCGTTTTCTCCTGTCTCTCTCTACTGCCTCTCTCTCTCCTTGTTTTCTACTGCCTCTCTCTCTCTCCTTCGTTTCTCTTCTGCCTCTCTTCTGCCTCTCTCTCTCTCCCTCGTTCTCTACTGCCTCTCTCTCTCTCCCTCATTCTCTACTGCTTCTCTCTCTCTCCCTTGTTCTCTACTGCCTCTCTCTCTCCCTCGTTCTCTACTGCCTCTCTCACTCTCCCTCATTCTCTTCTGCCTCTCTCTCTACTGCCTCTCTCTCTCCCTCGTTCTCTTCTGCCTCTCTCTCTACTGCCTCTCTCTTTCTCCCTCGTTCTCTACTACCTCTCTCGCTCTCCCTTGTTCTCTCTGCCTCTCTCTCTACTGCCTCTCTCTCCCTCGTTCTCTACTGCCTCTCTCTCTCCCTCGTTCTCTACTGTCTCTCTCTCTACTGCCTCTCTCTCTCTCCCTTGTTCTCTACTGCCTCTCTCTCTCTCCCTCGTTCTCTTCTGCCTCTCTCTCTACTGCCTCTCTCGCTCTCCCTCGTTCTCTACTGCCTCTCTCTACTGCCTCTCTCTCCCTCGTTCTCTACTGCCTCTCTCTCTCCCTCGTTTTCTACTGTCTCTTTCTCTACTGCCTCTCTCTCTCTCCCTCGTTCTCTACTGCCTCTCTCTCTCTCCCTCGTTCTCTACTGCCTCTCTCTCTCTCCCTCGTTCTCTACTGCCTCTCTCTCTCCCTCGTTCTCTACTGCCTCTCACTCTCTCCCTCGTTCTCTACTGCCTCTCACTCTCTCCCTCGTTCTCTACTGCCTCTCTCTCTCTCCCTCGTTCTCTACTGCCTCTCTCTCCCTCGTTCTCTACTGCGTCTCTCTCTCCCTTGTTCTCTACTGTCTCTCTCTCTACTGCCTCTCTCTCTCTCCCTCGTTTTCTACTGCCTCTCTCTCTCTCCTTCGTTCTCTTCTGCCTCTCTCTACTGCCTCTCTCTCTCTCCCTCGTTCTCTACTACCTCTCTCTCTCTCCCTTGTTCTCTACTGCCTCTCTCTCTCTCCCTCGTTCTCTACTGCCTCTCTCTCTCCCTCGTTCTCTACTGCCTCTCTCTCTCTCCCTCGTTCTCTACTGCCTCTCTCTCTTTTTCCTTTGTTCTCTACTGCCTCTCTCTCTCTCCCTCATTCTCTACTGCCTCTCTCTCTCTCCCTCGTTCTCTACTGCCTCTCTCACTCTCCCTCATTCTCTTCTGCCTCTCTCTCTACTGCCTCTCTCTCTCTCCCTCGTTCTCTACTGCCTCTCTCTCTCTCCCTCGTTCTCTACTGTCTCTCTCTCTCTCCCTCGTTCTCTACTGCCTCTCTCTCTCCCTCATTCTCTACTGCCCCTCTCTCTCTCCCTCGTTCTCTTCTGCCTCTCTCTCTACTACCTCTCTCTCCCTCGTTCTCTACTGCCTCTCTCTCTCTCCCTCGTTCTCTTCTGCCTCTCTCTCTCTCCCTTGTTCTCTACTGCCTCTCTCTCTACTGCCTCTCTCGCTCTCTCCCTCGTTCTCTACTGCCTCTCTCTCTACTGCTTCTCTCCCTCGTTCTCTACTGCCTCTCTCTCTTCTCTCTCTCTCGTTCTCTACGACTCTCTCTTTTTCTTTCTCTCTCTAACTTGCTGTATTGTGTGTATTGAGGTTTGTGTATATATGTATATAAAAAATATATATTTACCTTTATTACTTTCCAACCCCACACCCCTTCCCTAATTGGAGTAAACTAGTGAACAACAATGCTTAGGCCTCTACTTCCAGCTTATACATACTATATACATTTTATGGACACAGTCAATTTGACAAGAATTCTATTTTGTTTGTTTTTACTCATGAACTTCCTCTACCCTCAACTTCTCCGATCATTTTCATGATGTCCATCCGGTTTGCTTCTATATGCCATATCTCTTTCACAAAAGCGCTCAACCTATAACCTATATACTTATTATGGACACAGTATGCTTACATTATTAGTTATTGTTGTTGTTAGTTGTTGTTATTAGTCCCATCCTTCAACTCCATTCAACACCACCCATCTATCTCTTAACACCATCCATATTGGATTTCTATTTGCCATATATTTTTCAACTGTACTGTGATGTTTTACAAAAGTTCTGAACCTTTCTATTCTCATTGTTTCTACAGATTGTAAGTTGAAAATAAACATTTTTGCTAAAAGTATTATTATATTATTGATTGACTATGACTTTTCAGATCACCCAGTAATGCTATCTCTGGCAGTCTCTATGGGGGTGCCACAGGGTTCAATTCTCGGGCCAACTCTATTGTATGTGTATATCAATGATGTCGCTCTTGCTGCTGGTGACTCTCAGATCCACCTCTACGCAGACCATTTTGTATACATCTGGCCCTTCATTGGACACTGTGTTAACAAACCTCCAAACGAGCTTCAATGCCATACAACACTCCTTCCGTGGCCTCCAACTGCTCTTAAACGCTAGTAAAACTAAATGCATGCTCTTCAATCGAAAGCTGCTTGCACCCGCCCGCCCGACTAGAATCACTACTCTCGGCAGGTCTGACTTAGAATATGTGGACAACTACAAATACCCAGGTGTCTGGTTAGACCGTAAACTCTCCTTCCAGACTCACATTAAGCATCTCCAATCCAAAGTTAAATCTAGAATCGGCTTCCTATTTCGCAACAAAGCCTACTTCACTCATGCTGCTAAACATGCTCTCATAAAACTGACTATCCTACCGATCCTTGACTTCGGCGATGTCATTTACAAAATAGCTTCCAACACTCTACTCAGCAAATTGGATGTAGTCTATCACAGTGCCATCCGTTTTCTCACCAAAGCCCCATATACTACCCACCATTGTGACCTGTATGCTCTCGTTGGCTGGCCCTCACTACATATTCGTTGCCAAACTCACTGGCTCCAGGTTATCTATAAATCACTTCTAGGCAAATCCCGCCTTATCTTAGATCATTGGTCACCATAGCAACACCCACCCGTAGTATGCGTTCCAGTAGGTATATCTCACTGGTCATCCCCAAAGCCAACACCTCCTTTGGCCACCATTCCTTTCAGTTCTCTGCTGCAAATGACTTGAACGAACTGCAAAAATCTCTGAAGCTGGAGACACTTATCTCCCTCACTAACTTTAAGCATCAGTTGTCAGAGCAGCTTACCGATCACTGCACCTGTACACAGCCCATCTGTAATTAGCCCACCCAACTACTTCATCCCCATATTGTTATTTACATTGTTATTTATTTTGCTAATTTGCACCCCAGTATCTCTATTTGCACATCATCTTCTGCACATCTATCACTCCAGTGTTAATACTAAATTGTAATTATTTTGCACTATGGCCTATTTATTGCCTTACCTCCATAACTTACACTACATTTGCACACACTGTATATAGATTTTCTATTGTGTTATTGACTGTACGTTTTGTTTATTCCATATGTAACTCTGTGTTGTTGTTGTTTTTATCGCACTGCTTTGCTTTATCTTGGCCAGGTCGCAGTTGTAAATGAGAACTTGTTCTCAACTGGCTTACCTGGTTAAATAAAGGTGAAATAAATAAAATAAAAATTTAAAGGGTTAGCGCCAGGTAAATATTGCAATCCTTTAGCCATTCCTGGACCTGTGTCCAAAAACAAGCTACAAATTGACAAATTATCCAAAACAAATTATCTAATGATTCTGTCTCTTCGCAGCAAAATCTGCAGAGCTGGGAAGATTGTATCCCCCATATAAATAACATTCTATTGGTAGCAAGAATTTTATATAGTAATTTAAATTGAAAAATTCTAAGTTTTGAATCCGGCGTTGTTTTGCGTATCAGTTCATAAACACTATGCCATGGAATCGGTACGTCAAAAATCTCTTCCCAACTATTTTGCAATCTATATGGGACGGCTGTCAATCCTTTGGTCCTTAAATTAAACTGGTATACATTTTTATTTATAATAATAAATATAATATGCCATTTAGCAGACGCTTTTATCCAAAGCGACTTACAGTCATGCGTACATACATTTTTGTGTATGGGTGGTCCTGGGGATCGAACCCACTACCTTGGCGTTACAAGCGCCGTGCTCTACCAGCTGAGCTACAGAGGACCACATTTATCAAAGTTTTCTTTAACCAATTATGTTCTTTAATGCAAGGCCGACAGACAAGTTCCTTAATTTTTCCCCCTTCCACTTTCCTCTTCCATTTTTGCGGTAATGCTGCAATTATTTGGTTGTAATTTTGGGTAGAGCAGACATTTCCATATGTTTTTGTTAGCTGCATGTGCGACATAACTCCACCAGTCCTACCGATTATATAATTTTCAAAGATTATACATTTTTTAAACATTTTTAAACATTTTTTTTTTATCAATTATTATATTTGAGTTTAACCACAATATTTGTTGCATTATTTGTTCTGTTGTTTCTGGAGGATTAATTTGAAATTGCAACCAACTTTCTATGGCTTATTTTAGAAATAGTGATATTTGGGAGATGATTTCCTTTTCAAATAACTGAAAGTGAGAGGTTGTAATATGAATAAAGGGAAAAAGGCCATTCTTGAACATTGTGTGAGGCAATCTTACTAATTTGCTAGAAAACCAGTTCGGATTTAAGTATAACTTTTGTATGACTGAAGCTTTTAGTGATAGGTCTAATGCTTTAATATTTAATAATTTCTGTCCTCCGAATTCATATGAATTATATAAATAGGCCCGTTTGTGTATTTTGCTTTGTTGAGTTTATTGAGGAGGTGACAGCTGTTTTTGGAAAACCTCTCTCTCTCTCTCTCTCTCTCTCTCTCTAATATAATATAATAATATGCCATTTAGCAGACGCTTTTATCCAAAGCGACTTACAGTCATGCGTGCATACATTTTTTTGTGTATGGGTGGTCCCGGGGTTCGAACCCACTACCTTGGCGTTACAAGCGCCGTGCTCTACCAGCTGAGCTACAGAGGACCTCGCTCTCTCTCTCTCTCTCTCTCTCTCTCTCTCTCTCTCTCTCTCTCTCTCTCTCTCTCTCTCTCTCTCTCTCTCTCTCTCTCTCTCTCTCTCTCTCTCTCTCTCTCTCTCTCTCTCTCTCTCTCTCTCTCTCTCTCTCTCTCTCTCTCTCTCTCTCTCTCTCTCTCTCTCTCTCTCTCTCTCTCTCTCTCTCTCTCTCTCTCTCTCTCTCTCTCTCTCTCTCTCTCTCTCTCTCTCTCTCTCTCTCTCTCTCTCTCTCTCTCTCTCTCTCTCTCTCTCTCTCTCTCTCTCTCTCTCTCTCTCTCTCTCTCTCTCTAACTCCAACCCCTCTGAGGGGTGAAAGTGAAGCTTCTGATTAGTGTTCCACTAGTGTTAATCAAATCAAACCTCCAATCAGCTACAGCCATGGGCAGGCCCAGTTTCTAGCTGTTTGAATGGCGCTTGTATATAGCCAATCATGTTGGATAACCCTCCCAGGGGTGGAGCTGCATGTAAACAGGGATGGGTTCCTATTGGACGAGCCTTGGAAACAACCAATTACATTTTCTAATTCCCAACTCTTTTTCAATTTGGACAGTAAAGCTATTGGGTCTACAGGTCTAAAGCAGGTACAAATCTCTCCAATCTCTCACACCCCTGTCTCTTTAAAGATCCACTGTCTTCTACAACAAACATCAGATTCCAGTAGATCCTACCGGATTCCTTTTAAATCACTAGATCTCAGTGGGTCCTTAAAATCAACTGTAGATATTCCTCCAGGTTTCAAACTGACATAGTGTTATTCTCTCCCCTAACCCCCACCACCCCACCCCTGTGTCTGTCTGTGTGAGTGTGTCTGCGCGCATGCTTGTACGTGTGCCTGTGTGTGTGTGTGTGTTTGTGTGTGTGTGTGTGCGTACTTGTGTGTGTGTGTTCCCTCCTGTTAATGTATGTCTTCCCTCCTGTGTATGTGTGTCTGTGCATGCCTAAACACAGTGGACTTGTGTGCCAGTGGAGATCATGACTGTCAGCAGGTATGCATCAGCGCACCAGGGTCATTCAGGTGTGCCTGCAAGGAGGGCTTCAGTCTACTGGAGGATGGCAAAAGCTGCAGTGGTGAGTGTGTGTGTATGTGTTTGTGTGTGTGTGTGTGTGTGTGTGTGTGTGTGTGAGAGAGAGTAAGTGTGTGTTTGTGTGTGAGATTGAGTGTGAGAGAGAGAATTATAGAATGTATGAGTATTGTAGAATTTGAGTGTGATGTGTATGTTTCATTCCCTAACACCCCCCATCTGCCTCGCCCCTCCCAGCCTGCAGTAATGCCGCCACAGATGTGGACTTCAGGAAAAAGAAGAGGACCCCATTCTCATTGACAGGGCTGTACTGGAGCAGGTTGAGAGCTTCAAGTTCCTTGGTGTCCACATCACCAACAAACTAACATGGTCCAAGCACACCAAGACAATCGTGAAGAGGGCACGACAAAACCTTTTCCCCCTAAGGAGTCTGAAAAGATTTGGCATGGGTCCTCAGATCCTCAAAAGGTTCTACAGCTGCACCATCGAGAGCATCGTGACTGGTTGCATCACTGCCTGGTATGGCAACTGCTCAGCCTCCGACCGCAAGGCACTACAGAGGGTAGTGCGTACGGCCCAGTACATCACTGGGGCCAAGCTTCCTGCCATCCAGGACCTCTATACCAGGCGGTGTCAGAGGAAGGCCCTAAAAATTGTCAAAGACTCCAGCCACCCTAGTAATAGACTGCTCTTTCCGCTACCACACAGCAAGCGGTACCGGAGCGCCAAGTCTAGGTCCAAGAGGCTTCTAAACAGCTTCTACCCCCAAGCCATAAAACTCCTGAACATCTAATCTAATTTGATTTGAGATGTGGTGTTCCTGATCTATGGTTCTATAAGCGTGCGTCCAGAGAATTTGTGCTGGTCAAGAAGTGGATAATAATAATAATAATAATAATAATAATAATAATAATATGCCATTTAGCAGACACTTTTATCCAAAGCGACTTACAGTCATGTGTGCATACATTTTTACGTATGGGTGGTCCCGGGGATCGAACCCACTACCCTGGCATTACAAGCGCCATGCTCTACCAATTGAGCTACAGAGGACCAACCAGATCATAGACAAACTGGACGTCTCCGAGACCAGGGCTCATGTTGGACTGGTCCAGTTCTCCAGCTCTGTCAAACAGGTGTGTGATATAACGTCTTGTCATAGTGTTGTATGAACAAAGTTAAATCTGTTAGATAGGTAACTCTTGGTGCCACAGAGTCTGAATGCTAAGGATTCCAGTATGACGAGGGAGCTTACTGGGGTTTATCTTAGAATGATTGATAGATGGAATATACTGACTTGGGTACAGGGTGATACAACCAGAGTGAGGGGTGCCACTGATGGTTACCAGATGTTGTTGAAGAAACGTGTAACATGAAGTATATAAACCGAGAGATTTCCTTTGTCCAGAGTTCGGATGACAAGAGGCAAAGCACGTGCCGTTTGTTATACGAACCCGGTACCGTATCAATTAAATACTTTGCATCAACTCTCCATCTAAGTGTTAAATATATTCTTGCATCATGAATTACTTGATACCAGAGGAACTCATCATAACAGATTGGTGTCTAAACGAACAGGATGCAGTTTACAGCCGAAATAACAGGTAAGCAGACTTTCATTATATTGATTATGTGGTATATTATCTGTAGTAAAGCTGAGCTGTAACGAACGTTTAAAATTCAATATTTTTTTAGGGGAATAGATTAGTGGTTTTCAAGTATGTAAACATATGTAAGGAGAAATATCAAATTAGACAATGACATGGTGCTATGATTCAAAACAGGGTGTGTTCAGAGTAATGAGTAAAAAAGCAACAGAGGATAAACGAGTGGGCGCAGGACTTCCCTTAATTTGTAATGGCATTATAAAGAGAGTGGGTGTTAGTCCCTTAAAAGAGAATGGGCGCAGGAATTCCCTTAATGTTTAAAGTACATTATAAAGAGTGAGTGGGTTTTATTCCCTTAATGTTTAAAGTACATTATAAAAAGAATTACTTGATACCAGAGGAACTCATCATAACATTGTGAGAAATCTTTGACTAACTGTGATAACTCACAACCTCCCCACCCTCCTCCTCTTCCTCCTCCTCCCGTCTCAGGAGTTCCCTCTGGGTCGTTACAACAACAAGAAGGACCTGAAGGACGCGGTGAAGAAGATGGCCTACATGGAGAGGGGGACCATGACAGGCCAGGCCCTGCGCTACCTGACAGACAGCAGCTTTGCACCAGCCGGTGGGGCACGGCCCGGGGTCGCCAAGGTCGGCATCGTGTTCACCGATGGACGCAGCCAGGACTACATCGGAGACGCCGCCAAGAAGGCCAAGGAGCAAGGTGAGGGAGGGAAGGAGGGAAGGAGGGAGAGTGTTTAAGTGTGTGTGAAAGGATGTGTGAATGCATGTGTAGTGATCTCCAAGGGTCAGTCATGTTTATTTTATAACGTTTTACTGTGGATCCACTCTGCATGAGGTATTAAAGTGTTTGTATCTGTCTCTAATCATGGTCTTTCTAACGCCCCCCCCCTCTCTCTCTCTCCCTCTCGGTCTCTCTCCCTCCCCCCTCTCTCTCCCTCTCTCTCTCTTCCCCCTCGCTCTCTTCCCCCCTCTCTCTCTCCCCCCCACTCCCTCTCTCCCCCAATCTCTCTAATCTCCCTCTCTCTCTCCCCCAATCTCTCTCTCCCCCAATCTCTCTCTTCCCCCCTCTCTCTCCCCCCAATCTCTCTCTTCCCCCCTCTCTCTCCCCCAATCTCTCTCTTCCCCCCTCTCTCTCTTCCCCCTCTCTCTCCCCCCAATCTCTCTCTCCCCCTCTCTCTCTCCCCAATCTCTCTCTTCCCCCCCTCTCTCTCCCCCAATCTCTCTCTCCCCCCATCTCTCTTCCCCCTCTCTCTCTCTCCCCATCTCTCTCTCCCTCTCGCTCTTTCCCCCCTCTCTCCCCAATCTCTCTCTTCCCCCTCTCTCTCCCCCTCTCTCTCCCCCCTCTCTCTCTCCCCATCTCTCTCTCCCTCTCGCTCTTTCCCCCTCTCTCCCCAATCTCTCTCTTCCCTCTCTCTCTCCCCCCTCTCTCTCTCTCCCCAATCTCTCTCCCCCTCTCTCCCCCAATCTCTCTCTCTCTCCCCCTCTCTCTCTCTCTCCCCCTCTCTCTCTCTCCCCCAATCTCTCTCTCCCCCCACTCCCCCTCTCTCCCCCCCTCTCTCTCTCTCCCCCCACTCCCCCTCTCTCTCTCTAGGTTTTAGGATGTATGCTGTGGGCGTGGGTAATGCTGTAGAGGATGTGTTGAGGGAGATAGCATCAGAGCCAACAGGAGAACACTACTTCTACACCGCAGACTTCAAAGCCATGACGGCCATCGCTAAGAAGCTGCAGATCAACATCTGTCAAGGTCCGACACACACACACACACAGTGCTTAATTTGAGCCGGATGAACAGGATCCGGCACCTCTCAGATTTGACTTTGTTTGTTCCGGCACCTATTTGCCCAGATCCGGTACCTTTCGCAGCATGATTTATTAATTATTTCACTGTTCACACTGTAGACATTCTAATAAAAGCGATCAGCATTAAATCAAGTTGCCTCCTTGTTATTTCTCCCACCCTCCAGAAAGACCATCATGTAAAAGCGCAGTGATACTTCTATGTAATCATCATATCTTGCCACACTGATTCCAGACCTGCTCTCTTATTTGTACATAGAGGTTATGGGGAGGGCCAGCGGGGTAAGTAACTGATTTTGACACAGGTCTTGGTAGTGGTGGTCAGCTAGTGAAGTGGTCCCTACGTAATCAGTGTTGCCAACTTAGTGACTTTGTCGCTATATTTAGCGAGTATTCAGACCCCTCTAGCGACACATTTTCAAAAAAGCGACTAGCAACAAATCTAGCGACTTTTTCTGGTGTTATTGGAGACTCTGACATGAAAGCACGTATTGTTCTTACTCTTCTCAACGAGCAGCGGGTGCTGCCGTGGGGGTGGGGGCCCCACCCCTGTCCCAAAGCACTCACAGGCGGCCCAGTCCTCGCGCAGCTTTTTACTCACTTTTTGTCTCTCCCACAACGTTATTCCTCTCTCCTACAGCATCCATCACAATTACATGCAGATGGCCAATTATGCAAATTATATGATGATGTCATTTAGCGACTTCTAGCGACTTTTAGGACAGCCAATAGCTACTTTCCTTACTGAGGAGTTGGCAACACTGTGTAATCACGTCACGTAGCCTAGTCTAGTCGTCTCCCTGCTGAATTTGAATTGTGGGAAAGCCAAATATTTTTTTTTATAAGAAAACGCAATCAAGTTTTTTTTAAAGTAAAAATATCCAGAGAAAGTGGGTGAATCGAACCCAGAACGAGCCAGAGAACTGTCAGTGCCGGAGGAGAGGAGAGAGGGGCAAACTGTACCTAATGGCAATGCTAATCCCGCCAGTTCAGCATCATCACCGGCACCTCCACTAGCTAGTAGGCCTACTAGCGAGTCAGACTCAGCGGGAGATGGAGAAGGGGAGCTGGGGGGAGGGGGGCAGTACATCCACCGACAAAGTGCTTGGAGCAGGTGCAATTTGCAGTTCAAGAACAAGCAAACGTATAACTCGTGGCTTGTCATGCAGAATTCAAAGTTGTGCTGTACAACATGCAAAAAGATAGGGAGCTTCGGTCTAGAAACGACTGGAGGGCTTAAACTAGCAAAAGAGTGGGTGGAATGTACAGTAAATTAACATCCTATGCATCAGACATAAAAAAAAATAAAAAATATAAAGAACTCTCATAAAATGGGTTTTTGAACATGCCTGAACCAAGGCGCATTTGGTGGCAGCAAGCTTTGTAGACAAGCTAAAGAGGACACCCAGGTTAACAAAAATGTATACTAAAATAGACACTACAGCCAAAGTCTTCAGAACATCCTTAGAAGGAGGCTAAACATCACAGCCACATGCCCGCTCATGGCTTTGAGCAAGAAGCTGACTCTCAGGAGTTAAATGGACTTGACATGGGGAGAGTCATTGTGGGAGGTTTTGAAAACTAAGGTAGGACGTTTTTTTTCCTTTACCTTCACAGCACAGAACAAGTTTGTAATCTGAATATGTGCTTCATATTATCACATAGGCAGGAGGCCTATATATTCTCATATGTATGTTCTGCTGTAGCCTACTATGTGTTCCGGGACCTTCCGATTGACAAATTAAGCACTGCACACGCACACATGTTCACACACAGCTGTTTGAGAGAGCTGGAGTACTGGACCAGTCTAACGTGAGCCTTGGTCTCTGAGACAACCAGTTTTTCTATGATCTGATTGATCCACTTCTTGACCAGCTGCAAGGTTCTCTGGATGCACGATCAGGAACACCACGTCTGTGGCGGCCTTACTGCAGGCTGGGGGGACAAGGGAGGATGAGGGGTGTTAAACACAAACACATCACACTCAAAACTCTGCACTACACATATATTTAATCATTTACTCACTCACTCACTCACACACACCCACAGAATGTCTTTCCTGCTCATAAAGTAAATCTCCACTACCTTGTGTGACTATGCTGTCTGTCTTTATAGAGGAGGATGCATGTGAATGTGACTTTATGCTGTCTGTCTTTACAGAGGAGGACCCATGTGAATGTGACTCTGTCGTTAAGTTCCAGAAAAAAGTAGAAGAAGCCTTACAGGCACTAACGAAAAAACATATCCTTTACAAGAGTGTGAGAGTATGGTAAAGGTGTTGTGTGACCACTGTGTGTTACATCTGTCTTTCTGTGGTTTCCTTGACTCTGATTTCACTGGAGGCCGTGTTGAAGAGGATTGCTGCACTGGAGAACGAGATCGGCGGAGGACACACAAACAATCCCCTGAAGAGGATCTTATGACCTGTGAGTTTTAACCCCTGCCCCCTTTCTCTTTAATCCCGCCTCTCTCTCTCCCTCACCTTGTCCATCACTGGGTTCCCTGGAGATGCAGCACCGGTCACCATGGTAACCCATCTTCTGTCTGTGCCCCTAAAAGTATCCCCCCCCCCCATAGGCAGCCTGTCTGTGCGTTATTAAAAGTATTTCCTCATAGGGAACCGGTGTTTGTAACACTGAAGGTCCTATCTTTAAGATGGCCTGTGCTTGAGCAATGTATAGTATCCCCCCATAGGCGGCCTGTGTGTGCACCCTGTTAAGTCTTCCCCAAAGGCAACTTGTATCTCGTCATCCCTAGAGGAACAGGACATCAGTTCCATCGATCCTTTTGTTGTTATGTGTCTCTCCCTGCATCTCTCACTCTCATCTCTTCCTTTCCCCTGTTGTCACCATACGAAGGTATCTATTTTGTATGGAATATATATATATAAAGGTAATTTAATATAAGATTGGTCTTAAAGATACATGTGTTGATGATTTTTTAAAATGACATTTCAGGAAGTATACATTGTTAATATAAGTGGAGAAGGTATGATACAACGGAAGTCATCATGATCATGAGCTACGCAGTGTGAGGAACAGTGTTTACTGGGAGTACTTAAGACACACACCCCCCCCTGGGGGAGGATATGAAGGTTGAGGTGCTGAGAATAAAGGTTGCTGTGTGTCCTAACTCTCACTACTTTCATGAACACCAAACCCTACACCGAAAGGCAGTCTATCCCCATAATTAGAATTTCAACAGCAGCAAGTATCCAAATAGATGGAACAATGGGCAACAAATCAAGAATAAAAACGTACATAGTTAACTAATTTGACAGTACCTAATGCATATTACAATATCATTATCATATTGTGAGGGAACACCCCTTCAGAATGAAGAATGCATAAACCGCCGATTTTTTAAACAGTTTATCTGTGACGTCAGTGGTCACGCTGAGGTAGAGGAGTTGATACCGGCGAAAGGAGAGATGACGAAGTCACCAAACTTCTCCATATCTGAACGATTACCCGGACAAGTGACAAATATCTGTCAAGTATTCGATACCAGTAACCTTATATAATGGAAGTATCTTGCTGCAGACTGTTTCGCTGTTTTGATCCGACTCAAATTGACAACGATGAACAACTTGCTAGCCTTCGGTAAAGTGCCCGTGCTCGAGACATTAGCAAGCTAGCCTCAAATCAAATGTGTTGTCATTACTTGAGAAAAAAACCGTCGATTTGAAACAAAATCTGTGGGGATTACTGCCGACTACGGTCTGTTGACGAAATCTGACTGAATTGTGCAAACCTAGATGCTAACTAGCACATCAGTATTCGGTAACCAGCGCTAACGTTATCTAGCTAGCTAGCTAGCTAGCTAGCCAGTTAGGGACAAGTCAAGACAAGACACGAGAGGGTTCTGTGCAGGTTGCTATATTATGCTATGGAAGAGATGGCGCTAGAACCACTGACGGACGTGCTTTGCGAATGTAACGGAGGAAGAACCACCAACCCCGATGTCTCCAGACCTACAAGCCTACATTATCAACCAGAAGCTGTCGAGTCGGAACCCGAACTGGGGCCGAACCCGAAGAACTTTTCTCGGCTGTGCAGCAGGGACGAGGCGGAGAGGGCAGAGGCGCTGGAAGAACTGACCCAGAGCGTCATGTCCCGGTTGGGTCTGGACCGACCCGGTTCGGCTCGTCTCGAAAAGCACACTCTCCTGCAGCTGCTGCGGGTCTCCCGGTCCTGCCCGTTACCGGAGGTCCGCGAGAGGGCAGCGGAACTGCTGCGGACCGCACAGGTAGGGCTTGAGCTACAGAGAGACGGGTAGCTAGCATGGTTCCATATCAGTGCATTACACTTTATGGTTTGCCAGTTGCCAGAAACGTAAATTTTTGCCAGAGAGGAGCAAATCATTTACTCAATAGGTAATTGACCCATGTCATTAATCCAGCTATTTGATGTTTCTCATCAAATGACAAGATTGAGGAGTCTCCATAAAAGGTACATGAAATCATGATGAACGATGATAACCCCCAGTCCATGACAGTTCAGTTCACAGCTGTCATCTGTCAAACAGTTGCCTGTTTGTTTCATCAGACAGCAGAGCACGGGATGATGTAAGACTCTATGGCACGCCCCCTTTTAGCTCTTATCGAAACACCATGGCACGCTCCCGATGTATTACTTTACCGAAAGAAAACACAGATTTACCGGGGTCCTGTAGTTTTTAGCCGTTAACATAGTAGATATACTGCTGAGTTAACCTATTAATCAACTCAAGATGATGGTGAGTGTTTGGGAATGTGGATGGTTGCATATTATGAATTTGGTTCCCATTATAAAAGTTGTTGCTCATGTATCATCATGTTACAGTGTAACTTCAATTTGGGCTAACAGGGAGGGAGTTGTAACTGGCAGCTGATATAGTAACTAAATTTTTCTAGATGGCTCTGGCACAAGTGTTTGGGTCTACTTAAGCCTGCGTCATGGCATTGACATGGCTATAACATACTGTAGATAGAACAATGAGAGTCTAAGAATAAGAGCTAGAAATAAGGTGTTGTGTATTTGGTGGATCACAAAGAATGGAACCAGTATTTCTACTTCTCTATCCCTTTGGAGTGTAGAGAGACGTTTTTATTCCAGAAAATGTGTATGTTCGAGTTGGTGGCGGAATTGTTGTGCATCATTCGATATTGTTATTCATGGTTGCTCTCTCTCTCTCTCTCTCTCTCTCTCTCTCTCTCTCTCTCAGGAGCGAGGTGTTGAGATTCCTCAGGCTTTGGCCTCAGGTCCTAGTGCCTTCATCTCTGCACAAGAGGTACATGTTTTGTGTTTGTCCTGTGTGTGTTCGCAGGCATAAGTGTATGACTGTTGCAGTGAGTGTGAGTCTATCAGTCTGTCCATGCTCTTACTGTGTGTTTCTGACACCCTCTCAGATTTTGGAAGAGGGGCCAGATCAGGAAGTTCTGATAGAAGCCTTCCTCTCATTGGGCCGTTATGACCACATCACAATGGTGATGGCCCTTCACCCCACCTACCTCAGCTGCTTCCTGCGTACCCAGCATGCTTTGCTGGAGCTGGATGGCCCGTTGCCCCGCCCCTGGAGGCACTACATCGTTGTCATGGTGAGAGCCTGTACTGCCTAAACTGAACTATAACTTCACAGAATCACTGATCAACAAATTGCCTTGCATCTCGAATAATGACTTATTATGTAATTACCTTACTCAAGCTGATCCCCCCCAAACACACTGTCTGTCTGTGTCTAACGCTACTCTCTTTCTGCTTTCCCTCTCACCCTCTTTTTCTCTACTCTCTTCTCTCTCCCTCTCTCCCCAGGCCGCAGCTCGTCACCAGTGTTCCTACCTGGTCCAACAGCATAGTGCAGGGTTCCTTGAGGCGGGGGGGGAGGAGAGCTGGCTGGGGGGGCTACAACACACACACCCCAAAATACGCAGCCTACACACACTCAACAAGCTGCTGGCACACAGACCCTGGCTCATCACACAACAGCACATACAGGTGAGACACACACACACACACACACACACACACACACACACACACACACAGAGATATACAGTAATGGTCATCCACCCCCTCTCTCCTGCAGGAGTTGGTGTGTCCCGGGGTGGACGCTCGTTGGTCATTGGCTGAGCTGATCCATGCAGTTGTTCTGATGACTCACTCTCATTCGCTGTCCTCCTTCGTTTGGGGGTGTGGCCTACACCCTGAGCCCGACCACGTAGGAGGCCACACCTTCTGCCCGCCATCACCATCCAATTTTGTGCTAGGACATGCCTTCTATCCACACTCTCCATCCAATAACATGCCACGAAGCCCTCACAGTCCCATCCCCGAGGACGGCAAGCCGGAGGTGAGTTTTGAGATGCAGTCTAGGTCGCTGGATAAGTGACAACATGTAAATCAGTCACTAATTTTCTCTCTCTCCTTCTCCCTCTCTGTCAGGATGGAGTGATGGAGGTGGAGGTATTGATGAAGAGGATGGTGGAGTTACAACAGCAGGAGGAGGAGTGTAGTCCGGAAGAGATGATCACTCGCTTTGAGAGGGAGAGGAGCGAGAGCATACCTACTGGTACACGAACACACCTCCACCGCACATGTACACACACACACACAATCTCGTTCTGTGGCTGTTTTCCATGGCATTCTTTCTGACTTGGTGTGTGTAGCGGTGGTGCGGGGAGCCCCCTCTGAGTTGTTGTTGAGGTTGGTGGAGGATCCAGAGTTCATCTATGAAGACTTCTCCATCCGAGGAGAACAGTCACCTCCTACCATGAGAGCACAGGTCTGTGTGTGTGTAATGTGTATGTGTATAATGTTTGCATGTCTGATTATAGGACTTCTCATGGGAAAGCTATGGTTGTGGGTGTGCATATAAGATGCATATATAATAAGTGTGTGTGTGTGTGTGTGTGTGTGTGTGTGTGTAGGACTACTCATGGGAAGACCATGGCTTCTCCCTAGTGAACAGACTGTTACCAGACATGGGCCAATTACTGGAGGAGAAGTTCCAGGTACTACAACAACCACAACAAGCACCCTTTAATGTGTTAACCCTTCACCCCTAACATATTAACCAACATGCACATCTGGTTTGATACTGATGGAGTGATGTTCTCTCTTCTGTCAGGTTGATACTGATGGAGTGATGTCCTCTCTTCTCAGGTTGATACTGATGGAGTGATGTCCTCTCTTCTCAGGTTGATACTGATGGAGTGATGTCCTCTCTTCTCAGGTTGATACTGATGGAGTGATGTCCTCTCTTCTCAGGTTGATACTGATGGAGTGATGTTCTCTCTTCTGTCAGGTTGATACTGATGGAGTGATGTCCTCTCTTCTCAGGTTGATACTGATGGAGTGATGTCCTCTCTTCTCAGGTTGATACTGATGGAGTGATGTCCTCTCTTCTCAGATTGATACTGATGGAGTGATGTCCTCTCTTCTCAGGTTGATACTGATGGAGTGATGTTATCTCTTCTGTCAGGTTGATACTGATGGAGTGATGTTCTCTCTTCTGTCAGGTTGATACTGATGGAGTGATGTCCTCTCTTCTCAGGTTTATACTGATGGAGTGATGTTCTCTCTTCTGTCAGGTTGATACTGATGGAGTGATGTCCTCTCTTCTCAGGTTGATACTGATGGAGTGATGTCCTCTCTTCTGTCAGGTTGATACTGATGGAGTGATGTTCTCTCTTCTGTCAGGTTGATACTGATGGAGTGATGTCCTCTCTTCTCAGGTTGATACTGATGGAGTGATGTCCTCTCTTCTCAGGTTGATACTGATGGAGTGATGTCCTCTCTTCTGTCAGGTTGATAATGATGGAGTGATGTTCTCTCTTCTCAGGTTGATACTGATGGAGTGATGTTCTCTCTTCTCAGGTTGATACTGATGGAGTGATGTTATCTCTTCTGTCAGGTTGATACTGATGGAGTGATGTTATCTCTTCTGTCAGGTTGATACTGATGGAGTGATGTTCTCTCTTCTGTCAGGTTGATACTGATGGATTGATGTCCTCTCTTCTCAGGTTGATACTGATGGAGTGATGTCCTCTCTTCTCAGGTTGATACTGATGGAGTGATGTCCTCTCTTCTCAGGTTGATACTGATGGAGTGATGTCCTCTCTTCTCAGGTTGATACTGATGGAGTGATGTTATCTCTTCTGTCAGGTTGATACTGATGGAGTGATGTCCTCTCTTCTCAGGTTGATACTGACGGAGTGATGTCCTCTCTTCTCAGGTTGATACTGATGGAGTGATGTCCTCTCTTCTGTCAGGTTGATACTGACGGAGTGATGTCCTCTCTTCTGTCAGGTTGATACTGACGGAGTGATGTTCTCTCTTCTGTCAGGTTGATACTGATGGAGTGATGTTATCTCTTCTGTCAGGTTGATACTGATGGAGTGATGTCCTCTCTTCTCAGGTTGATACTGACGGAGTGATGTCCTCTCTTCTCAGGTTGATACTGATGGAGTGATGTCCTCTCTTCTGTCAGGTTGATACTGACGGAGTGATGTTCTCTCTTCTGTCAGGTTGATACTGATGGAGTGATGTTCTCTCTTCTGTCAGGTTGATACTGATGGAGTGATGTTCTCTCTTCTGTCAGGTTGATACTGATGGAGTGATGTTCTCTCTTCTGTCAGGTTGATACTGATGGAGTGATGTTCTCTCTTCTGTCAGGTTGATACTGATGGAGTGATGTTCTCTCTTCTGTCAGGTTGATACTGATGGAGTGATGTCCTCTCTTCTCAGGTTGATACTGATGGAGTGATGTTCTCTCTTCTCAGGTTGATACTGATGGAGTGATGTCCTCTCTTCTGTCAGGTTGATACTGACGGAGTGATGTTCTCTTTTCTGTCAGGTTGTGTGTGGTCTAACCTACAACAGGATGGCGATGCACAAGGATGTGGACACACACACACTCCGCAAGGCTCTCTGGAACTACATACACTGTCTCTACGGAATACGGTCAGTCACACACACACTAGACACACACTTGTATGTTCATAACTGTGTGTGTGTGTGTGTGCACCTGGGTTTGTCTGTTATACTGATGTTTTTTTAAATGTGTGTGTGTGTGTGTAGGTACGATGACTACGACTACGGAGAGGTGAATGTGTTATTGGAGCGAGGCCTCAAGATGTTTGTGAAGACGGTAGCGTGTCATCCAGAACAGACCACAGATAGGATCTACTCTGCCTACTGGAGACTCTTCAGACACTCTGAGAAGGTACACCACACACACACACACACACACACACACAGTCAGACACGCTACACAGTCAGACACGCTACACAGTCAGACACGCTACACAGTCAGACACGCTACACAGTCAGACACGCAACACAGTCAGACACGCTACACAGTCAGACACGCTACACAGTCAGACACGCTACACAGTCAGACACGCTACACAGTCAGACACGCTACACAGTCAGACACGCTACACAGTCAGACACGCTACACAGTCAGACACGCTACACAGTCAGACACGCAACACAGTCAGACACGCTACACAGTCAGACACGCTACACAGTCAGACACGCTACACAGTCAGACACGCTACACAGTCAGACACGCTACACAGTCAGACACGCAACACAGTCAGACACGCTACACAGTCAGACACGCTACACAGTCAGACACGCTACACAGTCAGACACGCAACACAGTCAGACACGCTACACAGTCAGACACGCTACACAGTCAGACACGCTACACAGTCAGACACGCTACACAGTCAGACACGCTACACAGTCAGACACGCTACACAGTCAGACACGCTACACAGTCAGACACGCTACACAGTCAGACACGCTACACAGTCAGACACGCAACACAGTCAGACACGCAACACAGTCAGACACGCTACACAGTCAGACACGCTACACAGTCAGACACGCTACACAGTCAGACACGCAACACAGTCAGACACGCTACACAGTCAGACACGCTACACAGTCAGACACGCTACACAGTCAGACACGCTACACAGTCAGACACGCTACACAGTCAGACACGCTACACAGTCAGACACGCTACACACACTCACTCAAAACCATCGCTATAAACTCTGTCCGTCTGTATCTACCTTTTCCTGTGTGTCACCTGTGTCAGGTGAGTTACTGACTGACCCTATGTCTTCCTGTGTCTCTTTCTCCAGGTCCATGTCAACCTGCTGCTGATGGAGGCTCGACTACAGGCTGCTTTACTATACACACTACGGGCTGTCACACGCTACATGACATGACCACAGGCCTGTCACACGCTACTTGACATGACTACAGGCCTGTCACACGCTACATGACATGACCACAGGCCTGTCACACGCTACTTGACATGACTACAGGCCTGTCACACGTTACATGACATGACTACAGGCCTGTCACACGTTACATGACATGACTACAGGCCTGTCACACATTACATGACATGACTACAGGCCTGTCACACGCTACATGACATGACTACAGGCCTGTCACACATTACATGACATGACTACAGGCCTGTCACACGTTACATGACATGACTACAGGCCTGTCACACGCTACATGACATGACTACACACAGTGAATGTCTGTGAATCAGACAGTTCAGATTGATCATAAGTCAATGTTGTGTTTATTCTGCTCTGTGTAATATGCTGCCTATTTTGTGTGTGTGGTTGGTTTTTGGACAATAAAACCTGCTATACATTATGCACCAACCAGAGTTAGGTTGATCCAGTCAATCAATCATCTCACTGTGTTAAACTATTACTGTACTAGCTACTGTGTTCACAGTGGCTGTTACGATTTAATGCTTCAGATCATACATAAGAAATTTGAATGAATGGTTCATGCATTTTTTATGTACAATAAAATGTATTTTGTTATCAAAATCATCACATGGTGTGAAGTTCCAGATCTCTATGCAGGCATACTTGAAGACCTCTGCAGTTCCAAGACTGGCCACGAGGTGGAGATAAAGGTCCACTCTTCTCTACTCTTACTGGCACCTCAAATTCGGAGTTTCATAGAACTTATTTTTATTTATTTAACCTTTATTTAACCAGGTAAGCCAGTTGAGAACAAGTTCTCATTTACAACTGCGACCTGGCCAAGATAAAGCAAAGCAGTGCGATAAAAACAACAACACAGAGTTAAATATGGAATAAACAAAAACGTACAGTCAATAACACAGTAGAAAATAGAACATCTATATACAGTGTGTGCAAATGTAGTAAGTTATGGAGGTAAGGTAATAAATGGGCCATAGTGCAAAAATAATTACAATTTAGTATTAACACTGGAGTGCTAGATGTGCAGAAGATGATGTGCAAATAGGCTGTGCGCTGTCCCATGTCTCCCGAGTGGGGCAGTCGTCTAAGGCACTGCATCACAGTGCTAGCTGTGCCACTAGAGATCCTGGTTCGAATCCAGGCTCTGTCGTAGCCGGCGGTGACCGGGAGACCCATGGGACGGCGCACAATTGGCCCAGCGTCGTCCAGGGTAGGGGAGGGAATGGCCGGCAGGGATGTAGCTCAGTTGGTAGAGCATGGCGTTTGCAACGTCAGGGTTGTGGGTTCGATTCCCACGGGGCGCCAGTATGAAAAAAAAATAATAATAATAACTGTAAGTCGCTCTGGATAAGAGCGTCTGCTAAATGACTTAAATGTAAATAGAGATACTGGGGTGCAAATGAGCAAAATAAATATCAATGTTTGATCCTGTGTGGTCCTCTGTAGCTCAGCTGGTAGAGCACGGCGCTTGTAACGCCAAGGTAGTGGGTTCGATCCCCGGGACCACCCATACACAATAATGTATGCACGCATGACTGTAAGTCGCTTTGGATAAAAGCGTCTGCTAAATGGCATATTATATTATTATTATTATATTATAATGTAAATAACAATATGGGGATGAAGTAGTTGGGTGGGCTAATTACAGATGGGCTGTGTACAGGTGCAGTGATCGGTAAGCTTCTCTGACAACTGATGCTTAAAGTTAATGAGGGAGATAAGTGTCTCCAGCTTCAGAGATTTTTGTAGTTCGTTCCAGTCATTTGCAGCAGAGAACTGGAAGGAATGGCGGCCAAAGGAGGTGTTGGCTTTGGGGATGACCAGTGAGATATACCTGCTGGAACGCATACTACGGGTGGGTGTTGCTATGGTGACCAATGAGCTAAAATAAGGCGGGGATTTGCCTAGAAGTGATTTATAGATGACCTGGAGCCAGTGGGTTTGGCGACGAATATGTAGTGAGGGCCTGCCAACGAGAGTTACAGACAATTATAACGAGTTCCCAACAGAATGGTGGCTCTAGCCTTAAAGAACAAACGGATACTATGCTGACAACATGGTTGTTATAGACCGTAGGCGAAGTCACACTTTACACAAACTTTAACCTCTTCCTGTAGCACTCGCACCTCTCCAGATGCAGAGTGTCTGTCTCTTTGGTAGGAAGGGATCAGCTGGCTGGTACATGTCTATTCCTGGGCTCAGAGGTTTGCGAAGGCTACATCACCGAAGTTTTGTAAATTTACCGGATGATACGTTTGAACAATTTCTACATGAATTATGTTATTGAAAGTCAAAATCAGGACTTTATTCATACACCCATTCTGTTGCAAAACGTTTCGTCTGTTGCAACGTTTTGTAACAGAAATCGTTTACTCCAAAAGGAAAACGTTTTTCAACAAAAACGAGTTTCTATTGGAGAAATTCAGGTAGGTCCCTTCCCATTTAGTTCCGTTTGCTCTGTTTGCTTCCGTTTGGTTCTTAAATTGTAAACGGTTTCCGATGCAAGACGTAATTAAAAAGCCCCTGCTTCCTATTTTATTCTGTTTAAATTCCGTGAGAGTGACACACATCCAGGGTGCGCGCTTCGGAGTGGACCTCAGTCACTGCGCGTGTCAGTCAATCCAACCCTTCCGGACACAGAGAGAGCGCGCCGCGCTTCCACATCCCCTTCAGCGAGGAGCGCTCAGCTGTTTCCCAGCGCCCGCGAGCCACGGTCTCATCACGTTCTGTCCCGAGCGCCTGGAATTTTACCTCCCCAGTGCTGTTCACACTTTTCTCCGCCAGCCCCCGGGAATAACGGGCGACCCGTAGTGCTCTCCGGTAAGTCAGTCGATGTGTGTTTGTTACTGTATTTAGCAGTGTGAGAGAGTGAGTGTCAACCTCTGTAGCCTAAACTAAGTGTGGGTGTTTGTATGGCTAAGTAAAGAAATCTGTGTGTAGTAGTGTAAATTGTAACAAATATTGTTTTGCCTTACCCCTCAATATCTGTGCTGAGGCGGACACCAGTATGAATGCGCATCTCTCTCTCTCTCTCTCTCTCTCTCTCTCTCTCTCTCTCTCTCTTCTGGCCTAAATACCTGCTTTCGGTGCCCATGTGAGGGTTTCCCGGAGCTTGGCCACAGACCCACACACTCCTGCGCTTCTCTCACGCACACTTTTTAAAAAATCACTCTGGCATTTAACCAAACCAAAATGTTTGTGAAACCGTGTCCTTTTTGTTATTGCTGAATGAGTTTATTGAGAAACTTTGGCAATTATAAAAAAAAAAAAGGAAGTTTGGCCAGTGAAGCTTGAAGGGCTGAGAAAAATGGGGTGGTGCTTATGCCAGCAACACTTTCCTTCTCTTGTGCTGTAGCCTACAGTTCACACTGAGCCTGTCAAGTCAGTTATTTTGAAATCAAATTACAGAGCAATAATGTAATCGACTTTTAGGAGAGAAAAGGGAGCTGGGGCTTGAAACTTAAGGTCTGTGGATTACAGGGTGAGCGGCGCACTCTGTTCTGTGCCATAAAGATCCAGACCTCTTCGTAGTAGGCCAGAGGCAGGCTACAGTGGGTCTACAGTATGTCTGTTCTGTAGGCTATTCAGATAAGCCCTATTCATTGTAGTTGGTAGGCTAGAGATCAGCGCTACGCAAATTCAGACGTGGAGGACTGCTTGTTGTCCCTTCAGGTTTGGTACTAGAGAGAGGAGAAACCGTGGAAGATGTAGGGAGGGAGAGAGAGAGACGTGATTAGGCTATCCGAAGCCTGGCTCCATCACTTCTTGTTTCTCTACGAGTTCACTTCCTGCCATTAGCCCCTAGGCCGTGTGGAAGGAAGTGGGCATGGCCTAGCTGTGTGGCTGTAAACTCCGCTTTCCCACCAAGACACAGCTGAGCTACTACAGAGAATACTACTACAACCTTAACCCAATCTGGAGGTTAGAGAGGTGCACCAGTAAGTGGAGGGTTGCTGGTTTGAATCCCAGGTCTGATGGGGGGAATGTGTCTGATGTGAAGCAGCAGCCAAAGGGTTACCTCTATCAGAATCACAGGTGCCACTTACTGCCATTGTGCACTTCGTTTCAACTTTCAAACACTTTTTATCTGTCAGTCTTTCTTTGACGCACACGGAAACCTTTTTTCACTCTATCGCTCCATTTCTCTCCCTTTCTCTCTGGAGGAGGATGTAATGACATCATGTGGAAACAGGAAGTCCCTGAGACACCTGACTTCCCAGAACTTTTCCATCCCCCCCTCCACTACATTACTCTCTCTCTCTTTCTGTCCCCCACCTCCCACTGTTCCTCTCACTATCCCCCTCTCTGCGTCTCTCTCTCTCTTCCTGCTTCTGCCTCTTTCTGCCCCCCCTTCTCTGTATATCCCCACTATTCTCTATTCCTCTCTTTCGCTACATTGAAGGTTATGCTTTGAGAAAAATAAATGTTGGGCTCAGTGACAGCTCACTTCCCAGTGTCCTATCACTCCTGCTCCACTCACACTCTGCATCCTGTGGTGTTTCCTGTTAACCAGGAGAGAGGGAGTAGTGAGTATGGATTCTAATTCTGTATACCAACCGAAACTTACAGCACATAGCTGTGTGTTCCTGCTGTGAATGCCCTGCTGGGAGCCGTTTATCTGTAGTAGATGGGGAAGGAAAGGGTGTGTCTGTGTGTTTGGATGTTTGTGAGGGTGATGAATGAGGGTGATGTGTGTGCAAGTCTACTATGAGTTTTCAGTCCTGAGAAAATTGTTTATGTTTGAAAACCCCCTCCATGTCCCTTAGCTAGCATATGTAGCAATTTTAGGTGGGAATAGCCTGAGTGGGATTTGAACCAGTGACCTTCTAACTGTTGGAGAATATGCCATGTTAATACACTAATTCACTCTACAAGGGTGGCCGACCCTCCGGCAGGAAAGATACTAGGTGTGCAGGCTTTTGTTCCACCCCTGCTTTAACATGAGTCTACTAATCAGCTTCTCATTCGAACCTTGATTAGCTGAATCAGGTACAATAGAGCAGGGCTGTAGCAAAAGGCTACACGCCTAGTATCTTTCCTGCAGGAGGGTCGGCCACCCTTGTAGAGTAAATTAGTGTATTAACATGGCATATCTCCAAAACATTATTTAGATATAGTGTTGCTTCTTTTTTCATCTATACAAATGTCTGTTTAGTACAGGGTTTCACCCACAAGAGAAAGCGAGAGAAAGAGTGTGTTTATATATCTAGTTAGGGCAGAGCAGAGGGAAACTGTAGTTGTGGTTACATTTACTCTGGGCTAATCAGGCCTTATTTTAACTATGACAGCGCTTCTGAGAACTGCAACGCTCACACCAGCCATACACTCACACTTACATACACACACACTCTCACTCACATACCCTCACTCACATACACACACTCTGACTCACATACAGTACACACAAACTCAGACACCCAGGCCTGTACCAGCCAGACGTAACCCCATATAGTCTCCTAGCTCAATCATTTTCAACCTCCAGTCTGTGGGCTAGTGTCAGTCGGGTCTGTGTGTGTGTTGCTTACCAGTCCATCAGACAGTCATCTTACACCTCAATAATATCAGTTCTCAAGCTTCAGAAGTTACACACACTCTTGTAGATGAATGGTGTCTTCATTTCACAAGCAGCCTGCCTTAGTAAACTCAAGTGCCTCATGAACTCAACAATAGAGAAGGAGTTATTTATGAATCATGTCAAAGTTCAATGTGTCTGACCTTACCAGAGAGACGGGGAGATGGGGGGAGGAGGAAAAGAGGGGGATAGAGAGACGAGAGTGACAAAAAGTGGAGTTAGAGAGTGACGGAGAGGGAGAGAGAAAGGAACACCGAGGTTATGAAGGGGAGGAGAGAGGGAGAGAATGTAAAACATCAAATAATGCACGCAGAGCAGAATTAGGCTGATGCCCGCTAATGATCAAAATCCAGAAAAGCGCCATTAAATTCTACAACCAACTAAAAGGAAGCAATTCCAAAACCTTCCATAACAATGCCATCACCTACAGAGAGATGAACCTGGAGAAGAGTCCCCTAAGCAAGCTGGTCCTGGGGCTCTGTTCACAAACACAAACGGACACCACAGAGCCCCAGGACAGCAACACAATTAGACCCAACCAAATCATGAGAAAACCAAAGGATAATTACTTGACACATTGGAAAGAATTTACAAAAAATGCTGTTTAGACTTGCTATTGAGAAAGGCCGCCGTAGGCAGACCTGGCTCTCAAGAGAAGACAGGCTAGGCTATGTGCACACTGCCCACAACTTCCTGCTAAATGTATGTATTAGAGACACATACAGTGGGGAGAAAAAGTATTTAGTCAGCCACCAATTGTGCAAGTTCTCCCACTTAAAAAGATGAGAGGCCTGTAATTTTCATCATAGGTACACGTCAACTATGACAGACAAAATGAGAAAAAAAATCCTGAAAATCACATTGTAGGATCTTTAATTCATTTATTTGCAAATTATGGTGGAAAATAAGTATTTGGTCAATAACAAAAGTTTCTCAATACTTTGTTATATACCCTTTGTTGGCAATGACACAGGTCAAACGTTTTCTGTAAGTCTTCACAAGGTTTTCACACACTGTTGCTGGTATTTTGGCCCATTCCTCCATGCAGATCTCCTCTAGAGCAGTGATGTTTTGGGGCTGTCGCTGGGCAACACTGGACTTTCAACTCCCTCCAAAGATTTTCTATGGGGTTGAGATCTGGAGACTGGCTAGGCCACTCCAGGACCTTGAAATGCTTCTTACGAAGCCACTCCTTCGTTGCCCGGGCGGTGTGTTTGGGATCATTGTCATGCTGAAAGACCCAGCCACGTTTCATCTTCAATGCCCTTGCTGATGGAAGGAGGTTTTCACTCAAAATCTCACGATACATGGCCCCATTCATTCTTTCCTTTACACGGATCAGTCGTCCTGGTCCCTTTGCAGAAAAACAGCCCCAAAACATGATGTTTCCACCCCCATGCTTCACAGTAGGTATGGTGTTCTTTGGATGCAACTCAGCATTCCAAACACGACGAGTTGAGTTTTTACCAAAAAGTTCTATTTTGGTTTCATCTGACCATATGACATTCTCCCAATCCTCTTCTGGATCATCCAAATGCACTCTAGCAAACTTCAGACGGGCCTGGACATGTACTGGCTTAAGCAGGGGGACACGTCTGGCACTGCAGGATTTGAGTCCCTGGCGGCGTAGTGTGTTACTGATGGTAGGCTTTGTTACTTTGGTCCCAGCTCTCTGCAGGTCATTCACTATGTCCCCCCGTGTGGTTCTGGGATTTTTACTCACCGTTCTTGTGATCATTTTGACCCCACGGGGTGAGATCTTGCGTGGAGCACCAGATCGAGGGAGATTATCAGTGGTCTTGTATGTCTTCCATTTCCTAATAATTGCTCCCACAGTTGATTTCTTCAAACCAAGCTGCTTACCTATTCCAGATTCAGTCTTCCCAGCCTGGTGCAGGTCTACAATTTTGTTTCTGGTGTCCTTTGAGAGCTCTTTGGTCTTGGCCATAGTGGAGTTTGGAGTGTGACTGTTTGAGGTTGTGGACAGGTGTCTTTTATACTGATAACAAGTTCAAGCAGGTGCCATTAATACAGGTAACGAGTGGAGGACAGAGGAGCCTCTTAAAGAAGTTACAGGTCTGTGAGAGCCAGAAATCTTGCTTGTTTGTAGGTGACCAAATACTTATTTTCCACCATAATTTGCAAATAAATTCATTAAAAATCCTACAATGTGATTTTCTGGATTTTTTTTCGTCAGTTTGTCTGTCATAGTTGACGTGTACCTATGATGAAAATTACAGGCCTCTCTCATCTTTTTAAGTGGGAGAACTTGCACAATTGGTGGCTAACTAAATACTTTTTTTCCCCACTGTACTTCCCTCAGATTACACAGATCTGAGAATAAACTCCCATATCTAGTGTGCAATCACAGCAGCAAGATTTGTGACATGTTGCCACAAGAAAAGGGCAACCAGTGAAGAACAAACACCATTGTAAATACAACCTATATTTATGTTTACTTATTTTCCTTTTTGTACTTTAACTATTTGCACATCATTATAACACTGTATACAGTGAGGGGAAAAAAGTATTTGATCCTCTGCTGATTTTGTACGTTTGCCCACTGACAAAGAAATGATCAGTCTATAATTTTAATGGTAGGTTAATTTGAACAGTGAGAGATAGAATAACAACAAAATAATCCAGAAAAACGCATGTCAAAAATTTTATAAATTGATTTGCATTTTAATGAGGGAAATAAGTATTTGACCCCCTCTCAAGCAGAAAGATTTCTGGCTCCCAGGTGTCTTTTATACAGGTAACGAGCTGAGATTAGGAGCACACTCTTAAAGGGAGTGCTCCTAATCAGCTTGTTACCTGTATAAAAGACACCTGTCCACAGAAGCAATCAATCAATCAATCAGATTCCAAACTCTCCACCATGGCCAAGACCAAAGAGCTCTCCAAAGATGTCAGGGACAAGATTGTAGACCTACACAAGGCTGGAATGGGCTACAAGACTATCGCCAAGCAGCTTGGTGAGAAGGTGACAACAGTTGGTGCGATTATTCGCAAATGGAAGAAACACAAAATAACTGTCAATCTCCCTCGGCCTGGGGCTCCATGCAAGATATCACCTCGTGGAGTTGCAATGATCATGAGAACGGTGAGGAATCAGCCCAGAACTACACGGGAGGATCTTGTCAATGATCTCAAGGCAGCTGGGACCATAGTCACCAAGAAAACAATTGGTAACACACTACGCCGTGAAGTACTGAAATCCTGCAGCGCCCGCAAGGTCCCCCTGCTCAAGAAAGCACATATATATGCCCGTCTGAAGTTTGCCAATGAACATCTGAATGATTCAGAGGAGAACTGGGTGAAAGTGTTGTGGTCAGATGAGACCAAAATCGAGCTCTTTGGCATCAATTCAACTCGCCGTGTTTGGAGGAGGAGGAATGCTGCCCATGACCCCAAGAACACCATCCCCACCGTCAAACATGGAGGTGGAAACATTATGCTTTGGGGGTGTTTTTCTGCTAAGGGGACAGGACAACTTCACCGCATCAAAGGGATGATGGACAGGGCCATGTACCGTCAAATCTTGGGTGAGAACCTCCTTCCCTCAGCCAGGGCATTGAAAAGGGGTCGTGGATGGGTATTCCAGCATGACAATGACCCAAAACACATGGCCAAGGCAACAAAGGAGTGGCTCAAGAAGAATCACATTAAGGTCCTGGAGTGGCCTAGTCAGTCTCCAGACCTTAATCCCATAGAAAATATGTGGAGGGAGTTGAAGGTTCGAGTTGCTGTCACGCCCTGGCTCTAGGGACTCTTTTAAGTTGAGCCAGGGTGTGTAGAGTTTATGTTTTGTGCTCGTTGTGTCTAGTCTAGTTTTTGTATATCTTTGTTGGCCAGAGTGGTTCTCAATCAGAGGCAACGAGTATCAGCTGTTGCTGGTTGTCTCTGATTGGGAACCATATTTAGTCAGGTGGTTTTCCCACAGTGTTTGTGGGATCTTGTTCCGTGTTGGTTTGTGTTTTGCACCTGTGGACGTCACGTATCGATTTGTTGTTTTGTTCGTGTATTATTTAATAAATAAGTATGTTCACCTTCCACGCTGCGCCTTGGTCCTCTATATCCGACGATCGTGACAGTTGCCAAAAGTCAGCCTCGAAACCTTAATGACTTGGAGAAGATCTGCAAAGAGGAGTGGGACAAAATCCCTCCTGAGATGTGTGCAAACCTGGTGGCCAACTACAAGAAACGTCTGACCTCTGTGTTTGCCAACAAGGGTTTTGCCACCAAGTACTAAATCATGTTTTGCAGAGGGGTCAAATACTTATTTCCCTCATTAAGATGCAAATCAATTTATAACATTTTTGACGTGTGTTTCTGGATTTTTTTGTTGTTATTCTGTCTCTCACTGTTCAAATAAACCTACCATTAAAATTATAGACTGATCATTTCTTTGTCAGTGGGCAAACGTACAAAATCAGCAGGGGATCAAATACTGAAATATATATTTGAAATATCTTTATTATTTTGGAACTTTTGTGATTGTAATGTTTACTGTTAATTTTTTGTTTATTTATTATTATCTATTTCACTTGCTTTGGCAATGTAATGAGAGTTAGTTAGTTAGTGTGAGAGAGAGTTAGTTAGTTAGTGTGAGAGAGAGTTAGTTAGTTAGTGTGAGAGAGAGAGAGAGTTAGTTAGTGTGTGAGATAGTTAGTGTGTTAGTTAGTTAGTGTGAGAGAGTTAGTTAGTTAGCGTGAGAGAGAAAGTTAGTTAGTGTGAGAGAGATCAACAGGAACTCATGGAGAACAATGACCACAGAGCTGCCTTGCACACAACCCCCCCCCGCCACCCCCACTGTGTGTGTGTGTGTGTGTGTTTTAATTTGCCTAACCTGAAGACCACCATATTGGTCCAATGCTGTTATTTGTATGAATGGCTCATTAAAGGATGACCTTTGGGAGCAACAGTACAGTGAGCTGACGTTCCTGTTTTCTTCTCATAGCAGAGAAACACAGCATAGACAGGGAGAGTTGTGTGTGATTTGGGGGCAGTGGGATTGCAGCTGGCGTGGGCAGATTGTGTGTGTGTGGATGGATTGTGTCCTGGGCTTCCAGAAAAAGGGGGGAGCCATCAGAGGGGTGGACAGGAAACTCTAACAGGGCTTACTTCCTGTGGCTCTCCTGATGGCCGACCAGATAGAGGGTGTTTGTGTGTGTGTGTGTGTGTGTGTTGAGAGTTCCTGTGAAATGTTGTTGTAAACTAAGCAGCAAGCATTGAAATGTGTTTTGGATTGCGTCCATCACCGTCATGTTTTAGTAGTTTTGAGAATGTTTGGTGATTTTTAGAGGATGTGATTGTCAGGAATCCCACATTTCTCAGGAATACAATTTCTCACAACGTAAAGAAAAAATCCTATGAGCAACTGAAACCTCTGCCATGACCGCCAGACTTGAATGACACAGGAGGGAGTGTGCTAGTGTAGCAGGACATCAGTGCTGGTCCTGTAGAGTGAAGATCCTGACTGTTTCCTTTTAGCTGCCATTTTATTCTTCCTGAACTCTGCTGTGACTTCTTAACTCACTCCAAAGCTGGAGGTAAACTGAGTTAACACACACACCAGTGGTAATGATAATCCCTGAGTCAAGTCTCACTGTGTCATGTTCTCAATGTTCATCAAACCACAGACACGCCCATTGTGGTGAAGCAGATATATGGTCTCTTCCTCAGAGGACTGAAAAGGGAAGTGGCTAACCTCTCTCTCTCCCCCTCTCCCTCTCTGTCTCTAGTTGCGATGGTGACTGACATGATCTGACAGTGGAAGACAGTAGGTGAGAAACTCTGCCCTTTTTTACCCTCCATATCACTTCCTCCTTCACTCTTCTCTCTTTCTCTTCTTCCCTCTCTCTCTTATCTAACTCCCCCCCTCTCTCAGCAGTGATAGTCTCTGTGGTTATTATGGGCTGTGCCCACTGTAAACAGAAGAAGGCTGCAGCCAAGGCTGCTGCAGCCGAGCTGTCTGACCCGTCTCCTAGCAACAGCCCTGATGGTACAGCATTGGCCATGCCCCGTTATCATCCTGGCCCCACCCACCCAACAATACCTGACTTCAACAAGCCATTTGGCTCCACCTGTTTTCCTAATACCAACGCACAACCCTGCGCAGGCGGCATCACAGGTACAGATTGATGGCTTCAAATAATTTGTTGTGTGTCTATGTAGGACTTATAATAGGTTAATGAAGGCTTCATTAAGCCTTTAAATGAGTTGTTTGTTTTTAAGTGGTTGTATGATGTATACATACTGACTGTTGTGTGTATGTGGAGGTGGAGGTGTAACTCTCTTCATAGCATTGTATGACTATGAGGCTCGTACTGAAGATGATCTGGCCTTCCAGAAGGGAGAGAAGTTCCACATTATCAACAACACGTGAGATTCACATTACAATTCCAGAATAAATTGCAGATAGTGGCTTTCCAGGTCAAATCAAGTGTCTGCTCCCTCCAATGTGATGATTGTCTCTACAGAGAGGGGGACTGGTGGGAGGCCCGGTCGTTGGACACAGGGAACTCAGGATACGTCCCTAGTAACTATGTAGCTCCTGTAGACTCCATACAGGCTGAGGAGTGAGTATACACACACACACACACACACACACACAAGAACATCTGCTCAATGACTAATGGGTAAATGTTTGTGTGTGTGTTTTGCCAGGTGGTATTTTGGGAAGATGGGGAGGAAGGATGCAGAGAGACAGCTCCTGGGACAGGGGAACCCCCGAGGAACATTCCTTATCAGAGAGAGTGAAACCACCAAGGGTACGTACACACCTGTACTCAGAAAGTGTTCACACACATTTGCTAAAAGTTACACAAAACTTTTGAAGGTTTCCCAGACACAGATTAAGCCTAATCCTGGACTAAGAAGCACTTTCACTGGACAATCTCCATTCATCTGGGTCTGGTCAACTGGCTCTAAGAGTATTAGATGTGTGGTTATCACACATATGTATATGTAGTCATAAAGGTATTAATTCTCAAACACATCTCAGCACAACTGTGATTCTGTTCATTCATACTTACTCATTCTCTTGTGTACAACTTCAATTTTAGAATCCTCAGAGTATTTAGAATCATTTTCTGTTCTCTTCCTCCCCTATCTCCAGGTGCCTACTCTCTGTCTATCTGTGACTGGGATGATGGTAAAGGTGACCACGTCAAGCATTATAAGATCAGAAAGCTGGACAATGGAGGATATTATATCACAACACGCACACAGTTCAACACCGTGCATCAACTGGTGGAGCACTACACAGGTGAGAGAGCCTAGGGGGTAGGGTTTAGGGGCTAGGGGTGAAGTACCTATCTTAAGGTCTGTGGGTAAAGTGCCTAGAGGGTATGGACTAGGGTTAAAGTATTTAGGGCCTAGGGGTTGTTTCTGGATGAGGGCTTTCTCTCCATGGTCAAGCCTGCTGTAATTCAGATCCCTCTTTTCCCCTCTCCTTTTCCTGGTGTCTGTCTGCCCTCTGGTGGTGCAGTCTGGTATAGGAGCTACTCTGCTCTGTACTGTGTGTGTGCTCCTTTCTGTGTCTGTATGTCCAATATCCATTCTGGCATACTAAATATGATCAAGGAATGTATTAGCCAAGCACACTAAATAAGCATAAGCAAAATTGGCTATTGGTTTGCATGGTGTGTCAGTGATTTTGTTTGTGTGTCTAAACTGATGTGTATTAGTAAAATGTGCGAGTAATTTTTAGTAATCCAACTAAAGTACTGTAGTCAGTTGCTTTTTATGTTCTATATGTGTTTGTTGCTTTTGTGCCTCAGCAATTTATCTCTCCCTCCCCTCTTCTCTCTCTCTCTCTCTCTCTCTCTCTCCACCTCTCTCTCTCTCCACCTCTCTCTCTCTCCACCTCTCTCTCTCTCCACCCTCTCTCTCTCTCTCTCTCTCTCTCTCTCTCTCTCCACCTCTCTCCCTCTCTCTCCACCTCTCTCCACCTCTCTCTCTCTCTCTCTCCACCTCTCTCTCGCTCCCCCTCTCTCTCTCTCTCTCTCTCCCCCTCTCTCTCTCTCTCCCCCTCTCTCTCTCTCTCTACCTCTCTCTCTCTCTCTCTACCTCTCTCTTTCTCTCTCTCTCTACCTCTCTCTTTCTCTCTCTCTCTACCTCTCTCTTTCTCTCTCTCTCCACCTCTCTCTTTCTCTCTCTCTCTCTCTCTCTCCACCTCTCTCTCTCAACTCCACCTCTCTCCACCTCTCTCTCTCTCCACCTCTCTCTCTCCCTCCCTCTCTTGCTCTCTCCACCTCTCTTGCTCTCTCCACCTCTCTCTCTCTCTCTCCACCTCTCTCTCTCTCTCTCCACCTCTCTCTCTCTCTCCACCTCTCTCTTTCTCTCTCTCTCCACCTCTCTCTCTCTCACCTCTCTCTCTCTCTCTCTCTCTCTCCCTCTCTCTCTCCACCCCTCTCTCTCTCTCCACCTCTCTCTCTCTCTCTCTCCCCCTCTCTCTCTCTCTCCCCCTCTCTCCCCCTCTCTCTCTCTCTCTCTCTCTCCACCTCTCTCTCTCCCTCCCTCTCTCTCTCCACCTCTCTCTCTCCCCACCCCTCTCTCTCCACCTCTCTCTCTCTCTCTCCACCTCTCTCTCTCTCTCCACCTCTCTCTCTCTCTCACTCACCACCTCTCTCTCTCTCCACCTCTCTCTCTCTCTCCACCTCTCTCTCTCCACCTCCCTCTCTCTCTCCACCCTCTCTCTCCACCTCTCTCTCTCCACCTCTCCCTCTCTCTCTACCTCTCTCTCTCCACCTCTCTTGCTCTCTCCACCTCTCTTGCTCTCTCCACCTCTCTCTACCTCTCTCTCTCTCCACCTCGCCACCTCTCTCTCTCTCTCCACCTCTGTCTCCACCTCTCTCTCTCTCTCTTTCTTTGTCCCTTGCTCTTGCTCTCTCCCTTATTCTGTCTGCCTGTCTGTCTTGCTTCATCTCTTTCTTTTTCTCTGTCTCTCTCTCTTCCACCCCTCTCTCACCCACCTCAGAGCGAGCGGCAGGTCTGTGCTGTAGGTTGATTGGCAGCTGTAGGCGGGGCATGCCTAAGCTAGCCGACCTATCGGTGAAGACCAAGGACGTGTGGGAGATTCCCAGAGAATCTCTACAGCTGATTAAGAAGCTGGGCAACGGGCAGTTTGGAGAAGTCTGGATGGGTAGGAAGTTCTGTGTCTTTGCATGCCTTTTCATCTCATTTCATCTCCCTCCCTCTACCCTTCCCTCTATCCCTCCCTCCCCTCTCCACTCCTACCATCCCCCTTCCCCCTCCACCCCCTCCCTCCTCTAGGCTGTAACGATGGGCTGTGTTACTTTCTGACCACGCCCTGTCCCAATGCCACACCCCTCACCCTGGGGCTGGGGCGGGATGCCTGGGAGGTTGCCAGGGAAACGCTGGCCCTAAACAGGAAGTTGGGCCAGGGCTGCTTCGGAGACGTCTGGATGGGTGAGACTAACTGTCAATCAGTCACCTTCTTATACTGTAGGTTGAGACTGACGCACACACCACCTACAGTCTAGCGCAGGGATCGTCAACTAGATTCCGCCGTGGCCCGTTCATTTCAAACCTTGCTTACATTTGTATACGATCACGTGTCTCTCTGTTGTGCATGGGAATACTTAAGAAAATAAATCTTAAATCAAAATCCCTTAGAGCTGATTTCCTGGTGTTTTTACAGTCTTTTATGTCTAACAATGAAAATTCTACACAACAACAAAAAAACTTGGGGGGCCAGTTGGGAAACCCTGGTCTAGCACTATTCGCAACTGTGTCCCAGAAGTACTTGTCAGTGTCTGGGATTATTCCCAATCCGGTGCTAATGTGGTGGTGTGTGTAGTGCTCTCTATTCCCACGTCCAGCTGTGTTCCCAGTTTCCATTCCAGTGCTGTTCTGTGTCAGTGTAATAGTCTCTCTGTGTGTCCGGACCAGGGGGTAGCCAATCCTATTCCTGGTCCAGCTTCATGTGCTGCGGAAGCCCCATGGTGGTACTCTCTCCTCCCCTTCCTTATCCCACCCTGCCTCCTCCATGCATGCACTCTGTACAACTCTGTCTGTGTGTGTGTGTATATAATTGTGTGTGTGTGTGTGTGTGTGTTTCTGCCTTTATGTGTGCGTACTGTATACCTATCTGTGTGTGTGTCAGGTATGTGGAACGGTACCACCAAGGTAGCAGTGAAGACATTGAAGCCAGGCACCATGTCTCCAGAGGCCTTCCTAGAGGAGGCTCAGATCATGAAGAGACTGAGACATGACAAACTGGTGCAGCTGTACGCAGTGGTGTCTGAGGAACCCATCTACATCATCACAGAGTTCATGAGCCAAGGTACTGTATGAAGCACATGCATATGCAAGCAGAGCCACACACACACACACACACAATTATTTCTGAAATTAAAACTGTGTATTTCAGGAAGCTTACTGGACTTCCTAAAGGATGGGGAAGGAGGGAATCTGAAGTTGCCTCAACTGGTGGATATGGCTGCACAGGTAAGAACACACACACACACACACACACCATCTTCGCTGTCCATCAATGCGCCTCTTGTGGTTGGGCAGTGGTTTAGTGCATCTGGTGCTGGTGCCACTTCATGTGGCTGTGGAGGCCGATGTGGGAGTCATGTGGGGTTGGATGGCGTGCACCTCTAACCCTTCCTCCTGTATGTGTGTGTGTAGATAGCGTCAGGCATGGCGTATATAGAGCGTATGAACTACATCCATCGTGATCTGCGAGCGGCTAACATTCTGGTCGGTGAAAATCTGGTGTGCAAGATCGCTGACTTTGGTCTGGCCAGACTCATAGAGGACAATGAGTACACTGCCAGACAAGGTAGAAGAGTTACTGTATTAGGATTTTGATGGGAAAAGGGCTTCATAAATACATTTGATTGATTGAATGATTGATTTTACAGGAGCCAAGTTCCCCATCAAGTGGACAGCTCCTGAAGCAGCTCTGTATGGGCGCTTCACCATCAAGTCTGACGTGTGGAGCTTTGGTATCCTGCTCACTGAACTCATCACAAAGGGACGCGTGCCTTACCCAGGTACGGGGGTGTAGGTGTCTCCTACTCTATCGGCCTTCTTTTTTCCAGCCCTCTGTCTTTCCATCTGTCTATGATGGATATAGGATGTTGTGTTACACAAAAAAACATCTATCTTTCTGTCTCTCTACCTCCCTCCCTCTCCCTCTTCCTTCTCTCTTCTAGGTATGAATAACCGTGAGGTCCTGGAGCAGGTGGAAAGGGGGTACAGGATGCCCTGTGCGGTGGGTTGTCCTGCCTCCCTCCATGAGCTGATGGTGCAGTGCTGGAGGAGAGAGGCGGACGAGAGACACACCTTTGAATACCTGCAGGGCTTCCTGGAAGACTACTTCACTGCTACTGAACCCCAGTACCAGCCTGGAGAGAACCTGTGACCACGCACATGCACACACATGCACACACACGCACACACACACACACCTACGTGCGCACACAGACACAAGTGTTCACAGACAGAAACACAAACACACAACCTATACATACTGTAAGCCTTATCTACTATATGTTGCTGTCTACTGTCAGGGCAGAGCAATCAAACACGAGCCAGAGTTCTTCCTCTGTAACCTTTCTTAAACCTGATATTTTGACAACCCTGGTTTTTTATTTAATGCTTGTATATCAGTTTGTATCTTAGCTAACACCTGGGGTCTGTTCAGCAGGGTGCAATGTTTCAGAATGTTCAGATAGACAATCATATCTGTTGTATACAGTATATTTCTATCAGGTAGAATAGGGGATTGTGACAGCTCTATTCGTTACATTTCTATGTGCTATGTTCTGACTGTTTCACCTCTCTGAATCCATGCATGTTCTGTATACAGCTTTCTGCCAATGGGAGGGCCAGGCAAAGTGTCACACGAATGCTCAGAGGTCATATAGGCGAAAGGTGAGAGGTCGGAGTTGGGACCGTGAGCATGAGTGTTGGTTTTTATGATGATTGTAACTTTTCTGTTGTTTCTGTGCCTGTGGTAAAGTTATTTTCCACAATACATGTGTGTCTTGTTTCCTTCGTTTCTAAGTCTAGCCTGCAAACACATATGTGTCTTTACTCACAAACACAGACACATGCACACACATTCTGACTGTCTAGTGTGGTCAGTCTACTTCAAATTGTGTCTCTCCCTCCTATGGTAAGCTTGTCTGCTGTTTTATCTGTGTGAGCACCCAGCACTGACCATTATAACCATAGGGTTATAAACGGTTATTATAAATTGGGTGGTTCGAGCCCTGAATGCTGATTGGGTATGACAAAGCATTTATTTTTGCTGCTCTAACTACGTTGGTAACCAGTTTATAATAGCAATAAGGCACCTCAGGGGGTTTGTGGTATATGGCCAATATACCATGGCTAAGGGCTGTATCCAGGCACTCCGCGTTGCGTCGTGCATAAGAACAGCCCTTAGCCGTGGTATATTGGCCATATACCACACCCCGTTGGGCCTTATTGCTTAATTATAAACTGGGTAGTTTGGGTCATGGATGCTGATTGGCAAAAACAGCATTTGAGCAGTGTCTATATCAGACAATATACCACGGGTATGACGCAAAAATCCTTGTTTACTGTTCTATTATGTTGGTAACCAGTTTATAATAGCAATAAGGCACCTCTGGGGTTTGTGTTATATGGCCAATATACCACGGCTAAGGGCTGTGTCCAGGCACTCGCTTCCTGTTATGCTAAGATCAGCCCTTATACTGCATTCATAACCAAGTGGGAAGGTGGTAATTATCTAAATACCAGTTGGATATATTCATGTACTTTGAACTAATTGAGAAATGCCGATTGGCTAATGTACAAGAAGCTGCGTCAACCATAAACTAAAAGTACAGCTATCATACTTGTAAACAAATTAGTGTTGCATCTCAGTGCTTGAGGCATCACTATAGACCCCCTGGTTTGATTCCAGGCTGTATCACAACCAGCCGTGATTGGGAGTCCCATAGGGCAGCACACAATTGGCCCAGCGTCGTCCGGGTTTGGCCGGTGTGGGCCATCATTGTAAATAAGAATTTGTTCTTAACTGACTTGCCTGGTTAAATAAAAAAATAAACATTTCCGGAGGATTATAGCTGGGGCTATAATCCTCCGGTAATAAATTGAGCTGTCCTGATGCGCTCATCCCGTATAGGCACGAGCCGCCCGGTGCGTTGAATGAGTGACGCCCACATCAGTCTCGAAACACATAGTTTATGGTGGTCAGAGGTCAGCATGTGTGAGAAGTCGGAGCTCAGGGATGATAGACGACTTTCCCACTAGTAATTACCAGTTGGAGGGGCGTTCAAATGGATTTGGGATTTTTCCCAGTCATATGTGGTAAATACCACCTTCGCACTTGGTTATGAACGAAAAGTCTCTGGTTTGAATCCCCGAGGCGACAAGGTCAAAACCTGTCGCTGTGCCCATGAGAAAGGCATTCAACCCCAATTGCTCCTGGGGCGCTGGACAATGGTTACCCTGGCAAGTGTGTAACAGGACAAATATAAGCACCCCCCCCACACACACACAAATTATTATTATTAGCTTTAGCTGTGGTATATTGGCTAATAATTGACTATAATTCTTTAATTATAGTCAGTGTCCTACTCCCTCTCTCCATTTCTCTTTCTCTGACTACTCTCGCTTTACCCCCCACCCCCACCCACCGCTGTGGTATATTGGCCAATAATTGACTATAATTCCTTAATTATAGTCAGTGTCCTACTCCCTCTCTCCATCTCTCTTTCTCTGACTACTCTAGCTTTACCCCCCACCCACGTCTGCATTGCGTAACCCAGACAACAGTTTCTGATAACAAAAAAAGAACTACACTTCCCAGAGTTTTTATCCGTAGAACCGAGGCCAGCTACGGGTCCCTGGATGGGACTGACAGAGGCACATCTGGAGAGAGGCGAGATTGCGCTGTGTGTGAGAGAGAGACAGAGAAAGGGGGATATCGCGGAGAGAGAAAAACGGAAGAAAGATTTGGTTCTTTCCTTCCTTTTCTCCCAGGAACGTCTGTCCAGCGTCTGTCTGCCACGGGATCGTTACCGCGGGGCGTTCTTGCGTGCAGAAGGGGATATACGCCCCCCCCTTACCCCCCTCCATCAGTCTCCCCTTCTCTTCTCTTTTTTTTACCTTCCTCCGTTTTCCAGGGTTCTGCTGTTGATGTAGACCAGCTTGTTTTTAGAGAAACGGTTTTCTGTGGTGGAGATGCGCGCGAAGCATCGAGAGGAGCCAGACAACGACGTTAACGGTAGGAATGAACGGAAAATGTTGTGCGCCAGTGGTGGCAGCTGTGATATTATCGAGAACTCAGTGATCCGCGTGACAAGAGAAGAGAGGAGTGAAGCCCCGCTGCAGCAACGAGCCTCTCCCGGTGAGTGCGCATGCAGCGTCTATCTGTGTACACAACTCATATTTGCATACCGGACAGTTCTAGCGGCGCTGCCAGATGCGCGCGGCACCGCTGCATTTTTTTTTTTGGAAGGAATTTGTGTTAACCTCGTCGGTGCCGTTATAAAGGGAATTCGTGCACTGGGTCAGTCTGCCACTATGGCTGAGGTGGGCTCCCCTCTTATTAGTGATGGTGACACGCACGCGCGCACACACACTCGAGTTAAGTCTATTGTTAAGTAAACATCTCCATGCAGGGCTGATTGTGTGTTTCTGCTGGTTGGTTGTGAAAGCTAAAATGTCTACCATTCACACACACATTCACACAGGACCGGATCCGTCACTGAGACTGTCTCTCAGGTAGGCTAGATTCACCGTCGGTCTCCACCTACATAGAACATTCGGTACGTGCTCCGGTGCTGCTGTGGCGCGAGCCCAGGGCGCGCTCCGACAGATGTTTACTGTAATTAGAGAGCGAGAGACGTCATCCCGTTCCCCGGTAAAGCCGGGGCTATAATCCTCCGGTAATAAATTGAGCTGTCCTGACGCGCTCATCCCGTATAGGCACGAGCCGCCCGGTGCGTTGAATGAGTGACGCCCACATCAGTCTCGAGACACATAGCTTATGGTGGTGCATGATTATTACCCGACGGGGGGGGGGGATAGAGAGAAGGGAGAGATAGATGGAGAGAGAGAGCTTAGGGCCAGTGTCTGTGATGGAGAGAGAGAGCTTAGGGCCAGTGTCTGTGATGGAGAGAGAGAGCCTAGGGCCAGTGTCATTTTATTTATGGCCCTTATTGACATGCACACCCTTTCCGCGTGCACATGTCGGCTGGATGCTGATTGATGCTGAGCAAGAGGTATTAAAGAGAACGAAGTGTGTGTGTGTCATTGCAGCACATATAACAGCATAGGCATATTGTGTACCTGTGTGTGGTGGTGGTAGTCATAAAAACGGCCTTGTATCTCAGCTGATGTTCTTTCTGTCCTTATCCTTATAGGCCAGGTCAGCGGTCAACACACACAAATGCTTACATATATATATATATAGAACGTTTTACTTTTAATGTTTGTCTTGGACTGCTTCAAGTATTTGTTTGGCTGGAGTGTGTGTATGAGAGAATGTACGTGTTGTGCTGCAGATACACTCTGCTGCTATGACAGCTACAGCTCAATCAATCATCTGTCTCCTTTCTCAGCCTATCAGCACGCCCTGCCAGACTTCCTAGTTTCAGAAGTCGCTATGGAGATGGAACTGACAGACTGCACGCACACTAACACACACACACACAAACACACTTTCTAACTGAAGGTCATGACCCTCCCACTCAGAGTTGTGGTTCTGGTTGTAGTCCAGCTTGTTCTGGTTCTAGTCCAGCTAGTTCTGGTTCTAGTCCAGCTAGTTTTGGTTCTGGTTCTAGTCTAGCTAGTTGTAGTTCTGGTTCTGTGGTTCTATATTCTAGCAGGTTGTACTGTAGTTTGCATTCTTTCCCCCTGAGGCAGGTTGAGTATACTAGGTCCTGGCTAAGCTCCAGACCATTGAGAAGTCCTAGTGCACATTTCTGTTGCGGTATACTTTCATAACTCACCAATCAGACTGCTAAGATCCTTCTCTTATATTTGTGGGGGTCTCTGGGGCTGTTTCTGCTTCATTGTCTGTCTGTCTGTCTGTCTTTACTCTATATAACCTCCATACTCAACTGGCGGACCGGATCCGGACCCAGAACGGGGTCAATACGCACCGCAGGTTCCGAAGAAGAAAAACATATATATATATATTTTTTTTTACATGTTTCGGGATTCGACCCCTGGTATCATAAATTATAGACACACATAATACATGGAAGAATGCGTAGAATTGGAGGAAATTAGCTTTAAAACAGCAAAAAAATCTCTGCCCCATGCACAATGTGTAGAATTGCGGAACATTTGCTTTAAAACTGCAACATTTTCTCTCCGCCAACAAGAGGGGTGTGAACAGTTTGGGGTCGCATGATTTGCGAGGTGGGGGTTTGTCTATCTGGACCTTTGCCACCTCGGAAATGTACTTGAGCACCCCTGCTATATAATATAAACTCCCACACAATGCATTCACAAAGTTCCCTCTTTCTCTCTACTAATTACATTTCTCCCGTCACTCCTGGCTCTCTCCCTCTCCTCCTCCTCCCCCCCTCTCTCACACAGCTGGTTTGATGCTATATGACCCCTAACCTCTGACTGGAGATGGGGTGGGGGAGGCATGTGTATGTCTTTCTGTGTGTGTGTGTGTGTGTGTCTGTGTGTGTCTGTGTGTGTGTCTGTGTGTGTCTGTGCAGGAGGGAGGGAGAGAGGGAAAGAGACAGGAGCGAGCAGGCAGAGAAAAAGAGGGAAAGAAAGTGTCTACCTCACTAACAAGCTGGACAGAATCAGCTCAATTATTAAAGAGGAGAGAGAGGAGAACCACTTTCACCCACACCTTCACACACACACACTATCTCTCATTCTCTCTCTCTCTCATACACACACCTTCACACACACACACTATCTCTCATTCTCTCTCTCTCTCATACACACACCTTCACACACACACACACTATCTCTCATTCTCTCTCTCTCTCTCATACACACACCTTCACACACACACACACACTATCTCTCATTCTCTCTCTCTCTCATACACACACCTTCACACACACACACTATCTCTCATTCTCTCTCTCTCTCATACACACCTTCACAGAGACCTCTTCTCTCTCTCTCTCTCTCTCTCTCTCTCTCTCTCTCTCTCATACACACACCTTCACACACACACACTATCTCTCATTCTCTCTCTCTCTCATACACACACCTTCACAGAGACCTCTTCTCTCTCTCTCTCTCTCTCTCTCTTTCAACACGCATGCATGAACGCACGCACACTCGGATATTTGAGTATTGATTAGACACTCTAGAACTCTGAAAAAAATATGTGACAAAGTTTGTGTATGCATGCATTTATGTGTAGATGTGAATTCACAAAAATATGATAAATCAGATGATCAGACAGGTGACAGATTTTAAAACGTTTAAAGAGGTTTATAAGAAGTTAATTTGACATTCCTGTAACGTTGTCGCATCATTAACACAACAGAGCTAAAGGTTCTGCTATAGGAATCCTAAGGATGATAGTTTTCCCTTTCTCTCCCCCTCCTTCTCTTTCCCCCCTATCTCCCCCTTATCTCCCCCTTCCCCCCTCTCTTCCCCCTGTGTTTCTCTCTTTCTCTTCCAACCCAGTCCTCTCCCTGTCCCTCTCTTTCCCTCTTCCTCCCCCTCTCTCTCCCTCCTTCTCAGCTGGAAGGTAGTGAGCTTTTCGTCCCTTGGGATTACACACTTCCTCAGAGAGAGAGAGAGGAAAATGAGAGAGAGAGAGAGAGAGGAGAAGGCGAGAGAGAGAGATAAGGGAGGAAGACAGGGGTGGGGGAGAGGGGGAGTGGGGGAAGATGGATGAATGCACTGCCCACTCAGGCTCCTGGAAAGAAAGAGGGGGGCAGACACGGAGGAGGATGGGTGGAGAGAGAGAAGAGACAACGGAGAGACTGAGTAGAGATGGATTGAGAAAGCGGCTGACAGACTGACAGAGAGAAGAAGGGGTATTCTAATCCTTTCAACAAAAGCAATCATCTGAGGGAGAGAGTGTGTGTGAATTTGGTTGGAGGGGTTATTTAAGTTGGAATATGTGGGGTCAGGATTTGGATGGAGATACTGTACATTGGTGTGTGTTTGCGTGTGCGCATGTTTCTACGTGTCACGTGAAAATGTGTCGCTGTGTGTGTGTAGCTATGTGCGTTCTTACGTGTGTGTGTTCTCTGGTGAGTGTGTGTGTGAGAGACAGTACCTACAGTTGGAATGTTCACAAGGCGGCCATTGTTGTTCAAACAGCCAGCAGCCTTCTCCTTGGCAACCGGAGCTGCAGCAGTAACCCACGGCAACTGTGGAACAGAGGGAGGAGTCAGGAAGTCAGGCCGCAGCACAGAGCCCCCTCTCCAAAACACTGGCCTCAAGGTCTGACTGTGTGTGTGCGTGTGTGTGTGTGTGTGTGTGTGCACTCCTGGCTGCTCCCAGCTGCCGCTATTCGTCACATGACCGACTGAGGGGCGGCCATCAGCAGAGCCAGGAAACTGCCTGGAGGAGAGAGAGAGAGGAGGGAGGGAGGGAGAAGAGGTGGGGGGAAGAAGAGAGAGGGGGGCAGGCAAAGGGGAGAGTAAGTGTGGGAGGGAGGGAGGGAGGGAGAAGAGGTGGGGGGAAGAAGAGAGAGGGGGCAGGCAAAGGGGAGAGTAGGTGTGGGAGGGAGGGAGGGAGGGAGAAGAGGTGGGGGGAAGAAGAGAGAGGGGGCAGGCAAAGGGGAGAGTGGGTGTGGGAGATGAGGGGGTGGGGGAGGAGATGAGGGGGAGGGGTGAGAGAGGATAGGTGGGGGAGTGTGTGAGAGAGGTTGTAGGAGAGGGAGTGGTGGTGGGGGGAGCAGGGGAAAGGGCTAGTACGGTTCTTCTTGTCTTAAAATAACTAGCTACAGCATGTAGGTTCCTGCAGAAACAACGAGAGAGAGAGAGAGAGGCTCTCTGGTGTTTGTTTCAGTTTGTGCATGAACCTCTTTTGTGTATGCAATGTGTGTGTGTGCGCTGTGTGCGTTCATATGTGTGTGAGTGTGCTCTTGGCTGGAGGTAGCGTTGAACACAGACTGATGATGAAGATCATTAGGAATTTCCTGCGGCTGGGTAAGAGAGAGAGGAGGGGGTGAGAAACAAGTGGAGAGGGAGAGAGGAGGAGACGGGAGACAGGAGGTAGTGGAGAGAGGGGAGGGCAGTAGGGAGAGAGGGAGGAAGGGAGGGAGGGAGGAAGACAGCAAAGGGAAGGAGAGGAGAGAGAGAGAGAGAGAGAGAGAGGGAGAGAGAGAGGGAGAGAGAGAGAGAGAGAGAGAGAGAGAGAGAGAGAGAGAGAGAGAGAGAGAGAGAGAGAGAGAGAGAGAGAGAGAGAGAGAGAGAGAGAGAGAGAGAGAGAGAGAGAGAGAGAGAGAGAGAGAGAGAGAGAGAGAGAGAGAGAGAGAGAGAGAGAGAGAGAGAGAGAGAGAGAGAGAGAGAGAGAGAGAGAGAGAGAGAGAATTTAGTGGAGAAGAGGAGTGGGGGACTGGGTAAGGGACGAGAGGGGGATTAGAATACTTCTACCAGTTCCTCAGTGATAGTCAGAGTAAACTGTATTGGTGTACTATATTTGTGAATGCACTTTTCCCATGAGGCTTCACATAAGATATAAGGTAGACATTGTGTGATGGTTGTCTGAGGGTTCTCTAGGTTGTGTGGGAGTTGGGTTGAGGTTGTGTAGGTGTTGAGGGTTTAATTAGAGGTTGTGAATGAAGGGTGAGACTTTATGTTAGTGAACCCCTTGCCTGGTTTCTACTAGTTACCACAGCCACAAAGTCAAAATGGTCTATATCGTAAAAATTCATGAAAACAAAAGTTTGGTTTTAGTCTTAATTTAAGGTTAGCGTTAGGCATCAAGTTAGCAGTGCGGTTAAGGTTAGGGTTGAGGTAAGGTTTAAAATCTGATTTTAAGAAGATCAATTGTAGCTGCTGGTCATCTATGAACGTTTGAACAGCTTGAAGAATGATCTGGCCTTAATGGCCATGTACTCTTATAATCTCCACCCGGCGCAGCCAGAAGAGGACTGGCCACCCCTCGGTGCCTGGTTCCTCTCTAGATTTCTTCCTAGGTTCCTGCCTTTCTAGGGAGTTTTTCCATGCCACCGTGCTTCTACATCTGCATTGCTTGCTGTTTGGTGTTTTAGGCTGGGGATCTGTAAAAGCACTTTGTGACATCTGCTGATGTAAAAAGGGCTTTATAAATACATTTGATTTGATTTGATTTAGCTGTAGTAACTAGCGACGACCCCCAAGCCTCCTAGATCTACAGATCTATAAGGATTGGATAAAAATTCTAGCTAGCCTATCAGAGGGCAAAGTGAAACGGGTACCATATTACTTAGAGTTTACCATATTAGAGTGAATTTTGTGAGGGGGCTTGTGTTTTTTTGGAGGATAGGGGGTTGTTGTATGTAAAGGTCATATTGAGGTTGTGTTTGTGCTATCTGGGGTTTGTGTATAGGTTGTGTTTGGTTGTGGGAGGGTTGTGTTTAGGTTATGTATAGGTTATTTAAAGGTTATGTTTAGGGTGTGTCTAGGTTGTTGAAAGGTTAGGGGGCAGTAGTCAGCTGAGTTTCTGTGGACCTCCTGATCCACTTACCCCTCCTTCTTTCCACTCTTTCTCCCCTCTCTCCAACTCTCGGCACCCTCTCTCTATCCCTCTCTCCCCTTCTCCCTCTCTCTTTTCTGCTCATTCCTTCCGCCATCGCTTTCTTTATCTCAAACTCACTCACCCTGACTCTCTGTATCTCTTTCTCCACCCCCTCTCTCCTTCTCTGTCTAGTTCACTCTCTCTCTCTCTTCAGCTCGCTCGCCCATCTTTTATATAAACCTCACACTCTTTTTCCCTCTCTCTTAACTCCTTCCACCACTCTCTCCCTGCCCCTTTACTTTCCCTATCTACCCCCCCTCTCTCTGCCTCTCTATTTCTCTCAATTTCAATTCTCTCTCTCTCTCTCTCTCTCTCTCTCTCTCTCTCTGTTTCGGCTGCTGCCTGTCTCTTAGCAACAACTGCACACCCGTTAGAGCTGAGTGAGTGCTTTTCCACACACATCCATGGAGACACACACACACACATGCACACACACACGTGCACACACACAGTGTCTGGATCTCTTCTCATTGAGTGTGTCTGAAGTGTTACTGCAGTCCAATGTGACGTATAGACAGATATTGATGTAGAGCAGGGATGGGGGTGGGGGCCACATAAAATCGGAACTCATCATGAGGGGCCGCAGTAGCTGCATAGCCACATCCATAGCCACACATGCAGCCAGAGCTGGCCCTAGCCTTTTGATGATTACAACAAGTTTAGATGGCTGGCTAGACTAACTTCCCCATCTAAAAAAAGTTTTCTGACATGGGCTAATTGAGTGACTGTCAGTGATAGGTGGTGGGCCGTAGCAAGCTATCTGCTTTAGTTTTCGAGATGATCGATCTCTGTTGAGGGAGGAGCTGGTTTTTACATATTGTGTATATTTATTTATTTATTCTGAACACTTCCATTTGTCTGCAATGTTATTAATTCTTGCAAATTTTTTCAAAATACTTTTATGTTCGTTAATTGGACAGGCAAACGCAACCAAGTATTAAACTGTAAACCAATCAAAACTTGTGTACTATCCATGGTACTATCTCTGCTGATCATGTCTGCCAATCACGTTATCCGTAACTAAGGTAGTAGACAGTTGGTGAAATCTCTCAAGAGATCTCCGTCTGACAAACTGCTATCAGGTAAAGTATTTTTTATTTATTTGTAATCTAACTATTTAGTCATAGAAACATGATACCATCAATGCAAACTGTAAAATGACTCCCAACTTAGAACACAGCAACCTTAGTAATGTAGCTAGCTTTCTAGTTAGCTAGCTAGTTACAACAAGTAGATCTGTTGCTAGCTAGCAGGAGCAGATACAGTGAGGGAAAAAAGTATTTGATCCCCTGCTGATTTTGTACGTTTGCCCACTGACAAAGACATGATCAGTCTATAATTTTAATGGTAGGTTTATTTGAACAGTGAGAGACAGAATAACAACAAAAAAATCCTGAAAAACGCATGTCAAAAACGTTATAAATTGATTTGCATTTTAATGAGGGAAATAAGTATTTGACCCCTCTGCAAAACATGACTTAGTACTTGGTGGCAAAACCCTTGTTGGCAATCACAGAGGTCAGACGTTTCTTGTAGTTGGCCACCAGGTTTGCACACATCTCAAGAGGGATTTTGTCCCACTCCTCTTTGCAGATCTTCTCCAAGTCATTAAGGTTTCGAGGCTGACGTTTGGCAACTCGAACCTTCAGCTCCCTCCACAGATTTTCTATGGGATTAAGGTCTGGAGACTGGCTAGGCCACTCCAGGACCTTAATGTGCTCTTCTTGAGCCACTCCTTTGTTGCCTTGGCCGTGTGTTTTGGGTCATTGTCATGCTGGAATACCCAGCCACGACCAATTTTCAATGCCCTGGCTGTGGGAAGGAGGTTCTCACCCAAGATTTGACGGTACATGGCGCCGTCCATCGTCCCTTTGATGTGGTGAAGTTGTCCCGTTAGCAGAAAAACACCCCCCAAAACATAATGTTTCCACCTCCATGTTTGACGTGGGGATGGTGTTCTTGGGGTCATAGGCAGCATTCATCCTCCTCCAAACACGGCGAGTTGAGTTGATGCCAAAGAGCTCGATTTTGGTCTCATCTGACCACAACACTTTCACCCAGTTCTCCTCTGAATCATTCAGATGTTCATTGGCAAACTTCAGACAGGCCTGTATATGTGCTTTCTTGAGCAGGGGGACCTTGCGGGCGCTGCAGGATTTCAGTCCTTCACGGCTTGGTGTGTTACTAATTGTTTTCTTGGTGACTATGGTCCCAGCTGCCTTGAGATCATTGACAAGATCCTCCGGTGTAGTTCTGGGCTGATTCCTCACCGTTCTCATGATCATTGCAACTCCACGAGGTGAGATCTTGCATAAAGCCCCAGGCCGAGGGAGATTGACAGTTATTTTGTGTTTCTTCCATTTGCGAATAATCGCACCAACTGTTGTCACCTTCTCACCAAGCTGCTTGGTGATGGTCTTGTAGCCCATTCCAGCCTTGTATAGGGCTACAATCTTGTCCCTGACATCCTTGGAGAGCTCTTTGGTCTTGGCCATGCTGGAGAGTTTGGAATCTGATTGATTGATTGCTTCTGTGGACAGGTGTCTTTTATACAGGTAACAAACTGAGATTAGGAGCACTCCCTTTAAGAGTGTGCTCCTAATCTCAGCTCTTTACCTGTATAAAAGACACTTGGGAGCCAGAAATCTTTCTGATTGAGATGGGGTCAAATACTTATTTCCCTCATTAAAATGCAAATCAATTTATAACATTTTTGTCATGCGTTTTTCTGGATTTTTTTGTTGTTATTCTGTCTCTCACTGTTCAAATAAACCTACCATTAAAATTATAGACAGATCATTTCTTTGTCAGTGGGCAAACGTACAAAATCAGCAGGGGCTCAAATACTTTTTTCCCTCACTGTAGCTTTATCACCAGCTAGCATGTCATTCCGAGACAAGGAGCGTTTTAGTTATCAGTTTATTCCAAGTAATAATTTAAGACTACAAAAATCTATAGGACAAGAAGTGTAAATCTAAGGCAGGACCCACTAATTGCATTCATACTGACAAATAAGAAATTACACATTATCCCTGTCGATAGTTGGAGTAGGATGATTGATTTTAAAACAGACTTGTGTGGCGAATAATGAAAAATAAATGCATTTACATATATAAAGTAGGTATCAAAGTGGCACTGGTGCCTCAGACCGTCAGGATGTTTATTTTCTAGCTCACAAACTACATTCCTTTTCTGTGATTATTTATTTTATTAATTCTTGTCTCTCACTTTTGTCTCACATGATCTATTCAGCTCTCCGGTGTCCTGCTCCCAGAGATCAACCAAGTGCTATTCACCAAGCATGGGCTGATTCACTAATCTGTGAAGAGAACCATCCTACTGCAGTTTGAACTAGCCCTGCCGTCACTATTTAGACATTGGGACCACATATGCATTTGCCTGTCGTCTTTTCTTTGTGGGTTTCGTCTTACACAGTCTAGTGCATTTTGGAGTTGAAGAACACCAACTACATAAATACTTGCTTGTTTGAGCGTCTCGAAGACCAAATTCAATGTAGAATAAATTTAACAGTTGACAAGCAGATTATTTTACTATTGTAACATGCAGTGGGGAGAATTCTATTGTCCCCGTCAGGAACCCAGGCTTTTGCCATAGATGGTAGAGTTCTCGTCGCTGGACCACACAAGCTTTAGATTGCATTCTGCTAAGGAATTTGTCTCACTCTACATCGGTCAGCTACATTGGTGACCAGGGTGGGATCCTTTTCGATGCGCCTATGGGGCATGGGCACACAAATGCTCATAGAGAAAAGGGGGAATACTGAAGCATGTGTTGATGACAGTTCTACAGTCTCCATTAGAGGCCCAGGCTTTTGGCATAGATGATAAAGCTCTCATTTCTGGACTGCAACATTGTTAGATTGTGCCCTCCATGGCACTTGATATACATTAATTGGTAGGTTACACTATATTTAGATAATTCAAATACTGCCTGAGACGCCTTTGCTATTTGTCCCCATACTCAATAAATGGTGAAACAATATTTGTGATGGTGTTCTTTGTTCGTATGTAAATGCTTGAAATGTAAATTATGGAAAATATGTCTCACACTCAGTCATAGTTAGTAGACTAATTAATGGATTGGCAAGATTTTGGCAACGTCAACTTTTAGAAGGTTAGTAGGAAAGTTCATCATTTTAAACACCTAAATATACTCACATTCATTGAACATTTAGTATTTGAAACTCAAACATTAATTTCCCAAATGCTTTTTCTATTATCATACAGGCTCTTTATCATTCTCCATAACTTGTATTCCAACATTATGTATGCCCACCATGGTATTGGGAAGCTGCTATTTGAGAACTCATCTGGTTTAGAAATCAAACTCCGGTTATCTTATTGCAGAGCACATTGTACAACTGTTTTTTAGAGAAGATTATATTGCAAGGTATGCTATATGTGTAGGCTATGCCATATGTATTGGTTAATATGCATATGCAGCTGTCATTTTTAAACCTTCATTCTAGCATACATGACACACACACACATTTCTACATGCTTTTATTTGTGTTTCTATGCAAAGTATATGATTGAATGTTTCTTTAAGCCTGCAGCTAGTTACTTGAAATGAGACATGACAAAACATGATTAAAAAAATTAAATTAAATTACAGAGAGATAAGTAACATTTACAGTAGCTGGCTAGGCTAGTCAAACTGTAACATTGGCTAGCTTTTAATAAATTGGCTAAATGGTCAATGGCGTTGCCTCTTCATACGATCAAGACAATTCGTATTGCATGCTGCATATTTCAAGTGCACTCGAAAACAGATATTTATCTTATTTCAGTCTTTGGGAGATAGATCTGTAAACTGCATTGAGACAATGACTTATCAATGGCCCAGCTCAGATAATCCCTACCATTGTGTCGCTGAGTCATCATAATCCTTTAGCAAATGTACATTATACCAGGGGCATTGGTAGACACAATGTAAGTAACCTAATTTATGTCCCTCTAACTGCCCTGAATGCCTCTGCTGATTCTACAGCTATTGTATGCAGCAACAATCATGTGTCTATGAACCATATTTATGCTGTTAGCACTGAGGCAGTGTGCCTTAGTAGGACGTCCACTGTGTGCAGCTCACCCTGCACTAACATAAATAACATGAGAATATCTACTTCTGCTAAGCTTCCCAGTAAAGCAATGAAAACAAGCAAGCATCCCAGAAAAGTGCTCAAAATAGCCCACGTTAACATATGTAACTTAAGAAACAAGGTTCATGAAATTAATAACTTGCTAGTAACAGATGACATTCATATTCTTACTATCTCTGAAACTCACTTAGACAATACATTTGATGATACAGTGGTAGCAATACAAGGTTATAACATTTACAGAAAAGACAGAAATGCCAGTGGTGGAGGTGTTGCTGTTTATATTCAGAACCACATTCCTGTAAAGATTAGAGAGGATCTCATGTTAAATACTGTTGAAGTAATATGGCTACAGGTTCATCTGCCTCACCTAATGCCCATTATTGTGGGAAGCTGCTATAGACCACCAAGTGCTAACAGTCAGTATCTGGATAACGTGTGAAATGCTTGATAATGTATGTGATATCAGCAGAGGTATATTTTCTGGGTGATTTAAATATTGACTGGCTTTCATCAAGCTGCCCACTCAAGAAAAAGCTTCAAACTGTAACCAGTGCCTGCAACCAGTACACCTACCAGGGTAGTTACAAACAGCACAGGAATGAAATCATCAACATGTATTGATCACATCTTTACTAATGCTGCAGAAATGTGCTTGAAAGCAGTATCCAGATCCATCGGATGTAGTGATCACAATATAGTAGCCATATCTACAGACCCCCTGGTTCGATTCCAGGCTGTATCACAACCGGCCGTGATTGGGAGTCCCATAGGGCGGCGTACAATTGGCCCAGCGTCGTCCAGGTTTGGCCGGTGTAGGCCGTCATTGTAAATAAGAATTTGTTCTTAACTGACTTGCCTAGTTAAATAAAGGTAAAATAAAAAAAAATAAAAAAATCTAGGAAAACCAAAGTTCCAAAGGCTGGGCCTAATATAGTGTATAAGAGGTTTTCTAGTGATTCCTATGATGTTGATGTAAAGAATATTTGTTAGTCCGTGGTGTGTAATGAGGAGCAAACAGACGTTGCACTTGACACATTTATGAAATTGCTTATTCCAGTTACTAATAAGCATGCACCAATTAAGAACATGACTGTAAAAACTGTTAAATCCCTGTGGATTGATGAGGAATTGAAAAATGGTATGGTTGAGAGGGATGAGGCAAAAGGAATGGCAAATAAGTCTGGCTGCACAACCGATTGGCAAACGTACTGCAAATTGAGAAATCATGTGACTAAACTGAATAAAACGAAGAAGAAACTACACTATGAAACAAATATAAATGACATAAAGAATGATAGTAAAAAGCTTTGGAGCACCTTCAATGAAATCTTGTGAAAAAAGGCAAACTCAGCTCCATCATTCATTGAATCAGATGGCTCATTCATTACAAAACCGACTGATATTGCCAACTACTTTAATGATTTTTTCATTGGAAAGAATAGCAAACTTAGGCATGACATGCCAGCAACAAATGCTGACACTACACATCCAAGTATATCTGACCAAATTATGAAAGACAAGAATTGTAATTTTGAATTCCGTAAAGTGAGTGTGGAAGAAGTTAAAATATTATTGTTGTCTATCGACAATGACAAGCCACCGGGGTCTGACAATCTGGATGGAAAATTACTGAGGATAATAGCGGACGATATTGCCGCTCCTATTTCCCATATCTTCAATTTAAGCCTACTAGAAAGTGTGTGCCCTCAGGCCTGGAGGGAAGCAAAAGTCATTCCGCTACCTAAGAATAGTAAAGCCCCCTTTACTGGCTCAAATAGCAGACCAATCAGCCTGTTACCAACCCTTAGTAAAGTTTTGGAAAAAATGGTGTTTGACCAGATACAATGCTATTTTACAGTAAACAAATTGACAACAGACTTTTAGCATGCTTATAGGGAAGGCCATTCAACAAGCACAGCACTTACACAAATGACTGATGATTGGCTGAGCGAAATTGATGATACAAAGATTGTGGGGGCTGTTTTGTTAGACTTCAGTGCGGCGTTTGACATTATCGATCATAGTCTGCTGCTGGAAAAACTTGTGTTATGGCGTTACACCTCCTGCTATATTGTGGATAAAGAGTTACCTATCTTGGCGGCGGCTAATGGGGATCCATAATAAATACAAAAATACTCATCTGTTCCATCAGACAGCAGTTCGCGTTTTCACAAGAGGCTCCGCTGTGTTTACATCCTAGATAGAAGCAGGCCATTGGCTGCTTTCATCACGAGGGGTATGTACGGGAGTTCTGATTGTTTCCAAGTTTAGCAGTTCGGCAAATTTGCCTGAGCAGACAGAATGTTGATATACGTTTTATGAGAAAATTTGCACGAATTGAAGGTGCCAACTAATGTTATAGTCATCATAAGAATGTTTTACTGTCATATACAAAAAATCTGCTCCTCCCTCGCCGGGGATCGATCAACTTCACGTTTTTCGGCTTTGGCCCACCACCTGCAGTATGACTGACATAAGAGAAAAACTGCTGGCGCACAACCAAATTTCCAAATTGCACCTTGTGTATTTTACTATTGTAACTCTCAACAGTAAGTTGAGACCACGACTGAGTTTTATTGATCCGCGGGCCTACAAAACGGGGACGTGGCCCACGGGCCACCAGTTGCCCATCCTTGATGTAGAGTGATTAGATATAGAAATACAATAACCCACTTGGATAAATTAATACAGTGATTGTCTCTATAGTCTACCTCATCATGCAGACTTCTATTTAATCCTATGACACATGCCCTTACTCATGGAAGGCCTTAACTCTCAGATATCAGATTCACTAATCTCTCCATCTACTCATCTCCTCATAGTGTCTGAAATTATAGATGGTTTAGAGATCTGATGCTCTGTTTCTGTCAGACTGACACTCGTCAACAAGGTGTTTCCAAACCCTGTCATGGGACCTAAGACGTGGCACATATTTGTTATATTCCAGAACTAGCACACCTGACTCATTGGATCAAGGGCTTCAAACAACGTTCAAGCAACATTCACACCACCTGAACTCATCTGAGCTGATGTTTAGTTGCCATGGCGAGCGGCTTCAGCTGATTGGTTGTGAATGACAGGTGGGGGAGTTTGATAGGACGACAAGTCTAGGAAGGAGTTTTTGATTGGCCGGCTAGGTCTGGGTGTTTGGATAAACCCCATGGAGCACAGAGGCTGTGTGTAGATTACTGTGTGTGTGTGTGTGTGTGTGTGCGTGTGAATGTATGCATGCGCTTGCGTGTGTGCATCAAATCAAATCAAATTTTATTTGTCACCTGCACCGAATACAACAGGTGTAGACCTTACCGTGAAATGCTTACTTACAAGCCCTTAACCAACAATGCATTTCAAGAAAGAGTTTAGTTTATTAATAAATATTTTCTTAAGTAAAACTAAATAATTTTTAAAAAGTTACACAATAAAATAACAATAACGAGGCTATATACAGGGGGTACCGGTACCGAGTCAATGTGCGGGGGTACAGGTTAGTCGAGGTAATTTGTACATGTAGGTAGGGGTAAAGTGACTATGCATAGATAATAAATAGCGAGTAGCAGCAGTGTAAAAACAAAGGGGGGGTCAATGTAAATAGTCCGGGTGGCCATTTGATTAATTGTTCAGCAGTCTTATGGCTTGGGGGTAGAAGCTGTTAAGGAGCCTTTTGGTCCTAGACTTGGAGCTCTGGTACCGCTTGCCGTGTGGTAGCAGAGAGAACAGTCTATGACTTGGGTGACTGAAGTCTTTGACCATTTTTTGGGCCTTCCTCTGACACCGCCTAGTATATACAGTCGTGGTCAAAAGTTTTGAGAATGACACAAATATTAATTTTCACAAAGTCTGCTGCCTCAGTTTTTATGATGGCAATTTGCATATACTCCAGAATGTTATGAAGAGTGATCAGATGAATTGCAATTAATTGCAAAGTCCCTCATTGCCATGAAAATGAAATAAATCCCCAAAAAACATTTCCACTGCATTTCAGCCCTGCCACAAAAGGACCAGCTGACATCATGTCAGTGATTCTCTCGTTAACACAGGTGAGAGTGTTGACGAGGACAAGGCTGGAGATCACTCTGTCATGCTGATTGAGTTAGAATAACAGACTGGAAGCTTTAAAAGGAGGGTGGTGCTTGAAATCATTGTTCTTGCTCTGTTAATCATGGTTACCTGCAAGGAAACACGTGCCGTCATCATTGCTTTGCACAAAAAGGGCTTCACAGGCAAGGATATTGCTGCTAGTAAGATTGCACCTAAATCAACCATTTATCGGATCATCAAGAACTTCAAGGAGAGAGGTTCAATTGTTGTGAAGAAGGCTTCAGGGCGCCCAAGAAAGTCCAGCAAGCGCCAGGACCGTCTCCTAAAGCTGCGGGATCGGGGCACCACCAGTGCAGAGCTTGCTCAGGAATGGCAGCAGGCAGGTGTGAGTGCATCTGCACGCACAGTGAGGTTGTGTCTCCCGAGTGGCGCAGTGGTCTAAGGCACTGCATCGCAGTGCTAGCTGTGCCACTAGAGATCCTGGTTCGAATCCAGGCTCTGTCGTAGCCGGCCGCGACCGGGAGACCCATGGGGCGGCGCACAATTGGCCCAGCGTCGTCCAGGGTAGGGGAGGGAATGGCCGGCAGGGGATGTAGCTCAGTTGGTAGAGCATGGCGTTTGCAACGCCAGGGTTGTGGGTTCGATAAAATAATGTATGTGCTAACTGTAAGTCGCTCTGGATAAGAGCGTCTGCTAAATGACTAAAATGTAAAATGTAATGTAAATGTGAAGACTTATGGAGGATGGCCTGGTGTCAAGAAGGGCAGCGAGGAAGCCACTTCTCTCCAGGAAAAACATCAGGGACAGACTGATATTCTGCAAGGCAGGGATGCAACTGATCAGGATGCTCTCGATGGTGCAGCTGTAGAACTTTTTGAGGATCTGGGGACCCATGCCAAATCTTTTCAGTCTCCTGAGGGGGAAAAGGTGTTGGCGTGCCCTCTTTATGACTGTCTTGGTGTGTTTGGATCATGATAGTTTGTTTGTTATGTGGACACCAAGGAACTTGAAGCTCTCAACCCGCTCCACTACAGCCCCATCGATGTTATTGGAGGCCTGTTCGGCCCGCTTATTCCTGTAGTCCATGATCAGCTCCTTTGTCTTGCTCACATTGAGGGAGAGGTTGTTGTCGTCTCTGACCTCCTCCCTATAGGCTGTCTCATCGTTGTCGGTGATCAGGCCTACCACTGTTGTGTCGTCAGCAAACTTAATGATGGTGTTGGAGTCGTGTTTGGCCACGCAGTCGTGGGTGAACAGGGAGTACAGGAGGGGACTAAGCACGCACCCTTGAGGGGCCCCAGTGTTGAGGATCAGCGTGGCAGATGTGTTGTTGTCAACCCTTACCACCTGGGGTGGCCCGGCAGGAAGTCCAGGATCCAGTTGCAGAGGAAGGTGTTTAGTCCCAGGGTCCTTAGCTTAGTGATGAGCTTTGTGGGCACTATGGTGTTGAACGCTGAACTGTAGTCAATGAACAGCATTCTCACATGGGTGTTCCTTTTGTCCAGGTGGGAAAGGGCAGTGTGGAGTGCGATTGAGATTGCGTAATCTGTGGATCTGTTGGGGAGGTATGCGAATTGGAGTGGGTCTAGGGTGTGTGCGTGTGTGTGTAATTAAACTTGTGTTCCGAGGTAAGGCACTTTCCTGTCTCTGGCCGGTTAGATCCTTAATTAATGAATAATGTTAATTAGAGAGTGAGAGAGAGGGGGAGGGAGAGGGGGATGGAGGGAGCGAGATAGGGAGGGAGAGCGAGAGAGATGGAGGGAAGGAGGGAGGGACAGTGAGAGAGAGAGAGAGAGGAAGGAAGGAAGGAAGGAAAGGAGGGAGAGACAGTGAGAGAGAGGACAGGGAGAGGGAGACAGGGAGAGGGAGACAGGGAGAGGGAGACAGGGAGAGGGAGACAGGGAGAGGGAGACAGTGAGAGAGAGGACAGGGAGAGGGAGACAGGGAGCGAGATGACACAGAAGCAGTACCATAGCCAGAAATGTGTTCGTGTGCGCGCAGAAATTTGGGAGGGCCAAAACATGTATGCAAAAAATACTATTTTTTGGGAGAAACAACTAACTTCCTGCAATTCTACACATTTTTACCATAAAGCTAATTAAAACTTGAATATAGGTGTGTTTATTGTGATAAAGGCACTGGATTATTAGGTGTCTTGTTTGCTAAATGAACAAATGAAGTAGGCAGTGGCATGGTGCATATAGCCATAGAAGCACAGTGACATATGCAGTCATATTCGTGGCTTATTGGGGGTGTGGCTTTCAAGTTAGTTATTTTGGGCCACCTATCCCATGAGAGTGAATGTCATTCCAGTTAATCATAGTATTTGCATGTTTAGGTAAAAAGACAAATAATGTCCCGTTTGGAACACTGACAAGTAGAGAGCATGAAAAAAACATCTGATTGGGTGGGCCTGGCTCCCCAGTGGGTGCACAGAGGGCATTGAAAGTTGTGAAAGATCAAAGGTCTAGGGGTGTTATTGATGTGTGTGTGTGTCTTTGTGAGGGTGTATGTGTTCTCTCTCTCTTCTCCCCTTCATAACCTCTGTGTTGCTTTCTCTTTCTCCCTCTCTCGCTCTCTCTCTCTACTCCCTCTACCCACACCCCCTCTCTGTCAAGTTGCTCTCTCTCCCTCTGTACTATAATCAGAGCCATATGTTGGAAAGGAAGGCTGGCTGACGATCAATGTTGGGGAAGCTACTCTAAAATTACTTCACACTAGAAGAAGTTAAGCTACACTAAAGCAACCCTTAAGCATTCAATTTTTTAAAAGTAGTTCACTACAGCCAAGCTACTTGGGAAAAATGTCACTCTGGGGTCAGGTGATAACATTATGTGCAATTTAGCCTAGCAGCCCAGCTAGCGCATAACGTTTTGAGAACCATATGTTTCTAAGAGCTTGGTGAGAGCATGGTTTTCCTATGGTTATTTTGCATACAACCTTCCCACAAAGTTCTGGGAATGGTGCAGGATACCCAGATAGCACATAATGTTCTGAGAACCATATGTTTCTTAGTGTGAATTTCAGTACTTCAGAATAATGTTTCCAACAGGTTTCCTTATGGTTCTATTTAAAGTAATGTTTTCAAATTGTTCAGAGAACATTAAGAAACAGTGTTCTTCTGTGGGAATGTCATTACTTCAGCATAACGTTTTCTAAAGGTTTCCTCATGGTTCTATTTAAAGTCATGTTCTCAGAACATTCAGAAACAACATTCTTCTGTGAGAATTTCAGTACTTCAACATAATGTTTTCTGCAGGTTACCTTAGTCATGTTCTCAGAACATTAAGAAAACTTTCCGTAAAAACCACAAGAAAAACATTAGTAACGTTCAAAGAATGTCCTAAGAATGTTATTTAAAAACATATACATTCTGTTCTCAGCATCTACAAAACGCTCTTCTTCTTCGGTGGGGTTTAACGGTGGTTGGCATCCAATATTAATGGTGCATTACCACCACCAATTGGACTGGAGGATAAATCCATTATACTTTGTGATACAAAAAGGGGAAAATGGAAAAAATTATCCTGCAACTAACCCTACACTCATTAAAACCCACCATCCCATTCCACTATTTTGACCCCATCTGATCCTACACCAGGCCAACGGCTTGGGAGGACGGGACACTACCACTCAACACACCCCGTAACTCTTCTGCAATAAAATCTAGTAATCCCAAGTACTTCTCTGCACCTGCCACAACAATACCTATTTTCGGTGACTTACATTCCATTTCTGCGGTACAGTTGATAACCATGACAATGAATGCTAAAAAGCCAACCATACTGAAGCACATTTCATTCGTAGGCCTATCACTCTGTACTGGCAAAAGTCTACTACTCACCAGGAGCCTCTTAGGATCCCTCACTCTTGACCCATCTTCTTCTACTTTCTCCACTGCCTCAGCATACAACACCTTCTGTACAACTCTGACCCTGGCAACCTCAACCTGCCTCTCTCGCACCTGACATTTCTGATCCCCAGCAACATGGGCACCCCTACAGTTAACACATACCACTTCTTTCACCGATACTACACATTCCTTTGTCCCATGCCCTCCTGCACACTTCTCACATCTAGGAACCTCCCTCTACACACTGCTGCAACATGACCATAAGCTTGGCACCTGAAAAACCGTAGTGGGTTCGGCACAAAAGCTCGTACAGGATAACTGATATATCGTAACATTACTTTGTCGGGTAATGACTCAACATCAAAACTCAAAAGGACAGACAGTGATTCTACTGTTTCACCGCGCTCGCCACCGGGTTTGCATCACACCAAACGGCGGGCGTCACAGACACCTTATCTTCAACTTCAGTTGATCCACCTGCACCATTACCACTACCCCAGTGATCACTCCTTTCAATGGCGTCCTGTTCCTGAGAGCAAAGCAAGTAACAGGTCTTTCACGTGATGCGGAGCGCCTGCTCCCTCTGGACGGAGAAACACAAAAAAATCACCACAAATCCACTTCAGGTTACCTTCCCCAATTAAACAGTACCCAACTCCTTCTTCACCCAACCTGACACCACTTATGGGTCAGCCAAAAGGCAGGGGTCCACTTTCTCCAAAGATTTCATTCCTACTGGACCAGATTCATCTTTATCATGACCATCGTTGCGAGGCTCGGGCTCCGAGATCTTCACCACACCTGCCACTTCAGGTACAGTGGGGAAAAAAAGTATTTAGTCAGCCACCAATTGTGCAAGTTCTCCCACTTAAAAAGATGAGAGAGGCCTGTAATTTTCATCGTAGGTACACGTCAACTATGACAGACAAATTGAGGAAAAAAAATCCAGAAAATCACATTGTAGGATTTTTTATGAATTTATTTGCAAATTATGGTGGAAAATAAGTATTTGGTCACCTACAAACAAGCAAGATTTCAGTCTCTCACAGACCTGTAACTTCTTCTTTAAGAGGCTCCTCTGTCTTCCACTCGTTACCTGTATTAATGGCACCTGTTTGAACTTGTTATCAGTATAAAAGACACCTGTCCACAACCTCAAACAGTCACACTCCAAACTCCACTATGGCCAAGACCAAAGAGCTCTCAAAGGACACCAGAAACAAAATTGTAGACCTGCACCAGGCTGGGAAGACTGAGTCTGGAATAGGTAAGCAGCTTGGTTTGAAGAAATCAACTGTGGGAGCAATTATTAGGAAATGGAAGACATACAAGACCACTGATAATCTCCCTCGATCTGGTGCTCCACGCAAGATCTCACCCCGTGGGGTCAAAATGATCACAAGAACGGTGAGTAAAAATCCCAGAACCACACGGGGGGACCTAGTGAATGACCTGCAGAGAGCTGGGAACAAAGTAACAAAGCCTACCATCAGTAACACACTACGCCGCCAGGGACTCAAATCCTGCAGTGCCAGACGTGTCCCCCTGCTTAAGCCAGTACATGTCCAGGCCCGTCTGAAGTTTGCTAGAGTGCATTTGGATGATCCAGAAGAGGATTGGGAGAATGTCATATGGTCAGATGAAACCAAAATAGAACTTTTTGGTAAAAACTCAACTCGTTGTGTTTGGAGGACAAAGAATGATGAGTTGCATCCAAAGAACACCATACCTACTGTGAAGCATGGGGGTGGAAACATCATGCTTTGGGGCTGTTTTTCTGCAAAGGGACCAGGACGACTGATCCGTGTAAAGGAAAGAATGAATGGGGCCATGTATCGTGAGATTTTGAGTGAAAACCTCCTTCCATCAGCAAGGGCATTGAAGATGAAACGTGGCTGTGTCTTTCAGCATGACAATGATCCCAAACACACCGCCCGGGCAACGAAGGAGTGGCTTCGTAAGAAGCATTTCAAGGTCCTGGAGTGGCCTAGCCAGTCTCCAGATCTCAACCCCATAGAAAATCTTTGGAGGGAGTTGAAAGTCCGTGTTGCCCAGCGACAGCCCCAAAACATCACTGCTCTAGAGGAGATCTGCATGGAGGAATGGGCCAAAATACCAGCAACAGTGTGTGACAACCTTGTGAAGACTTACAGAAAACGTTTGACCTGTGTCATTGCCAACAAAGGGTATATAACAAAGTATTGAGAAACTTTTGTTATTGACCAAATACTTATTTTCCACCATAATATGCAAATAAATTCATTAAAAATCCTACAATGTGATTTTCTGGAGAAAAAAAATCTCATTTTGTCTGTCATAGTTGACGTGTACCCATGATGAAAATTACAGGCCTCTCTCATCTTTTTAAGTGGGAGAACTTGCACAATTGGTGGCTTACTAAATACTTTTTTCCCCCCACTGTAATTCATCCTCATTCTCTTCCATTACAGAGAAAGGGGATACCTAGTCAGTTGCACAACTGATTGCATTCAACCGAAATGTGTCTTCCGCATTTAACCCAACCCCTCTGAATCAGCTCGGTCTGGAGTACAGCTCTTTCTGTTTGTACTTGACGCCACTCTTCCTCGACACACTGTCTCCCTCGTAGCTAGCTTCATCGGATTCAAACTCATCATCTGCTTTCTTCACTCTTCTTATCCTCTTCTTCTTTTTCTGTGGGGTTACTCTCCTCATCGACCTAAAGCCTGGAAATATACAGTAAATTCGGAAAGTATTCAGACCCTTTGACTTTTTCCACATTTTGTTACGTAACAGCCTTATTCTAAAATGGATTAAATAAAATGTTTCCCTCATCAATCTACACACAATACCCCATAATGACAAAGTGAATACAGGTTTTTAGAAATGTTTGCAAATGTATTACAAATAAAAAAAAGAAATACCTTATTTCCATAAGTATTCAGACCCTTTGCTATGAGACTCGAAATTGAGCTCAGGTGCATCCTGTTTCCATTGATCATTTTTACATTTACATTTACATCATTTAGCAGACGCTCTTATCCAGAGCGACTTACAAATTGGTGCATTCAATTTATGATAGCTAGTGGGGCAACCTTTTTTGGGGGTGGGGGTGGGGGAATAAGGATTATTTTATACTATTCCAGGTATTCCTTAAAGAGGTAGGGTTTCAAGTGTCTCCGGAAGGTGGTCAGTGACTCCGCTGTCCTGGCGTCGTGGGGGAGCTTGTTCCACCATTGGGGTGCCAGAGCAGCGAATAGCTTTGACTGGGCTGAGCTATCATCCTTGAGATGTTTCTACAACTTGATTGGAGTCCACCTGTGGTAAATTAAATTGATTGGACATGATTTGGAAAGGCACACACCTGTCTATATAAGGTCCCACAGATGACAGTGCATGTAAGAGCAGAAACCAAGCCATGAGGTCGAAGGAATTATCCGTAGAGCTCCGAGACAGGATTGTGTCGAGGCACAGATCTGGGGAAGGATACCAAAACATTTCTGTAGCATTGAATGTCCCCAAGAACACAGTGGCCTCCATCATTCTTAAATGGAAGAAGTGTGGAACTACCCGATGGTCAATCTGACAGAGCTCCAGAGCTCCTCTGTGGAGATGGGAGAACCTTCCAGAAGGACAATCATCTCTGCAGCACTCCAACAATCAGGCCTTTATGGTAGAGTGGCCAGACGGAAGCCACTCCTCAGTAAAAGGCACATGACAGCCCGCTTGGAGTTTGCCAAAAGGCACCTAAAGGTCTCTCAGAACATGAGAAACAAGATTCTCTGGTCTGATGAAACCAAGATTGAACTCTTTGGCCTGAATGCCAAGCGTCACGTCTGGAGGAAACCTGGCGCCATCCCTACGGTGAAGTATGGTGGTGGCAGCATCATGCTATTGGGATGTTGTTCAGCGGCAGGGACTGGGAGACTAGTCAGGATCAAGGGAAAGATTAATGGAGCAAAGAGATCCTTGATGAAAACCTGCTTCAGAGACCTCAGGACCTCAGACTGGGCGAAGGTTCACCTTCCAACAGGACAACGACCCTAAGCACACAGCCAAGACAATGCAGGAGTGGCTTTGGGACAAGTCTCTGAATGTCTTTGAGTGGCCCAGCCAGAGCCCAGACTTGAACCCGACCAAACATCTCTGGAGATACCTGAAAATAGCTGGGCAGCGAAGCTCCCCATCCAACCTGACAGAGCTTGAGAGGATCTGCAGAGGAAAATGGGAGAAACTCCACAAATACAGGTGTGCCAAGCTTGTAGCGTCATACCCAAGAAGACTCAAGGCTGTAATCACTGCCAAAGGTGCTTCAACAAAGTTCTGAGTAAAGGGTCTGAATACCTACAGTGGGGAGAACAAGTATTTTATACACTGCCGATTTTGCAGGTTTTCCTACTTACAAAGCATGTAGAGGTCTGTAATTTTTATCATAGGTACACTTCAACTGTGAGAGACGGAATCTAAAACAAAAATCCAGAAAATCACATTGTATGATTTTTATGTAATTAATTTGCATTTTATTGCATGACATATGTATTTGATCACCTACCAACCAGTAAGAATTCCGTCTGGAACAGACCTGTTAGTTTTTCTTTAAGAAGCCCTCCTGTTCTCCACTCATTACCTGTATTAACTGCACCTGTTTGAACTCGTTACCTGTATAAAAGACACCTGTCCACACACTCAATCAAACAGACTCCAACCTCTCCACAATGGCCAAGACCAGAGAGCTGTGTAAGGACATCAGGGATAAAATTGTAGACCTGCACAAGGCTGGGATGGGCTACAGGACAATAGGCAAGCAGCTTTGTGAGAAGGCAACAACTGTTGGCGCAATTATTAGAAAATGGAAGAAGTTAAAGATGACGGTCAATCATCCTCGGTCTGGGGCTCCATGCAAGATCTCATCTTGTGGGGCATTAATGATCATGAGGAAGGTGAGGGATCAGCCCAGAACTACACGGCAGGACCTGGTCAATGACCTGAAGAGAGCTGGGACCACAGTCTCAAAGAAAACCATTAGTAACACACTACGCCGTCATGGATTAAAATCCTGCAGCGCACGCAAGGTCCCCCTGCTCAAGCCAGCGCATGTCCAGGCTCGTCTGAAGTTTGCCAATGACCATCTGGATAATCCAGAGGAGGAATGGGAGAAGGTCATGTGGTCTGATGAGACAAAAATAGAGCTTTTTGGTCTAAATTCCACTCGCCGTGTTTGGAGGAAGAAGAAGGATGAGTACAACCCCAAGAACACCATCCCAACCGTGAAGCATGGAGGTGGAAACATCATTCTTTGGGGATGCTTTTCTGCAAAGGGGACAGGACGACTGCACCGTATTGAGGGGAGGATGGATGGGGCCATGTATCGCGAGATCTTGGCCAACAACCTCCTTCCCTCAGTAAGAGCATTGAAGATGGGTCGTGGCTGGGTCTTCCAGCATGACAACGACCCGAAACACACAGCCAGGGCAACTAAGGAGTGGCAAAGTAAGAAGCATCTCAAGGTCATGGAGTGGCCTAGCCAGTCTCCAGACCTGAACACAATAGAAAATATTTGGAGGGAGCTGAAAGTCCGTATTGCCCAGCGACAGCCCCGAAACCTGAAGGATCTGGAGAAGGTCTGTATGGAGGAGTGGGCCAAAATCCCTGCTGCAGTGTGTGCAAACCTGGTCAAGACCTACAGGAAACGTATGATCCCTGTAATTGCAAACAAAGGTTTCTGTACCAAATATTAAGTTCTGCTTTTCTGATGTATCAAATACTTATGTCATGCAATAAAATGCAAATTAATTACTTAAAAATCATACAATGTGATTTTCTGGATTTTTGTTCTCTCACAGTTGAAGTGTACCTATGATAAAAATTACAGACCTCTACATGCTTTGTAAGTAGGAAAACCTGCAAAATCGGCAGTGTATCAAATACTTGTTCTCCCCACTGTATGTAAATGTAATTTTGTAATACATTTGCAAAAAATAAAAATAAAACTGTTTTTGCTCATTATGGGGTATTGTGTGTAGATTGATAAGGGAAAAAAACGATTTAATCCATATTAGAATAAGGCTGTAACGTAACAAAATGTGGAAAAAGGGAAAAAGGGTTCTGAATGCACTGTATACACTGAACAGAAATATTAACGCAACATGCAACAATTTCAAAGATTTTACTTAGTTACAGTTCATATACGGAAATCAGTCAATTGAAATAAGGCCCTAATCTATGGATTTTACATGACTGGGAAGGGGGTGGGCCTTGGAGGGTGGGCCTTGGAGGGCATAGACCCACCCACTTGGGAGTCAGGCCCACCCACTGGGGAGCCAGGCCCAGCCAATTAGAATGAGTTTTTCCCCACAAAGGGTTTTATTACAGACAGAAATACTCCTCAGTTTCACCAGCTGTCCGAATGGCTGGTGTCAGATGATCCTGCAGGTGAAGAAGCTGGATGTGGAGGTCCTGGGCAGGTGTGGTTACACGTGGTCTGCGGTTGTGAGGCTGTTTGGACAAATTGCCAAATTCTCTAAAACGATGTTGGAGGTGGCTTATGGTAGAGAAATGAACATTAAATACTCTGACAACAGCTCTAGTGGACATTCTTGCAGTCAGCATGCCAATTGCACGCTCTCGCAAAACATCTGTGGCATCCTGACTTATCAGCCTCTGAGGCTGCTATTGAATCTGATCAGCCTGCCAGGAATAGAGTGCACCCAGTCTTGATCATATACATAATGCACTGACTGCTAATCTGCCTGCAAGGAGCTTTACCTATGAAACAGCCTACAGGGCAGAATCCCGACTTGAATCTGATCAGCCTGTCAGGAATGGAGCTCACCCACTCTGTACATTTAAATATTATCCATAAAACATTAAGTGTCCCTTACAATTATACACATACTGTATCAGTTACGCAAGCTAACAACCAGCATAGATAACAAACTAGCTAGCTAACAAAACTAACTAGCTAGCTCAATCAACCACAAGACTAGTCAAGTTAGTTGTGTTGTTGCTTGCATGCATGCGATTGGCTGTGGTCTTGGGGTTGGCACACAGCCTGGGAGACAGGGCTGCCTGTCAGGCATCGTTCAGGGCTTAAATGCCCCACAAGGGCTTAAATGCCCAAAGAGCTCTTAGCTCAAGGTAAGGGACATTTAGCTTGCTAACATTCTAACTTATAAATTGACAATGAGCTCCAAACACAAAAGCATGATGTTAGCATGATGTTAGCTTGAAATGTACCATCCCTTAGTGTAGCAATCAATAAAAACATATCTATCATCAATCTATCATCAATACGTCCACTACTATTTATAGTTTATCTTGTGATCTCGACAAAACAACTTTTGTTATGTCGTGATCATGAGATAAATAAGTTGTGATCTCGACATAACGAGGGAATAATTGTTTTATTAATATGTCCTCTCTGGACTTCCGTACACTGACACTGTGTCACAATAATACAAAAAATGCCTAAGCAAATGAATTTCATGTGTCCTATCTGTGCTTCGAGTTCAAAACAGTTAACCTAAGCTAGCAGTGTTATTAAAAGTCTTATTGAAACATGTAAAATTGAACGTTTTTTTAACGTTCCGTTTTACCGGTCAGGAAACGTATGGCTTCGTTCCCAGAACCAATGAGAAACCAAAAACGTACGTTCCCCACAACTTCCAAGGAACCAAATGTGCTAGCTGGGAGGTCTGATATAAAAATATAAAATAAATGATTGCCTATTTCACTCATATTTTCTTATATTTTTGCAAGAAAAGTAGTGTGTAGTTCCAGTAGTTAGCTACACCACTAAATGGCAAAAAGTACTTCTGAAAATACTACCAAGATTTTAATTTAGTTCAACTACCACCAAGCTACGGAAACATATTGTTTAATTACTAGTTGAACTACATGTAGTTCACTACTCCCAAACACTTCTGGCAGTGGAAAGGATTGTGTGTGTGTATGTGTGGTTTTTAAGATACCATTCCATTCTCATTTGGCTCACATCTTACTGTGTTTTTTTTATACATCCTTCCATCTCTCAACCCTCCATCTCTCTATCCCTCCATTTCTCTATCCCTCCATCTCGCTCTCTACCAAACAGAATCTGACTTCTATTCATAATTTCTCTGCCTCCCTCTGCTGGTTAATATTCACACATTTCTCTTTCCCTGTTTGGGACTGTAAAGTCACAATTGTGTGTGTGTGTGTGTGTGTGTGTGTGTGTGTGCCTGCGCACGTGCGTGGTGGGTAACCTTCTAGTCAAACATCACGGTTGTCCTGTTAATGGCTGTCCATCTCCCTCTTCCTCCTTTTCTCTTTCTCTGGCGCTCTCTCTTTCCCCCCTTTTTTCTCTCTCTCTCCCCCCTTTTTTGTGCTTTCTCTTTCTCACTCTCTCTTTAGAAGTGATGGGCAGTCGAGAGCAGCAGCTGAGAAAGAGAGTAGAGTTTATAGTGTGTGTTAGAGACGAGTGTGTAGTGTGTGTGTGCATGAACTGTACTGTCATACTGGCGACCCAAAGAACCACAGCAGACAGACAGCCAGGCCACAGGATAAACTCTACCAGAATGGTAAATGACAGCACTGGGATGTTATGCTGTGTCAATGTTGTATCATTGTTACTTCTTGGTTACAGTAGAGGAAAAGTTCAGTAGAGGAAAATGAAACTGTTACATCAAAGTTATTGATCTGTTACATTAAAGTATTTGGGGTCCACACTAAGGGCTCTATTCAATCTGTATCGCTGAAGCGTTACAGATTACTCAATAAAAATGTAAAGGTCATTTTCGATTGAGCCGACATATGCCGCGTTTACCGTGAATGCAGTCTCCGCCTACGTGGGAACATTGCCTTTAAATTTCAGTCACGATGTAACGCTAAACTTCTAAGATACGGATTGATTCGAGCTCTAAGTCTGTTTACAAAACAATCCCAATCCTAAATGAATGACAATGATTGACATCATCTAATCCCAACGTCTCCCTTTAACATTAAGTTAATTATCTGTTAGAATCTACTGTTTGGAGTGTGTTGATCTTATGTATTTCTCTCTCCTCAGGTCCCTAAGCCTTCTGGATATAAGCCTGTGACTTCAGAGGAACACACATAAACACAGACAAACGGAGAGAGGGAGAGAGCTCCCTAACCTCTCCGAAGAGGATCACTGGGGCTCAACACTCTCTGACTTTGACATCATCATCGCCATCACCCTGGGTGGATGAGCCGCCTGTCTGGACGCCTACGGTCGGGGGGAGGTGGGGGGGTGGGGTGCGACGGGAGGGCTGTAGCGGAGGAGCAGGGGTGTGAGGGGGCGCAGGCGGCGTATGGGGGGGAAGGGGCTGTAGGGGTACAGGAGGGGGTCACAGTGGAACCCAGCGCTGAGGCTGGAGCTCAGGAGACCTTTGAACTTTTACCCTCCCCCTCACCCCCTTCCCTGGCTAACGGTCTTCACCTGCACAGGAGGCCTGTCCTTGGAACACGCAGACGGAGGCAGACAGAGACACATACACACACCGACACACACACCGATGCTCCAACACACACACCTGGACAGACAGTCATAGGCATGCAGACACACAAGGACGTCCAAATGCACACACCTGCAAAGACGTGCACGTACGCTCACACACACACAGGCGCTTACACACACATGGATGCTCACACACACTCGGACTCTGCCGGTCCAGAGCAGCCCAGAACTGATTCATCACCAGAGACTCACACCAGATCACCTCAGCGACAGGCCCTCCTGCCTGTCAATCATTCAGCCTGCACCAATCAGCAAGCTGCTTTCTCTCCCTGCAGCCCCCCTCCTCCACACTCTGCAAACAGAGACACGCCCCCAGCCATTAGCCCTGCCCCTATTATTAGTTCAACACCTCTTGATCTCTCTAAACCCTCAAAAGCTATTGGTCCAAATCTTCCAGGCCATTCTCCTATTGGTCCACCCTGTCCAGACCTTTCTACTATTGGTCCAGACCCTGTAGATCGTTCCCCTGTACCTGTTGAGGGTGAGAGAAAGTATGCGCTTCGTAGCTCTGGTCGACCTCGCTTCCCCTGCCAGCTACGCAAGTCTTCCCGCATCCGCCGATCCACCGAGGATGGAGAGAGAAGGGGAGGGAGGGAGAGCGAGAGGGAGGAGAGGGAGGAGGAAGAGGAAGAGGAGAAAGAGAGCGTGAGTATACAAGTGAAGGTAGAGCGCCCCACAGTGGAGGAATGTCTACCTGCAGCCTCCAAGCCTGCAGCCTCCAAGCCTGCATACTCACCTGTACCAGTACCCGTAGCACCACGCCCCTCACCACACCCCTCACCACGCCCCTCCTCTCACTCCGCCCCCCGGCCATCGCCCAAACCCCAACATAGAACTTCAACCAAATCCCAACCCAAACCTTCAACCAATGCCAAACCAAAATCCCAACCCAGACCATCGATGAAAGCCTCACCCAAACCTTTGCCCAGATCAGCAACCAATCCCAGACCAGCAACCAATCCCTCGCCTCGTCCATTGACCAATACCGTGCCCCGGCCGGCAGTGAAGAAGGAGGAGCCTGGTGATCTAGATCCCCCCACCAAACGGAAACGCCGGTTCGTTGGTGTAAGTTCAAGTTCTAGTATATTATTAATCACATAGCAGTCAAAACAAACCAAATCCCATCTCGTCATGTTGATTTGACATCACTTGACAACCAGATTTCACCCGGGAAATAATATTTGTGTTTGTGTGTTTGTGTTTGTTCCCCAGGTGAGGCGTATCGTGGTGAAGGTAGCTCGTATCCCAGTCAACCTCAGCCGACGCCAGAAGAGCTACAAGATTTCCTCCATGGAGACAGTTGAGAAGGGCGGGGCAGGTGGCGAGGGCAGGTTGGAGGGAGCCGAGAGGGGGACAGCGGTAGTCCGAGAGCCGACTGCGCTCCTCCGTATGAAGAACAACGGGAAGAGCGTGATGGTCATGTTCCCGCCTGGAGAACTCCCGGTGATCCTGAAACGTCGCCGCGGCCGACCTCCCAAACAGGTTGTACCTGGAACGCCGGATAAAACCACCGGTGGGAATGGCGAGCCCAAGAAACCTCGTCGGCGCCGGCGGGCCAAGCTCCCGTCTCCGCAACCGTCGTACGTGAACGACACCAACGACGTGAAGACGGAGTACGGAGACGTTCTGTCCAAACTGGCATTCCTCAACCGCCAACCGCCGGCCACTGGCCGCTGCTCCCCACCACGCTGCTGGACACCCAGCGAACCGGACAGCTTTCACATGCCGTCCGACAATCCTGGGATCTCCGCCCTGCTCCACCGACTCACAGGGTTCAGACGCAGGGGAGGCAGGGGGGGAGCCATTGGGGGCAGGGGAGGAGGAGCAGGGGGAGGAGCAGGTGGAGCCGGGGGAGAGTGTTTCAAGAGCTCCTTCAGCGACTTTTTTGAGATGATCGGGAAGAAAAGGAAAGCGACCCCCGCTCTGTCAGAACCAGGGTTACTCAAGAAACGAGGGAAGGGTGGGGGAGGCAGGGGAGGAGGGGCTGCAGGGGGGGAGATGGGGGTTGGGGGTGAGGGGGGGAAGCCGGTGAGGAAACGACGCTCGCGCAAGAACGGGGTTCTGAAGGGGGAGGCAGGGGGGCAGCTAGAGCAAGACTGGTCTAATGGGGGAGTTGTCTGGGGGGAAGAGGGGGGAAGCATGAGGGAGAGAGGGCCAGGAGGGTACCAGGTCTGTGGCTCCCCGAGAGGGGGCTTCCCGTCCTGTGACGGGGGGAGAGGAAGTGCGTACGGCAGCCCTGGGGGCAGCAGAGGAGGTGGAGGTGGAGAGGAGCCACAGGGTTTGTTTGCTGGATATTTCCGCTCCCTGCTGGACTCTGACAACTCCTCAGACCTCCTGGACATCTCCTCCAATCGCCCCGACCCCAGGAAACCTCTTCACACCCCGGGCTACGACTCCTCCAGCCCTGCCCACGGCCCAGCCCCTCGCTGGTCCACAGCCTTCCCCAAACGCAGCTCCAAAGGCGAGCCAAGGGAGAACCCAACCCAACATCATCCCTCTTCCTCCTCTTCTTCCAGACCTCCTTACAGTTATAACCTGTCCCAGAACTCCCCTACCACCTCCTCCTTCCCCAAGTCCACCCCTCCCTCCCTCCCTCTGTCCCGATCTCCCAGCTCCCCCCATCCCTCCTCCTCCTACGGTCAGTACCCGTCCAGCTATTCCTCCTCCTCTCCTGCGGGGGGCAGCACAGCGCCACAAAGACCCGCAGACTGCAGCTTCGCAGCCTACGGGGCAGCAGGGCTGAGTAAGGCCTCCACGGCCACCACCGTAGGCCAGGGTCAGATGGGATATTCCAGTTTTTCCAAGCGGGGCTATGGGGGCTACCCTGGGCATGTTGGACCATCTTCTCCAGGGAGAGGGGGTTATATGGCCATGGCCAAGAACAGCCCCTTCCCCTCCTCATCATCTCCAGAGGGATACAGACACTACCCCTCCAACCAGTGGAACTACAGGTAAGTAGCTTCAGGTAGGTCTAAATTGCCTAGAACCACAAAGTTTGGATTAGATTACTCTACCACAATCCTACCCTAACCTCTTATAAGTGTGTACAGTATGTGTTTGAGATACATTACACTACATTGCAGTCGGACTGCTTAGAATCCCTGATCTACAAAATCACCTTGGGTCCCAAATAAGTACTTATTATGTTATTAAGGTTAGCGTGTCTGTGGTTCGCCTTGCTGAAACTGATCCTATGCTGTGTGTGTGTGTGTGTGTGTTGCAGGCAGGGCTATGGTGGCTGGGCGGCGGACAGTCTGGGTCATCTTTACCCAGGAAGCTACAGTGACTATGTCACCCCAGGCCCCAGCGAGCCCAAAGACATCCTGGACATCTCAAACTACACCCCCCAGAAGGCCAAGCGACAACCCTTCCTCGAGAGCCTATCAGAGTCCTCCTCTGACTCCTCCCACCTAGGGGTCACCGGGTCAGGAGGCGGGGTCAGTGGCGGAGGCTCGGGGTCAGGCTCCGGAGGCGGGGCTTACAGGCAGGGTGGAGGGAGGGAGTCTCTTCCTATTGATGGAGAGGGTAGGTCAAGGCCAGTCCAGCCTATCAAGTCTGGAGAAGCTGATGATGGACTGGCATGAGAGCGCCTCAGGCCCCTCCTACAACTGGAGCCAGAACGTTCTCTTCCAGGGGCAGGGGAAGCACAGCCGGGGGCGCAGGAAACGGAATGCCACCGAACCCCAAACGGAGAAGGAGGGGGGTGGCGGACCAGGAGCAGGACCAGGGCCCACCCCAGACTCTCCCACCAGCCCCCCAGCCCAGACCCAGCCCTCCACCCCAACCCAGGGCTCTGGTGGCAAACGCAGTGGAATGGGGGGACGGCAGGCCAGGGGGGTGAGAGGAGGCAGAGGAGGGCTGTCCCCGTCCCCTGGAGAGCGCCCCCCAGGGGGGAAGAAGAGTAAGGCTGCTGGGGGTGGGGTTGGAGGTGGAGGTGGAGGGGGTTCTGCTCAGGGGGGGTTGTTCCAGGAAGGCCTTGACTACTACAGTGGAGACAGCAGCAGCCTCTCCCCCCTCCCTACCCCCGCCCCACATCTCGGCTACCCCACCGAACCCTGTGAGTACCCCTCCCCGTCCCCTTACTCCGCCCACCCCTCCACCCCATCCTCAGAGGAGCACTACCCAGCCCTGTTCCCAGGTGAGGCCTCATCCTCCTCTCTCTCCCCTGGAATGACTTCCGCATCCTCCTCCTATCCTCCCAAACTATCCCCCGCTCCCCAGCCCTACCACCCCCCTCTCACCCCTGCTCCTCCCCCCGCCTCCTTCTCCCCCTCCTGCTCCCCATTGCCACGGTTACTGCCACAGTGTGGAACAGCGCTGAGCCCCCCCCATCGTAACCTGGCAACCACCTCCAAGGACCACTTCCCCTCCCAGTATGATTCTCCCAGCTACTGTAGCTCCCCCTATTGGTACGGAGGGGCATCGCTCAGCGGCAGCCCCAGCCCCCACGCTAACACACACACCACTACACACACACATGCTAACGCACATGGCAACACACATGTACACGCTAATGTTAACACTCATGCTAGCCCTAACAATCACCCTAACCCTAACCCTCACACTACTGCACACCCACACACCAACACACACACACACCCTAACAGCAACCCTCATGCAAACATGAGTCCACACACACCTCAGACAAGCATGAGCCCACACACACACCCTAACCCCAACACCAACCCTCACACACACACCAACCTCCACATCAACACACACCTTCATTCAAACCAGAACCAACATCCTCATCCACACCCCCACCCTAACACTTACCCCCACCCCCATCCCAACACCACCCAACACTCCCACCCTAACCTCTCCTCACACACTCACCCCCACCCTCACCACAACCCTAACCTCTCCCCCCACTCCCACGCTCATCTCCTGCTTTATGAGGAGCGCCCCCCTCACAGCGCCATGCCCCCCCATGGTCCCACCCAACCTCACAAACGGGACCTGCCCCACCACCTCAACTCAGGGCTGCGACCAGCCCCCCTGCAGCTCTCCCCGTACCCCTCCCCCCACCACAAGCCCCCCCTGGCGTCCTCGCCGCATTCTGAGGACATGGGTTACCCCCCGTACCCCGGGATGCACCCCCGCTACCACCCACAGCCCCCGCCTCGAGGAGGAGGAGGAGGAGGAGTGCTCTGTCAGCTACTAGACCCCCCCAGCGATGACAGCTTCAGTGTCACCAGCTTGTAGCTGCAGGTAATACACAAGAGGACCTACTCTCTCTCTACTAAAGGGTTAGACACAAGAGGACCTACTCTCTCTCTACTAAAGGGTTAGATACAAGAGGACCTACTCTCTCTCTACTAAAGGGTTAGACACAAGAGGACCTACTCTCTCTCTACTAAAGGGTTAGACACAAAAGGACCTTCTCTCTCTCTACTAAAGGGTTAGACACAAGAGGACCTACTCTCTCTCTCTACTAAAGGGTTAGACACAAGAGGACCTACTCTCTCTCTCTCTACTAAAGGGTTAGACACAAGAGGACTTACTCTCTCTCTACTAAAGGGTTAGACACAAGATGACCTACTCTCTCTCTCTCTACTAAAGGGTTAGACACAAGAGGCCCTACTCTCTCTCTCTCTCTACTAAAGGGTTAGACACAAGAGGACCTACTCTCTCTCTACTAAAGGGTTAGACACAAGAGGCCCTACTCTCTCTCTCTCTACTAAAGGGTTAGACACAAGAGGACCTACTCTCTCTCTCTCTACTAAAGGGTTAGACACAAGATGACCTACTCTCTCTCTCTCTACTAAAGGGTTGGACACAAGAGGACCTACTCTCTCTCTCTACTAAAGGGTTAGACACAAGAGGACCTACTCTCTCTCTCTACTAAAGGGTTAGACACAAGATGACCTACTCTCTCTCTCTCTCTCTCTCTCTACTAAAGGGTTAGACACGAGGACTTACTCTCTCTCTGTCTACTAAAGAGTTAGACACAAGAGGACTTACTCTCTCTCTCTACTAAAGGGTTAGACACAAGAGGACCTACTCTCTCTCTACTAAAGGGTTAGACACAAGAGGACCTACTCTCTCTCTACTAAAGGGTTAGACACGAGGACTTTCTCTCTCTCTACTAAAGGGTTAGACACAAGAGGACTTACTCTCTCTCTTCTAAAGGGTTAGATACAAGAGGACCTACTCTCTCTCTACTAAAGGGTTAGACACAAGAGGACCTACTCTCTCTCTACTAAAGGGTTAGACACAAGAGGACCTATTCTCTCTACTAAAGGATTAGACACAAGAGGACTTGCTCTCTCTCTCTCTCTACTAAAGGGTTAGACACAACACCTATAGACATTTATTAACATCTGTTTCATTCATAGAATAATCCCATTTAGCTATGTAAAGGTTTTACTGTCTAACAATCACATCATAATTACGGTTTCTCTCTCTCTCTCCCCCCCCCTCTCTCTCTGTCTTACAGGTGCATTAAATCTCAACCTTTTTCAGATTTGTAAACTTTTTTTAAGGAGAGACTTTCAGAGACAAGATGATGGATCAGAATGTATCTGCTAACTCTAGACAGTAGATCTTTAGTTCTCCAGCTATGACAATCAAAAGCCAACTGCAACACAAACCCACACACACACACACACACACACACACACACACACACACACGCACACAGCTGGAAAGAGGGAGTGGCCTAGAGGAGCTGTGGGAGGAGTGACAGACGCTGACGAACAGAGAGGCGGAGCCTAAAGGACTAGTCCCGCCCCTATCCCTAAACACACTAACCTCCTATCCACCCTATCCCCTAAACCCTACACTCTTCACTCTGTGTGTGCTATATGAGAGAAGTGGACTACAGCATCAGCTCTTGAATTACCAGCATCTGTACATAGACTCCAACTCCAGCCACAGACCCATAACCTCACCACACATTGAAACAGTTAAGACAACGTTACTAACGTTCCATCAGTGTTTTCTAACGTTCAGGCTTTTAGCTAGGACCACAGACCCACAACCACACCCAGGGGCGGACTGGCCATCTGGCATTTCGGGAAAATGCCAGATGGGCTGGTCCATTTTAAGCCTAGTGGGCCTGTCTAACTTGGGTTTTTCACGCAAAAAGATCACTATTTGGCTAATAATGGGTGCCTCAAGGGAAAAAAAGGGGCCAATGTGTGGACCTTGAGGAAAAAAATGGGCCGGTGTGTTAGAAATGCCAGGGCCAATTTCTGGTCCCAGTCTGCCCCTGACCACAGCTGTGCTACAACAGCTCTACAACAACGTTCCATCATCGTTTCTCTGACGTTCTGCCATGGTCTCTACTCCGATGGAAGGACTGCAGCATGGAGACTCTACATCCTGTGTTTCACTGTTTTTACTAGGAGGGAAAGAGACCCGACACACACTCTGACCCCAAAGAGACTGACGTGTGTTTATTTGTGTGTGTGTGAGTGTGTAACCACACGGATGGTCTTCTGTATGTATGTGTGTGTGTTTAGGGTCTAAAGAGGTGGAGCTCTATATCTGAGATGGTGGATGAATGAACAGGGCTTCACTTCCTTCTCTTACTCTCTCCCTTCTTTTTTCCGTGGTCTTGTGTTGTTTGGTGGTTTTTGTGATGAACAGTTGTATATCTGTCTGTTAATGTCATGATGTATCTACAGTGCCAATATTTAAATACACTCTGATCTGGCCATTGGTAAACTGCCTGGACTCCTAATGCTTTATAGGGTGGGGGGAGGGGTGTGTGTGTGTGTGTGTGTGTGTGTGTGTGTGTGTGTGTGTGTGAGAGAGAGTTCCTTGGTATTCAGCGCTGCTCATGCAGTGCAGGGAGCAAGTTTAGACAGGGACACGGCTGGGAGGGAAGGAGGCGGCGAGAGAGGGAGGGAGAGCGAGGAGGAGAGAGAGAAAGGTAGTTAAGAGAGTGGCACAGAGAGAGGAGGGGACAAGGGGAGGTAGAAAGAGGACAGGAAAACAGAAGCTTGATGGGATTGAGACTGGGGTGAAAGAGGAGAAATAAACAGAGAAAGACTGGCTCCATTGTTCATGAGTCCATAATCAGTCTAAAATTAATCCTGAGAGGGCCTTTAAACCCTGGGGGCAGTCACACTTCCCCCACTGGATATCTGAGAATTTAGTCTGCCAATGTGTGTGTGTGTATGGTGTGTGTGTGCTTGTGTGTGCACGTGTGTGTGTGTTTGTGTGTGTGTGTGTGATGGGCTTTACTGTATTTGTATATTTGACTGTGTTTACATATGAAGCGGTTTGTCAACAGGCTGACTGGAAAGAGTGTTTGATGTTCCTCATCTGGTGGTTGGAAGGAAGGGGGGGGGATCAGTCTATGGGACAGCTAGGAGAGGGAGAGAGATGGTGGGTGAGAAAGGAAGGAGGCGAGATAGAGGGAAAGAGAGTGGATGGGAGAGGGGGAGAGAAGGAGGAAGGGAGAGGGCAGGGAGAAAGAGAGAGAGAGAGAGAGAGAGAGGGGGGGGGGGTAAGATTCCACAGGAAGGTAATTACGCTGAGCCCCCGATTTTTCACTTTAAAATGTATATGCCAAACAAAACCCATTGATTTCAAAGTTTAACAAAACATACAACTCTATGCACAATGGCTACTTTGAACTATTTAGATGTAGATGCAAAGTTTGTATCTTCCTGTCAATTAGTTTTTGTAAAATCTTCAGTGGAAATTCTTAAATGTAGTCCTTGTGCAGAGTTGCATGGTTTTTTAAACTTGGAAATCAATGGTTTTTGTTTGGTATACATTTTTAAGTGAGTCTCAGCGTAATTCCGTTACCATGGAATTGCCCGGATACTTTTCTATTCCCTAATTCCCATGATACTTTACTTAGCCTGCTGATTAGAGCGCCACTGGGCTATTAAATGTCCTTTGTTTTTCTGTGAGAAACATACTTCTAAAAATACCGTAATAGGCTAGATATCAACCAATCGGCCACTGACCCTGGAGCTCTGCGTCACCACTCTGCCCTCCCGCTGGTTACAGAGCAGGAGAAAGTGTCTGTAGCCTTCAGTTGAAAGTGGGCAGAACAAAGGGAAGCGGAGGGGAGGATGAAATAGAGGGAGTGAAGTTATTGAACGGCTAGCGACTGCGCTTCACGCTACTGTTTTTAACTCCCCACAGCTCCGCAGCAGTCAGTCGGTCAGTTGACTCCCGCGAGGCACCAGGCCGGTCCGGTTGGGAAGGAGAACAAAGGCACGAGATGCTCACCGGTTTCCCGGAGGAGGCATGTCAGCCGGTGGCGGTGTGCAGCGCGTGCTGCTGTTAATTATCCCGCTGTTTCTACTCGCGCTACAGATCCTGGTCGGGCTCCGGTTGCCGCGAGCAGACAACGCAGGTAGCCCCGGGGTCTTTAAGGACGGGGTCGCCTTCACCGTGATCAGCATAGAACCGGAGAGAAGAAGCGCGCGCCAAACCGGATCTTTGGTATTTTTACGGGATGAGGAGACGGGAGCGAGCCGCGGGTACGAGGATGAAAACGAGATGCCCATTGGCAACCGGGTGAGAGCAAACTACGAGCGCGCAAACACACACGCACACAGTTGAGATGAGGACAGGATAGGGCAGACTGACCCCCGATCAGTGACAGTGGCAGCTTTCCTGCAGCTGTAGTGATCAGCTGCGTGTGTGTCAGTGGTCAGCGAGGAACAGGAGGTTTCAGCTTCTCATCTTTGTTGGTATGTCAATAATACATCCCCCATCTCCCTGTCTCTCATCCCCCATCTCTCTCTCTCATCCCCCTCTCTCCCTCACTCCTCCTTCCCTGTAAATCCCCCATCATCATCTCCCCCTCTCATTTGTTATTTTTCGCTTGGGCTCTCAAATTCTCTCTCCCCTCTTAAGGCTAGCTCCTACTCAGTCAGTCTGGTGAGTCATCATCGACCCCTCTCCCTCCTCCTTCCTGGGTTACCATGGTGACCAGCAGGGGTCTCTAGGGGTGGGGTGGGCTGTGTGCTTGTGTGTATATGTGTTTGTGTGTTAGTATGCCACAGGCATGCATGTCACTAGCAGGGCTGGAGTCAGGGCCCTTGACCTGTCTGTACATCTCTCATACCTGAGGGGCCAATGCACACACGCACGCACACACACACACACACACACACACACACACACACACACATTCCTCTACATTATTTATTCTCCTACTCTCTTTGACCTCCACTCCAACTTACACCTAAGTGTACCCTCAACCTCTGGAGTATGTGGGTGTGTTTCATTTACATTTTTATTAATTTACAAATACTGAGCTGACATGTACAGATGAGCAGTGTTGGAATACTCATACTAACCGCACTAACCGTACTATTTGAGACGTAAATTGATTATGTAGTATGCTTATTGGTCATAGTATGGATAGTTAGTATGCCAAAAGTTCCCAGATGTCGTACTACATTCGCCAAAATACGAAGTATACAAGCAGTGGACACTATTTCTGGCCCATAATGCAATTCTTCAGGAAATGGGCGCGGCTTCACAACATTTGAAGAAAATATGCACCGACGAGAGTGGATACAAATTCATTGCTTTAACTAATTATGACAAATGTTAAGAAAATGTTGAGCAATGTAATAAAGTAAAGCGTTTTCAAATAAGTTATGTTACACGTTATGTTGGCAGACAATTTGTTAGGTATGCTAGCCTTACGAACCGCATAGCATATCATTACAGCCGTTGCTTGAATGCAGTGGCGATTTTAGCATGTAAATCTTGGTGGGGCAAACTCCCAAAAATGTTTTTAGATGCATGCCAGCAAAGCCACAACACAACACTAAACAATACATTAATTGCACTATAACGGTGACCACAAACTGTTAGAGCCTACATAAAGCTGTCCCAACAGCAGAGCTTTCTTTTCAGCACCATGGAGTGAATCCTTAACACTGCTACCCCTGGCTATCAGCGGAGCCTTGTCTGGCATCGAAACAGTTAAATTCAGCCTCATTTACTGCCTTTAAAAAAAAACATAACTGATATGGCTGACTTACTTAAACAAATGTGGTTTCTATGGAGATGTACAAACTATGGCATAAGGGGACGACGAGCGGATAAGAGGCAATCCGTAATTTCGATTAAGACATTCATGAGCGGGTAAGGACAGAAGTAGTCAATATAACTATTTGTTCAGCACTTTTGAAATGTACAGCGACAGAATTCAGAACATGGGCCGTTCTTATAGTATTCTCCCTGTACACCAAGTCAGAACCGTAGGATAAATAAAGGGGGCATATAAGCAGACAATGAAAGCTCTTGCAATATTAAATTATTACATTTCTCTAAAACAGGCTATAGGCTACATGTGCACCACCAAGTCAGAACAGTAGGCTAAGTTATGAGGGGGAAGGGGACCAAATTATAAGGGTGAGGCACATGGGCTACTAACAGCTTACTACACAACATAAACGTAATATTACTTTCTTAGCTATAGTATACATATCTCCCTGGCATATTACATAATTTATGCAGAAGCATACAATACATTTTTGGACTCACCTTGTTGTGCTGTGCTCACTTGAACAGGAAGGTGGCGCAGCGGTCCTTCTTATGGGCAAATTTTGTCATCAAACTTTGTCATCAATGTCTGGCATTCTCTGGATTTATGGTGCTTTCAAGACAACTGGGAACTCGGGGAAAAAAACAAGGTCGAATCATGCCGTTAGTGATCTTCAGGTCAGAGCTCTAGAAAGAAGCCCAAGTTCCCCACTTGGAATTCCGAGTTGGATGACCGTTCAAAACGTATTTTCCCAGTCGGAGCTAGTTGTCTTGAACTCACTGATGTCTGAGATTTCCCAGTTCCGAGTTTCCAGTTGTTTTGAATGCGGCAGAAGTCATGCTGGATTGACAGCATAGCCCATGGTGTTGCATGTGAATGTTTATCCTTTTAAGCTGGGAAAAGAGACCCTTAAACCCAGACTTGGACCACACACCCACTCCACTGAATAGCAGGCTAGTGATTGCTTTGCAACACTTGCAGTTAGCCACTGATTCCTTCCAAACTACTCATTGTTGAATTTGCGATTTCCAACTTGTTGTGTAATGTTTATGTCCAATGGCCGATGAGCACCGATACGTTTTATCTATAATTTCTCTTCATATGACAAGGATTGAAAAGGATTTGCCAGTAGATTGTCGACTTGATTCATGATGATGACTGCTGGTCTAGCTTGCTAGCTAAGATTTTGATAATATGATGTTAACATGATCAGTGCAATCAAAGCTACGGTAGATTTAATGGGATTGACATCATTTTATGTGGCCAATGACCTTGAGCCTTCTTGGATGGACACTTCTAATGTAACTCTATGGCAGCACCCAAGGGGCTTGAATTTTTGAGCTCTCCCCGTAGACTTTGCGGTGATGTAGTGTCCCCATGAGTGATAGAACACTGAGCCAATCATGGCGCAACTAGAGAACATTACCAACCCCTACGCTCCGTATTTTCCGCTGGCTGCCCCACCAACACAGAAAGCACTGAGCTAGGCTGAAACACCTGCATTTTGGAGCTGCCGTACTCATATTATTAACTTAATATATATATATTTTTACATTGTTTGCAAACTGATGTGACACGTATTAATGCCAAAATAACATGCAAAAAAGGCAACAAATAAATAAAATATATATTTTTTCTTTTTTAGCTAAACAGGTAGAGCTCTGCCTCACCTGCCCTGAATGACAGGTCGCTACTGTGTAACACCAGCCTTGGCTTTGGCTCCCCCTCCTGTCCAGCTCAGGCGTTCGGCGTCGCCGGGCCTTCTAGCTGCTGCCGAACCTGCTGCTGGCAAACGCCCTTCACTCATCAACCCCGGACTTGTCTCGTCATCATTACACACACCTGGTTCCAATCCCCACTCTATCACTGTATACAGTGGGGAGAACAAGTATTTGATACACTGCCGATTTTGCAGGTTTTCCTACTTACAAAGCATGTAGAGGTCTGTAATTTTTATCATAGGTACACTTCAACTGTGAGAGACGGAATCTAAAACAAAAATCCAGAAAATCACATTGTATGATTTTTAAGTAATTCATTTGCATTTTATTGCATGACATAAGTATTTGATACATCAGAAAAGCAGAACTTAATATTTGGTACAGAAACCTTTGTTTGCAATTACAGAGATCATATGTTTCCTGTAGGTCTTGACTAGGTTTGCACACACTGCAGCAGGGATTTTGGCCCACTCCTCCATACAGACCTTCTCCAGATCCTTCAGGTTTCGGGGCTGTCGCTGGACAAAACGGACTTTCAGCTCCCTCCAAAGATGTTCTATTGGGTTCAGGTCTGGAGACTGGCTAGTCCACTCCAGGACCTTGAGATGCTTCTTACGGAGCCACTCCTTAGTTGCCCTGGCTGTGTGTTTCAGGTCGTTGTCATGCTGGAAGACCCAGCCACGACCCATCTTCAATGCTCTTACTGAGGGAAGGAGGTTGATGGCCAAGATCTCACGATACATGGCCCCATCCATCCTCCCCTCAATACGGTGCAGTCGTCCTGTCCCTTTTGCAGAAAAGCATCCCCAAAGAATGATGTTTCCACCTCCATGCTTCACGGTTGGGATGGTGTTCTTGGGGTTGTACTCATCCTTCTTCTTCCTCCAAACATGGCGAGTGGAGTTTAGACCAAAAAGCTCTATTTTTGTCTCATCAGACCACATGACCTTCTCCCATTCCTCCTCTGGATCATCCAGATGGTCATTGGCAAACTTCAGATGGGCCTGGACATGCGCTGGCTTGAGCAGGGGGACCTTGCGTGCGCTGCAGGATTTTAATCCATGACGGCATAGTGTGTTACTAATGGTTTTCTTTGAGACTGTGGTCCCAGCTCTCTTCAGGTCATTGACCAGGTCCTGCCGTGTAATTCTGGGCTGATCCCTCACCTTCCTCATGATCATTGATGCCCCACAAGGTAAAATCTTGCATGGAGCCTCAGACCGAGGGTGATTGACCGTCATCTTGAACTTCTTCCATTTTCTAATAATTGCGCCAACAGTTGTTGCCTTCTCACCAAGCTGCTTGCCTATTGTCCTGTAGCCCATCCCAGCCTTGTGCAGGTCCACCATTTTATCCCTGATGTCCTTACACAGCTCTCTGGTCTTGGCCATTGTGGAGAGGTTGGAGTCTGTTTGATTGAGTGTGTGGACAGGTGTCTTTTATACAGGTAACGAGTTCAAACAGGTGCAGTTAATACAGGTAATGAGTGGAGAACAGGAGGGCTTCTTAAAGAAAAACTAAAAGGTCTGTTCCAGCCGGAATTCTTACTGGTTGGTAGGTGATCAAATACTTATGTCATGCAATAAAATGCAAATGAATTACTTAAAAATCATACAATGTGATTTTCTGGATTTTTGTTTTAGATTCCGTCTCTCACAGTTGAAGTGTACCTATGATAAAAATTACGGACCACTACATGCTTTGTAAGTAGGAAAATCGGCAGTGTATCAAATACTTGTTCTCCCCACTGTATATACTCCCTCTGTCATTGTATATGTTGCTTGTTTTCCTGAGAGGAATCTCTCCAACTATTTACTGAGTACTTTATATTTTGCACTGTGGGTTTCGTCCCGCTTTGAGCTATGATGCTTTAAATAATTCAGTAGTTCTAAACCTGTGACTGCCTCCTGCCTACTCCTCTCTACACATGTGACAGAATGACCGACCCAAGAAAACAGGATGCAGCAGGACATCCCGACCTCTCCGACTCGTGCCTGGAGCACCTCGGGACTGCCATGGACGTGGTGATCTGGTCCGTACGCCAACTGCAGGCTACACCTCCACCTTCCCAGCTCCTCACGGTCGTTCCAGCCACCCCACCACCATCTACATCACCCGGTCTGATCAGCAACGTCCAACCTGCACCTCCCGGAGCGGTTTGACGGCACCCCAGCTCACTTTAGGGGGTTTCTCCTGCAGTGTGACCTCCACACGTCATGCCGGGACGGCCTCTGAGAGGGACAAGGTGGCCTTGGTGATTTCAGTGCTGACAGTCCTACAGAAGTACAGTCCTATGAGCGCTTTACCCAACTCTTCTGTGCTGTTTTCGACCACCCAACAGAGGATCGAGAGGGAGGTGAGCGTCTCCTCCATCTGTGCCAGGGGTCCAGGACAGCGTCTGAGTATGCTCTGGATTTCTGGATGGTGGCTGCGTCCACTGGCTGGAACGACCAGGCCCTGTTGACGGTTTTCCGCAGCGGGCTACAGGCGGACTTCCAGACCGAGCTGGCCTGTCGTGATGAGGACCTCATGCTGGACCAGCTCATCGCCATGGCCATCCGCCTGGATAATCTCCTGCGTGCCCGTTGTCGCCCATCCCAGGGGTTCGGGTCTCTCCCAGGAACCTCCAGCGAGACTGAGCCCATGGAGGTGGGCACAACACACTTTCCCCCAGAGGAACGTCAACGCCGCCGTCAACAGGGTCTCTGCTACTACTGCGGGGAGTCGGCCACCCCTGGAACACCTGTCCCAGTAGGAGGACCAGGCGAGGAAGCGACAGGCCGATAAGCGCTACTGCACCTTCCCAGGTAGGCGTGGACGTGCCTTGCTCCTCTCTGTCCACCCAGCCCGTCCTCCTCCCTGTCACCTTCCCGGACTATCCTGGTCCCCCACTGAGTCCTGTTGTAGTGGATTCCGTTGTTGCAGGCAATTTCCTAGACGGGTCAGTGGCCTTATCATTACGCATCCCTCTAGTCCCTTTACAACCCCCATCCCAGTCCATGCCCTAGACAACCGTCCGCTAGGAACAGGACTGGTGAGCCAGACCACGATTCCTATTACCCTCACAGTTGATTACAACCACCATGAACGCATCACGTTCCTCATCTTAGACTCTCCTGTTCACCCTGTAGTTTTAGGTCTCCCCTGGTTACAGTTGCATAACCCCAGTATATCGTGGACAGAGAGGAGGTTGTTGGGTTGGTCGCAGAAGTGTCAGGGGAGGTGTCTCTCGGTGTCTATCTGTGCCATCTCCATGGAAAGTCTGGACCAGGCCACCCACGTCCCTATCCCGGAGGAATACCGGGACCTACAGGTGGCTTTTTCGAAGACTCGTGCCACGTGCCTGCCCCCTCATCGTCCATTGGACTGCACTATCGACCTACTGCCTGGTTCTACCCTCCCGTGGGGGCACATCTACCCTCTCTCGCATGCAGAGACTGAAGCATGGAGGTCAACATCCAGGAAGCGCTGGCCCAAGGATTCCTCTGTCCGTCCACCTCTCCGGCCTCTTCCAGCTTATTTTTGGTGAAGAAGAAGGACGGAGGTCTCCGCCCCTGTATCGAATAAGGCTACGGTTAAATTAATTTATCCCCTGCCTCTCATACCCACTGTGATCGAACAGATGCACGGTGCAAAGTACTTTACCAAATTGGATTTACACAGTGCCTACAAACTGGTGCGCATCAGAGAGGGGGATGAATGAAAGACCGCCTTCAGCACCGGCACTACGAATACAGGGTAATGACATCCGTCGAGCCCTGAAACGGGAGCCCTCACCTGCCCACTGTCCCGAGGGGCGTATCTACGTGCCCTCTGATGTGCGGGACCGTCTCCTCATCTGGGCACACACAGCACCTGTGTCGGGCCACCCGGGTAGAGCCCGTATTATCGACTGTCTCTCCGCCAAGTACTGGTGGCCCACCTTGGCCCAGGACATCCGGGTTTACGTCTCTTCCTGCTCCACCTGCGCACAGAGTAAGACACCGAGACACCTCCCCTATGGCAAACTCTACCCACCGTCCTGGTCGTTGTGGACCGGTTTCCCAAAGCCTGTCGTCTGATTCCTCTGCCTGGTCAACCTACGGCCATGCAGACCGCGGAGGCTCTCTTCTCTCATGTCTTCCGGCACTACGGGATCCCGGAGGACATTGTGTCTGACCGTGGTCCTCAGTTCACCGCCTGTGTCTGGAAGGCCTTCATGGAACGACTGGGGGTCATGGTCAGCCTTACCTCCGGGTACCGTCTCCAATCAAATGGGCAGGTGGAAAGGGGTAAATGAGGAACTGGGTAGGTACCTTCGTAGTTACTGTCAGAACCGGCCGGGGGAGTGGGCTGCGTTTCTGCCTTGGGCAGAATACGCACAAATCTCCCTCCATACTCCTCCACTAACCTCACACCCTTTCAGTGTGTTTTAGGCTATCAGCTGGCCCTGGCACCCTGGCACCGGAGTCAGATCGAGGGTCCTGCGGTGGACGATTGGTTCTGGCGTGCCGAGGAGGTATGGAACACAGCGCACACCCGTCTCCAGCGCGTCGTCCTCTGGCAGAAGCCGCAGGCCGATCGTCACCGCAGTGTGGCCCCGGTCTTTCACGCCGGTGACAGGGTCTGGCTTTCTATAAAGGACCTGCCCCTCTGCCTGCCCTCCCGGAAGCTGAGCCCGCGGTTTGTAGGGCTGTTCAAAGTCATGAGGAGAATCAATGAGGTTACGTACAGATTACAGCTCCCCGTCAATTACCGTATCTCACCCTCATTTCATGTATCTATCCTCAGGCCGGTGGAGCTGGTCCCTTGGCTAGTGCTGGACCCCACGACGCACCTCCCCCTCCCTTGGACGTCGAGGGAGCCCTGGCGTACTCCGTCCGCAGCCTGTTGGACTCAAGGCGTCGTGGGGGGTCTCTCCAGTACCTGGTCGACTGGAAGGGGTACGGTCCCGAAGAGCGGTGCTGGGTTCCGGCGCGGGACGTCCTGGACCGTTCTCTCATTCGGGATTTCCACAGGTGTCGTCCCGACTGACCTGCACCGCTTCTCCGGGGTCGTCCCCAAGGTCAGCGGCGCCCCGCTGCTGGAGCAGCGCATCGGGGGGGGCTCCCCCTCCTGTCCAGCTCAGGCATTCGGTGTCGCCGGGATTCTAGCTGCTGCCGAACCTGCTGCTGGCAAACACCCTTCACTAATCAACCCTGGACTTGTCTCGTCATCATTACACATACCTGGTTCCAATCCCCACTCTATCACTGTATATATACTCCCTCTGTCATTTGTCTTTGTCGGTCATTGTATATGTTGCTTATTTTCCTGAGAGGAATCTCTCCTACTATTTCCTGAGTACTTTATATTCTGCACTGTGGGTTTCGTCCTGCTTTAAGCTATGGTGCTTTAAATAATTCAGTAGTTCTAAACCTGCGTCTGCCTCCTGCCTACTCCTCTCTACATGTGACACACTGCTTGTATGTACCGGCATGTCAGTGGCGGTCTGTGCCGTTTAAGATGAGGGAGGCAGAGTTTTATTTTTCATGAGCATGGCCTTATTTCTATTACAGTATATTGGATGACTGTCATTCATATTCCGTTCACCCAGTTAAATTAAACATCGATAGGTTTAGACTACTACATGATACTCAAATTTTCCCTAACCCATCATGAGGTTGCTACAAACTAGCCTATTAATTAATTAAAGATTACAACGTAGGTGCACACAGGTCGAGAGAAAATGTTGAGGTCACAGACACTGACACAGCCTTGCACACTCTTGCCTGCATCTAGCTGATCTCGGGTGTAATCATTAGTCCAACAGTTGCAAACAAGAGTTTCTATTGGACAAATTCAGGTATGTTTATCCCCGTTTAGTTTAGTTTGCTTCCGTTTAAGAAACGTTTTTTAACAGAATCAGCTTTTTAACAGAATCGCATCTATGCACTCTCCTCTTCTAACCTTTTCCCTTCGTTTGTGGATTTCAATGCACAACACATCTGCTGTATGTGACCAGGCGAAAAAACCTTTCCAAGCCAAACCATATAACTGCTACACACAGCCTACATCGTTGTCACCATGTTAGCTAAAGTAACGTCATAGTCAACATAGCTAATATAACTAAAGCGTTAGTAAACCCGCTACAATCATGCAGTAACTTTACAGTTTATAGTCAGTTAGCAGTTTAGCAGTTACACTGGCGGGCCCCGGTGGCAATAAATCAGTCAAACCAAAAGCTTACCTTGACTTGCAAGAGTTCCAGTGTTGTGTTTCATAGTCATAGCCAGCTAGCTAACATTGCATCCCTCTGTTTGAGCAGGGTGTTTGAGTAGGCTAAACTAGCTACCTGCATTTGCTAGCTAAGTAAGTAACACTGAAAAAAATTACATCTCTCTCGCTCTCTCTTGCTTGTCCATTTAAGAAATTAATTTATTTCTCTATTTTTTCTCTCTCACTCTTCTCTCTCTTTAAGTCAACTACTCACCACATTTTATGCACTGCAGTGCTAGGTAGCTGTAGCTTATGCTTTCAGTACTAGATTCATTCTCTGATCCTTTGATTGGGTATACAACATATCAGTTCATGCTACAAGAGCATTACAGCCTTATTCTGGATAAAATAAAATACAATCCTCATCAATCTACACACAATACCCGATAATGACAAAGCAAAAACAGGATTTTATAAATTGTTGCACATTTATTACAAATATAAAACAGAAATACCATATTTACATAACTATTCAGACCCTTTGCAATGAGACTCAAAATTGAGCTCAGGTGCATCCTGTTTCCATTGATCATCCTTGAGATATTTCTACAACTTGATTGGAGTCCACCTGTGGTAAATTCAATTGATTGGACATGATTTGGAAAGGCACACACCTGTCTATATAAGGTCCCACAGTTGACAGTGCATATCAGAGCAAAAACCAAGCCATGAGGTCGAAGGAATTGTCCGTAGAGCTCCGAGACAGGATTGTGTTGAGGCACAGATCTGGGGAAGGATACCAAAACATTTCTGTAGCATTGAATGTCCCCGAGAACACAGTGGCCTCCATCATTCTTAAATGGAAGAAGTTTGGAACCACCAAGACTCTTCCTAGAGTTGGCCGCCCGGCCAAACTGAGCAATTGTGGGAGAAGGGCCTTGTCAGGGAGGTGACCAAGAACCCTATGGTCACTCTGACAGAGCTCCAGAGTTCCTCTGTGGAGATGCGAGAACCTTCCAGAAGGACAACCATCTCTGCAGCACTCCACCAATCAGGCCTTTATGGTAGCCACTCCTCAGTAAAAGGCACATGACAGCCCGCTTGGAGTTTGCCAAAAGGCACCTAAAGGACTCTCAGACCATGAGAAACAAGATTCTCTGGTCTGATGAAACCAAGATTGAACTCTTTGGCCTGAATGCCAAGCGTCACGTCTGGAGGAAACATGGTACCATCCCTACGGTGAAGCATGGTGGTGGCAGCATCATGCTGTAGGGATGTTTTTCAGCGGCAGGGAGTGGGAGACTATCAGGATCTGGGGAAAGATGAACAAAGCAAAGTACAGAGAGATCCTTGATGAAAACCTGCTCCAGAGCGCTCAGGATCTCAGACTGGGGCGAAGGTTCACCTTCCAACAGGACAACGACCCTAGCATACAGCCAAGACAACGCAGGAGTGGCTTCGGGACAAGTCTCTGAATGTCCTTGAGTGGCCCAGCCAGAGTCCGGACTTGAACACGATCTAACATCTCTGGAGAGACCTGAAAATAGCTGTGCAGCGATGCTCTCCATCCAACATGACAGAGCTTGAGAGGCTCTGCAGAGAAGAATGGGAGAAACTCCCCAAATACAGGTGTGCCAAGCTTGTAGCGTCATACCCAAGAAGATTCGCGGCTGTAATCGCTGCCAAAGGTGCTTCGACAAAGTGCTGAGTAAAGGGTCTCAATACTTATGGAAATGGGATATTTCAGTTTATTTTTTATACATTTGCAAAAATTTATAAAAACAAGTTTTTGCTTTGTCATTATGGGGTATTGTGTGTAGATTAATGAGGGGAAAAAACATACTTTTTTGAATAAGGCTGTAATGTAACAAAATGTGGAACAAGTCAAGGGGTCTGAATACTTTCCGAATGCACTGTAAGTGGTATAGTCGTTGTGCGTTCTCAATGGTCGTAAGATGTCTAGCTAGTAATTTGTTAGGTAAGCTAACAAGCTAGGAAGAAGTTGCATAGCAACAGCATCAACTTCCGTTAGACCGGCGAAGCACTAGTACACTCAACTGAAAGGATACTGTTTGTTTACAGCAGGGTTGCCCAACCCTGTTCCTGGAGAGCTACCCTCCTGTAGGTCTTCGCTCCAGCCAGGTGCTACTGACCTGATTCATCTTATCAACCTGGTAATTATTAGAATCAGGTGTGTTAGATTAGGGTTGGAGCAAAAACCTACAGGACGGTAGCTCTCCAGGAACAGGGTTGGGCAGTCCTGGTTTACAGTATACTATATGTAGTATATACTCATTAAGTATGTAGTTTACAGTATGTTAGTATGGGTATTCGAACACAGCTTATGTGTGTGTTTGTGATTGCGAGTGGCGTGCATGTGTTACCTTGATGACGCATGTGTCTACCCACAGGAGAGAGGTAGAGGGTTTGAGCTGCAGCAGTGGGCATCAGGTGAGCCCTCCTTCACTGCAGAGCTGGAACGTGTCATCGCTTACATTACCACACCACAGGTACATAACCATGCCCACTTTACACCCAGGCCCACACATCATAAATAATTCAGATAGAAATGCACTGTATATAACAGACCTGGGTCCGTAGTCATGAAGCGTCTTAGAGTAGGAATGTTGATCTAGGATCAGGTCCCTCCTGTCCATATAATATTTTTCATTATATTATATTTTTCATTATAAAACTGATCCTAGATCAGACCTGGGTTTTAAATACTTTAAACATTTGATCAACTACGTGTGCCTGTTTGAGCTTGCCTGGCTTAATAAACCAATAATAAACTCCTAAAACTGCAAAGCCTGCCAGTCTGGCACGCCAGGCAGACTCAAGCAAACGCTCAATGTATTAGAAATGATTATTCAAGTACTTGAACCCAGGTCTGTCCTAGATCAGCACTCCTACTTTGTGAGGCTTGACACATACAGCCTAGGTTCTGAAGTATTTCATCATATTTCAAAGATGCTGGGGTCAGAGAGTAATGACAGTGTGGTATTTGAGACCAGACACTTAACATGTCACTGTAAACCATTATATATGTTTGAACTAAAAACCTCTGAACCAGGGTTTCCCAACATGTTAGAGAACATCAGTGGAAAAAAGCCCCCTAAAAAACAGATTTGGGGCAACAGACAGCATAAAAAAAAAAAAATTCTCAACGTCCCCTCTCTCGCTCAGACAGGAAGTCAGTGTCACATGACTTCCTCTGGGCCTAATGATGACTCAGCACTTCCATTCCTCCTCCAGCCAGGCCCCTCATTGCTCTGTCCTGTCCCCCTGCAGGTGAACTGTTCCCGGGTGCTGCTACCAGGCGAGTCACACGCTTCACAGGTCTCTGGAGCTCTCTGGCTGCTTTGTGTGGAGGGCTGGAGCCTGCCAAGCCAGGGTCCTCCGTGTGTAGCATACTCTTTCAGGTGTGTGTATGAGTGTGTCTGTGCGTCTCTGTATACGTGCCACTGGAACTTCAATACAATGTAGCCTATTCTATAGCAATGTGAACCAAACAGTTTATTACCATCATTATACAATATCATAACATCACTGACATGCTCCCTCCCCGAAACTTGTTAATAATGTAAAACAGTTTTAAACAAATCATAATCTCTTCCTCACTCCCATATCTCTCTCTTATCTACAACTCTCTCTCTCCATCTCTCTGTCTCTGTGTGTAGTATGGATGAAGGTGATACAGGGTTCCTAGAGGCTCTCTCAAAGGCCTGTGAAGTCCACAGATTTGACCCCAGTGGTCACCATGGTGACAGAGCCAGCAGTGGTTACCGTAACCGTGGTGACGATGGTTCTGGTGGTTTCCGACAGCACCGGGTGTGGCTGGACTGGCGAGCAGCGAGAGGACGCAAGCAGAAGAAGAAGGGGGTTCTGGGTAGCGGGTCCCGGACACTCGAGGACATCATGGAGACTCTGGGACATCACACGGTAAAAGCCAATTTATGGTCAATCCGTGTTCTGCAGTGGCCATACAGCATTTACGGTGATGCGGCCTCTGCAGAAGTCAGAGCATTCATACTTCTTGCGCTTCGGGGAGCTGTCATACACACCCAATAAATTAGTCTGCACTCATAGTGATTCAGGGCTAATCTCTATAGCCATCCAGCTATCCAGCAACTTTACACAGCCATTGAAGAGGAGTGGGACAACATTCCACAGCCCACAATCAACTGCCTGATCAACTCTATGTGAAGGAGATGTCGCGCTGCATGAGGCAAATGGCGGTCACACCAGATACTGACTGGTTTTCTGATCCACACCCCTACCCAGATTAGTTGAATGTGCGCTAATCCAGCATCCTTCCATCCCCCACAGTCTGCATTCCATTGACATCGTTACTGCATCTATCCCCATTACCTCCCTGTTCAAACTCATTTTTGTGTCTTTGAAATCCCTACACGAGGTATCGTAAAGATGTTTATATTTGTGAACTTGTCCTGATAGTCTTTCGTCAAAGTTCTGCATGTTTGTTGTGAAGGAAGTTGTCAAGGAAGTGAGTTTATGTTTATACAGGATGTACCGCCCCCACCTACAATCAACCAATCATGTCAATGCGGAGCTATTCGGCGCTATGTAGAGCCCTCCGCATTGTAAAATAATTTGGGAGGCGCACGGCATCGCCATACAGAACTCGATTTGGCCTCCGCAAGCCTCCAGAGGCTCTGCAATTGCGTCACACCCTCCGTACAGAGCCTCCGGACCACTTTTCCGGATCAAGCATAAATCGGCTTTTACACACACAGACACACACACGGTCACTCACACAGCAACACTGTAACACATACAGTAACTCACACTACAGTACACAACATACATACACACGTAACATTCACAGTACTCACAGACAGGGCTGCCTGCACTCCCGTTTCCATGGCAACAGGGATGAGAGCTGACCCTGGCTGCCATAGCAACAGTGAATCACACCACTGCTGCAGTTACACACTGCAACCACTGGAGGGGAGTGAAACATTCACTTTTTCTTTCTTTCTTCCTTCTCCCAAATCGATCCCACTAGCCCAGCGTTTCGCAAACTCGGTCCTCGGGACCCCAAGAGGTACACGTTTTGGATTTTGCCCTAACACTACACAGCTGATTCAAATGATCAAAGCTTAATGATTAGTTGATTATATGAATCAGCTGTGTAGTGCTAGGGCAAAAACCAAAACGTGCACCCCTTGGGGTCCCGAGGACAGAGTTTGGGAAACCCTGCACTAGCTCCTGTGTACATCGCAGACCATTGGTTAGGTATAAGCAATATAGTAGTAGTTCCTTTTATTTTCCATATTGCTTATCTAACATCTCCACAAGTGCATAGGAGGTAGGAAATAAAAGATTTGGGGGTGTCATCCCCACTAAGAATGGGATTCATACTCCGACCTTCCGAACCCATTGCTGTGCTCTGTTCGCCTGCTCTGGAGCATGGTGGTAATTAGAACAAAGAGCCATAGATACTGGATATACAGTTAAAGTCAAAAAATGTATGCACGCATAACTGTAAGTCGCTTTGGATAAAAGCATCTGCTAAATGGCATATTATTATTATTATATTATAAGTTTACATACACCTTAGCCAAATACATTTAAACTCAGTTTTCACAATTCCTGACATTTAATCCTAGTAAAAATTCCCTGTTTTAGGTCAGTTAGGATCACCACTTTATTTTAAGAATGTGAAATGTCAGAATAATAGTAGAGTGATTTATTTCAGCTTTTATTTATTTCATCACATTCCCAGTGGGTCAGAAGTTTACATACAATTAGTATTTGGTAGCATTGCCTTTAAATTGTTTAACTTGGGTAAAATGTTTCGGGTAGCCTTCCACAAGCTTCCCACAATAAGTTGGGTGAATTTTGGCCCATTCCTCCTGACAGAGCTGGTGTAACTGAGTCAGGTTTGTAGGCCTCCTTGCTCGCACAAGCTTTTTCAGTTCTGGCCACAAATGTTCTATAGGATTGAAGTCAGGGCTTTGTGATGGCCACTCCAATACCTTGACTTTGTTGTCCTTAAGCCTTTTTGCCACAACTTTGGAAGTATGCTTGGGGTCATTGTCCATTTGGAAGAACCATTTGCGACCAAGCTTTAACTTCCTGACTGATGTCTTGAGATGTTGCTTCAATATATCAACATAATTTTCCTTCCTCATGATGCCATCTATTTTGTGAAGTGTACCAGTCCCTCCTGCAGCAAAGCACCCCCACAGCATGATGCTGCCACCCCCATGCTTCACGGTTAGGATGGTGTTCCTCGGCTTGCAAGACACCCCCCTTTTTCCTCCAAACATAACGATGGTCATTATGGCCAAACAGTTCTATTTTTGTTTCATCAGACAAGAGGACATTTCTCCAAAAAGTACAATCTTAGTCCCCATGTGCAGTTGCAAACCGTAGTCTCTTTTTTATGGCGGTTTTGGAGCAGTGGCTTCTTCCTTGCTGAGCGGCCTTTCAGGTTATGTCGATAAAGGACTCGTTTTACTGTGGATATAGATACTTTTGTACCTGTTTCCTCCAGCATCTTCACAAGGTCCTTTGCTGTTGTTCTGGGATTGATTTGCACTTTTCGTACCAAAGTACATTCATCTCTAGGAGACAGAACGCGTCTCCTTCCTGAGCAGTATGACAGCTGCGTGGTTCCATGGTGTTTATGCTTGCGTACTATTGTTTGTACAGATGAACGTGGTACCTTCAGGCGTTTGGAAATTGCTCCCAAGGATGAACCAGACTTGTGGAGGTCTACCATTGCTTTTCTGAGGTCTTGGCTTATTTATTTTGATTTTCCCATGATGTCAAGCAAAGAGGCACTGAGTTTGAAGGTAGGCCTTGAAATACATCCACAGGTACACCTCCAATTGACTCAAATGATGTCAATTAGCCTATCAGAAGCTTCTAAAGCCATGACATCATTGTCTGGAATTTTCCAAGCTGTTTAAAGGCACAGTCAACTTAGTGTATGTAAACTTCTGACCCACTGGAATTGTGATACAGTTAATTATAAGTAAAATAATCTGTCTGTAAACAATTGTTGGAAAAATTACTTGTGTCATGCACAAAGTAGATGTCCTAACCGACTTGCCAAAACTATAGTTTTTTTAAAAGAAATTTGTGGAATGGTTGAAAAACGAGTTTTAATGACTCCAACCTAAGTGTATGTAAACTTCCGACTTAAACTGAATATACACACACACTGATGAAACATAGCCCCGAGCTGTCTTTTCATTGTTTTGCTACTTTTTAATGACGTATATAAACACATATGGTTGTCTGTTTTTGCCAGGTGGACTTCCTGTATGCTGACCTGCTGAGTGCTGAGTGGAGGGTTCTGCAGAACTGGGCGGAGCTCGGAACTCTAGGGCGCGTCAGTCACCTGGTTGCCACGGTGCACCTCCAGTGGGCCGGCTTTGAGGTCGGCGGGACAGAGGCTGAGGTGGTCCGTTATTGGTTCAGCGTTCTACAGGGGCTCCAGGACGCTGCGTTTCGATTGGTCCATAGCTCTCCGGGGGCGGGAAAAAGCGTCCTCCGGCACAAAGTGGAAAACGCACACAGCTCTTATACACTAAGCTGGGTTAACACTGGGCCTATACACTGAGACAAACACATGCGCACGCCTTACGCACGCACGCACACACAACACACTTTCTCCCCCCCTCTCACACACACATCAGAATAGTCAGTGGCTATGTTCAAGAGCATCAAAACCGTGATGTATCATGTGTACGTTCATGTGACTGACTGACTGATCTACAAGTAATAATGAGTCGTTATTTATGATGCAAGGTGATTTGCAGATCAGTCAATCTGCAGTCACCTGCGCTGTTGGCTGCAATGTCGAACAAGCTCAGTCTCTCACTGACTGGTGTCAGTCAGTAAAATTCCACTGCATTGTGTCCCTCTGGTGGTGAAAAAAAAGAACCTACACCAGTGTTACCCAGTCGAAGGGTCAGGAACTATTAGTCGGTTGCAACCAAAACCACTCCCTATTGGGTCAGGGCTTTATTTTGAAGGTTTAGGCAGGTCCCTCACCTAAAACCTTGCAGCCATAAAAACAGTCTGGGCAGTGGGCTCAACAATATTCTGGGAACCAGCCAGCTAGCCACTGCCTAGAGATTAGCCTGCCTATTCTATTAACCATTACAGTTAGGCAATACAGTCTGGCATAGCTTGGCATTGAGCACACCCTTGACAACTGTTGAATGGTAATAAAGTAATCTATTCTATCTGGGACTTCTCACTGCAGAAACAGAGATCAGGGGTCAACGCCAGTCCTTCATTCAAACAATTTAGTCACCTTTGCCTTATTAATCATTAAGGTTTTATGTACTTTTTATACATTTGTATAATCTACTTATGTGAGTTGAGCATGAATATAGTATTTCTTTGTGTGAAAATTACAGTGTTATTACTTGGGGTGGGGTTGATTATCTGCCGACGTGCAATGTAAAGACATTTATTGATTTCAAAGATGCTTTCATATTTTTATAAGTGCAATAAAAACAGTTTTGACACCCCATTTGTCCTGTATGTTGTTTAATAGAGTCTGCTACATTGTACTGGTTTCATAATGAGTGAATGTGCAATGTGTATAATGTTCTACGTAGAATGTGCAATTCTACATAGAATTTTCAGCACACTCGAAAATGTAACAGATCGTACACTACACATGACAGTGACACGGGGTAGTTATAAACCGTCATAACTTCGTATTCTGCATCAATATGCACTCATAATGCCAGTCATTCCTGGGACGGGTTGCAACCCGCTTCAGCAGACTGGAATGTGCGTTACGTTACTCCACCCTTCCCTACGCAAACTGCGGACAGATGTTTACGACTGGGTGGAGTTACCTATTGTACGTCCAAATTTCCATGTCCACGCTGCTGATACAGACTGACAGTGAGAGGAACCAATCAGCGCCTGGAATGTCGAAGCCTTGTCCAATCAGAAGTTTAACAAATCTGGGACTTCTCTCTGTGTTCTCTCAAGTCCCCCCCCCCTCCGGTTTACAGTAAACCATACTTTTTGTTTCTACTGAAACACTCAGAAAAGTATAAACAACTAGGCAACAACAAGACTGATTTGGCTGATTCTACGGTTGACGGTAAGCGATCAGTGCTTATTTAGCGCCTTTTTCTGAAGTTACTAAATAAGAATAGGTTTTCCCGAAGATTTTCGGACATAATGAGGGGCGCTTTCAACTTTACTTCCTGCTAAACTGACAAGGCCGAGAGCCGAAGTTTTATGTCAGCTACCCTCGCCCTGATTATTGTAATGTAGTTTCTGAGTGTGTTTATATGCTTACGACTTAAAACAGCTCTCATTTAGACGAGTTCTATCTTGGGAAATTAATTATTTCTCAGGCACAGAGTTGGGATAGGCTTTCTTGTTTGTTGTGTCAGTGTAAAAGTGAAGTTGTGACTCACCGGTGTATTCCACTGTGGGGGTAGTAGGGTGTTGGTAGGTAAAATATTTCAATCTCTCTGCTACATAGTTTGGGCAATGGAACATCAGGGATCATCTCACTACTTTAACTTTGTTTGGTCAGGGAAGGGCGTTTTTCGTGTTTACATCACACCCAAACCTTTTAATCAACGAGTAAATATTAATTAAACCAATGGACCAATGAGCTTGCCTGTCAAGTTAAATGCACTTGTAAAGCTAGCTACTTTACTCTGCTAGACAGTTGGCAAATTTTAACTCAATAGAAGCGCTGCATAGTTTATAGACTGGATAAAAAAAAAATCACTTTATTTGAAAAGCCGAGGATAATTCCATTAGGCTGTGTTATAAAGGGAGTTGGTGTTGACTAGCGCGACGTGGGGCTGCCAGGTGCATTACAGTATTCTGGTGCTAAAGTTGATGGTCCCATTACGGAAACATATAAACTCAGCAAAAAAAGAAACGTCCCTTTTTCAGGACCCTGTCTTTCAAAGATAATAAATAAATCCAAATAACTTTACAGATCTTAATTGTAAAGGGTTTAAACACCGTTTCCCATGCTTGTTCAATGAACCATAAACAATTAATGAACATGCACCTGTGGAACAGTCGCTAAGACACTAACAGCTTACAGACGGTAGGCAATTAAGGTCACAGTTAAGAAAACTTAGGACACTAAAGAGACCTTTCTACTGACTCTGAAAAACACCAAAAGAAAGATGCCCAGGGTCCCTGCTGATCTGCATGAAAGTGCCTTAGGCATGCTGCAAGGAGGCATGAGGACTGCAGATGTGGCCAGGGCAATAAATTGCAATGTCCGTACTGTGAGACGCCTAAGACAGCGCTACAGGGAGACAGGACGGACAGCTGATTGTCCTCGCAGTGGCAGACCACGTGTAACAACACCTGCACAGGATCGGTACATCCGAACATCACACCTGCGGGACAGATACAGGATGGCAACAACAACTGCCCGAGCTACACCAGGAACGCACAATCCCTCCATCAGTGCTCAGACTGTCCGCAATAGGCTGAGAGAGGCTGGACTGAGGGCTTGTAGGCCTGTTGTAAGGCAGGTCCTCACCAGACATCACCGTCAAATATGTCGCCTATGGGCACAAACCCACCGTCGCTGGACCAGACAGGACTGGCAAAAAGTGCTCTTCACCTGACGAGTCACGGTTTTGTCTCACCAGGGGTGATGGTCGGATTCACGTTTATCGTCGAAGGAATGAGGGTTACACCGAGGCCTGTACTCTGGAGCGGGATCGATTTGGACGTGGAGGGTCCGTCATAGTCTGGGGCGGTGTGTCACAGCATCATCGGACTGAGCTTGTGGTCATTGCAGGCAATCTCAACGCTGTGCGTTACAGGGAAGACATCCTCCTCCCTCATGTGGTACCCTTCCTGCAGGCTCATCCTGACATGACCCTCCAGCATGACAATGCCACCAGTCATAGTAATAGCCAATTCCATTTACACTAAACGGGGCTCTGCTATTCTTTCTGTTAAACGGAGGCTTCACTGAAGCAAGTTTGCAAGGGAAACAAGGTCACTTGTAAACTCATATAGTGGCAGAGTTCTGTGTGTGATTTCCTGCAAGACAGGAATGTCAGTGTTCTGTCATGGCCAGCGAAGAGCCCGGATCTCAATCCCATTGAGCACGTCTGGGACCTGTTGGATCGGAGGGTGAGGGTTAGGGCCATTCCCCCAGAAATGTCCAGGAACTTGCAGGTGCCTTGGTGGAAGAGTGGGGTAACATCTCACAGCAAGAACTGGCAAATCTGGTGCAGTCCATGAGGAGGAGATGCACTGCAGTACTTTAATTTTGTAATTTTGTAATTTCACCTTTATTTAACCAGGTAAGTCAGTTGAGAACAAGTTCTCATTTACATTTACGTCATTTAGCAGACGCTCTTATCCAGAGCGACTTACAAATTGGTTCATTCACCTTATAGCCAGTGGGATAACCACTTTACAATGTTTTTTTTTTTGGGGGGGGGGTAGAAGGATTACTTTATCCTATCCCAGGTATTCCTTAAAGAGGTGGGGTTTCAAATGTCTCCGGAAGGTGGTGAGTGACTCTGCTGTCCTGGCGTCGTGAGGGAGCTTGTTCCACCATTGGGGTGCCAGAGCAGCGAACAGTTTTGACTGGGCGGAGCGGGAACTGTGCTTCCGCAGAGGTAGGGGAGCCAGCAGGCCAGAGGTGGATGAACGCAATGCCCTCGTTTGGGTGTAGGGACTGATCAGAGCCTGAAGGTACGGAGGTGCAGTTCCCCTCACAGCTCTGTAGGCAAGCACCATGGTCTTGTAGCAGATGCAAGCTTCAACTGGAAGCCAGTGGAGTGTGCGGAGGAGCGGGGTGACGTGAGAGAACTTGGGAAGGTTGAACACCAGACGGGCTGCGGCATTCTGGATGAGTTGTAGGGGTTTAATGGCACAGGCAGGGAGCCCAGCCAACAGCGAGTTGCAGTAATCCAGACGGGAGATGACAAGTGCCTGGATTAGGACCTGTGCCGCTTCCTGTGTAAGGCAGGGTCGTACTCTCCGAATGTTGTAGAGCATGAACCTACAGGATCGGGTCACCGCCTTGATGTTAGCGGAGAACGACAGGGTGTTGTCCAGGGTCACGCCAAGGCTCTTCGCACTCTGGGAGGAGGACACAATGGAGTTGTCAACCGTGATGGCGAGATCATGGAACGGGCAGTCCTTCCCCGGGAGGAAGAGCAGCTCTGTCTTGCCAAGGTTCAGCTTGAGGTGGTGATCCGTCATCCATACTGATATGTCTGCCAGACATGCAGAGATGCGATTCGCCACCTGGTTATCAGAAGGGGGAAAGGAGAAGATTAGTTGTGTGTCGTCTGCGTAGCAATGATAGGAGAGGCCGTGTGAGGATATGACAGAGCCAAGTGACTTGGTGTATAGCGAGAATAGGAGAGGGCCTAGAACCGAGCCCTGGGGGACACCAGTGGTGAGAGCACGTGGTGCGGAGACAGCTTCTCGCCACGCCACTTGGTAGGAGCGACCGGTCAGGTAGGACGCAATCCAAGAGTGAGCAGCGCCGGAGATGCCCAGCTCGGAGAGGGTGGAGAGGAGGATCTGATGGTTCACAGTATCAAAGGCAGCAGACAGGTCTAGAAGGACAAGAGCAGAGGAGAGAGAGTTAGCTTTAGCAGTGCGGAGAGCCTCCGTGACACAGAGAAGAGCAGTCTCAGTTGAATGACCAGTCTTGAAACCTGACTGGTTTGGATCAAGAAGGTCATTCTGAGAGAGATAGCAAGAGAGTTGGCTAAAGACGACACACTCAATAGTTTTGGAGAGAAAAGAAAGAAGGGATACTGGTCTGTAGTTGTTTCTTGCTCAGACGGGAAAGGGGAAGTCAGATGTGTGGAAGAAATTAGACTTAGTTGTGGAAACTACTGGAGAGCAAGAAAAAGAAGGAATGCAAGGAGAAAGCGCTGCATAGCCGTGCATATTATGTATGCCAAACAGGTGCTGTTAGATTACAATATTTTTTTTATCCCGGACCATTTGGAACAGTGTAAACAACACTAGATACATTTATAAGAGCAAAGACTAAAAACAGTCGTTTATATTATTGTTTAGGCTAATTATTCAATGCTTCCTTTGTTACTTCATTTTATTACAAAAATGCTTAATTGCATTTCAAATCATGAATGACTCATATGCTGTGTGATGACATGAACGAATGAATGATTGATTGGTACAGTAGCCTATATATTGACATATAGGCCTAAGTAGGCCTACAGCTCGATAGTGGTTATACAAGGCTGCTATACTAAGCCTACTAATGATAATGACATTATGTATTATTATAATGATCATAATAATAATTGTAATAATAAGAAGGAGAAGATCAAGAAAAAGGAGGGTATAGGAGTGAGAGCTGCATGCGGATTATTTGTGACAAACAGGTGCTGTTAGATTACAATATTATAATTTTTCTGACCATTTGGAACAGTGTAAACAACACTAAATAAATTATAAGTAATACCAGAGAGGCTGTTGTAATGGAAAGAAAGCGTAAAGCCTTTATTACAGCATAGCAAAGATTAAAAACAGACATATTTGTCAAATTGCTTTTTCCGACATGTTGTGGTTGCATAAGGCTTGGAGCTCACGGAAACAGGCTATTAAGCAAACACTCCAACAGGCAACAGAAGCAGGATTTGTCTTATTTCTGTAGATATATATGAGTGTAGATATATAGATATATTCTGTAGATATATAAATCGGATGATTTATAAAGTCAGGCACATTTAACAGTTAGGCTATTGATTATAGACCTATTTACGTTGGGGTTTCATCTCTCTTCACTTTAGACAATCAAGGCAAAGGCCGTTTTCTCGTCTCCTCACTCCGCTGCTGCCTCCTCCACATTGTTCTCAACACCAATATGCTGGTTAACTTTCCTATTATGCACATAGCAACATGGTCTAGGAAAAGGCGCCAGCCAATTCAACAGCGCACTGATGTTTCAGAACCACAGACAGCGGACCGCTATCCAACGCGGGAGAAAGCTCATTTGTTATAAAATAATATTATTTTTATTAGTGTTGCACCATTGTTCTTACATAATAAAACCAAGTACAATTTCAGTAGCACATGTCATAGAGTGATGGACTGTGACATCCCCACAGCCTCCACAATGGATTAGTCCACAATCAGACTGGTGTCTTGTGCTCAGCTGACTGCTTGACAAAAATACTTGGTCGACCAACAGCCTATCAACCAAACAATCGACCAGTCGACTAAATGGGGTCAGTCCTAGAATTGGGTATGTCTTCTCTATTTGAATGGTGCTAGGTGTGTGTCTGTCCGGCCATGCGTCTGTCTCAATCTGTCTGTCTGCCTTTCTCACGTGCTCCCTAACCCCCCCCCCCCTCTCCAGGGAAGCCCCCCGTTCCCCCTCCCGTCCCAGAATGCCATTGGTGACGAGGAACATCGAGCCTCGTCATGTGTGCCGCCAGACGATCCCCAACACCATCCGCAGTGAGCTGGAGTGTGTCACCAACATTAGCCTCGCCAACATCATACGCCAGCTAGGCAGCCTCAGTAAGTTACTCACTCTGCGTGTGGTGTGTGAGTTTATACCTAGGGAAGTGCATGTGTATTGTAATATGAGATTGTGTGTGTAAATTGCAAGTGTGTGTCTCATATGTAATCAATCGGCGGCAGGTAGCTTAGTGGTTAAGAGCGTTGTGCCAGTAACCGAAAGGTCTCTGGTTCTAATCCCCGAGACGACTAGGTGAAAAATCTGTCGATGTGCCCTTGAGCAAGGCACTTAACCCTAATTGCTCCTGTAAGTCGCTCTGGATAAGAGCGTCTGCTAAATGACTAATTATTATTATTATTATTATTTAATTATGTGTATATACACTGAGTGTACAAAATATTAACAACACCTTCCTAATATGGAGTTCCTTTTGCCCTCAGAACAGCCTCACCTGCTACCATACTCCCGTTCAAAGGCACTTAAATATTTTGTTTTGCCCATTCACCCTCTGAATGGCACACATACACAATCCATGTCTCAATTGTCTCAAGGCTTAAAAATCCTTCTTTAACCTGTCTCCTCCCCTTCATCTACACTGATTTGAAGTGGATTTAACAATTGTGGTCCTCTGGAGCTCAATTGGTAGAGCATGGCGCTTGTAACGCCAGGGTAGTGGGTTCGATCCCCGGGACCACCCATACGTAAAAATGTATGCACACATGACTGTAAGTCGCTTTGGATAAAAGCATCTGCTAAATGGCTTATTATTATTATTATTATTATTATTATTATTATTAACAAGTGACATCAATAAGTGATCATAGCTTTCACCTGGATTCACCTGGTCAGTCTATCATGGAAAGAGCAGGTGTTCATAATGTTTTGTACACTATGTATTTAGGCTATAATATACATTGTGTGTGTGTGTGTGTGTGTGTGTGTGTGTGTGTGTAGGTAAGTATGCGGAGGATGTGTTTGGAGAGCTGTTTGTGCAGGCGGGGACATTTGCTGTCAGGGTGAACACACTGGGAGAGAGAGTGGACCGTCTACAGGTCAAAGTCACCCAGCTCGACCCTAAAGAGGAGGAGGGTAAGAGACTGACAGTATACACCATGGGGGGGTTTCCCGCATGCCGATTAAGCCTATTAGACTTAAAAGCAATTTAAATGGAGAATATTCATTGAACATGATCTTTAGTTCATAATTAGGCTCAACCTGTGTCCGGGAAAACCGCTTTATGTTACATGCAAACAGTGCCTTGTATTTAGTATTCAAAGTCAGAATTCAGTAGACTTTAAGTATAATGTAATGCAACACATACTGCCACATACTGTATACTTTTGACTCAAACAAAAGGAATACTAACCCTCTCTCTCTCTCCACCTATCTCTCTCTCTCTCTCCATCTCGCTCTCTTCACCTCTCTCTCTCCATATCACGCTCTCTCTCCACCTCTCCCCACCCTCCATCTCTCTCTCCACCCTCCCTCCTCCCTCCATCTCTCTCTCAGTCTCTCTGCAGGCCATCACCCAGAAGAAAGCGTTTCATAGTAATCTGACTCAGGACCAGCAGTTGTTCTGTAGACCCTCTCTACCACTGCCTGTACAGGAGACCTATCTGACCTGCAACCCACCTCCACCACTCAACAACCTCAGCCAGTACAGGTACACACACACACACACAGACACACACACACATACACACACACACACTAATATTGTCTGTTGTTGTCATGTCTAGGGATGATGGTAAGGATGCTCTGAAGTTCTACACGGATCCCTCCTACTTCTTTGATCTGTGGAAGGAGAAGATGCTGCAGGACACCAAGGATATCATGAAGGAGAGACGCAAACACAGGGTAAACACAGGGTAACATACACACACAGTAAGATGGCGCTGCAGAGGATAGCAACCGTTTTACGGGCTCCTGACCAATTTTGATATTTTGTGTTGTTTTTTATGCTGATCTTAACTTTTTTTGTACAGCATGTCTCCGCTATCATTTCATCAGAACGCCGATCACTAACCTTGATTTGGATGACAATTTCTACTTTTATGATTCGGCAGCTCTGGCCGTTCTGCTTACTCCGGACCAGGCCTTAATCCCCGGGACTCGAAAGAGGAAGTGCCGGCGCAAGAGAGGTAGAAGAGACTACGTTGGCGAGCAAATAAAACGCCTCTACCCTCCGTTCTATAAGCGAACGTACAGTCACAAGATGAAAAAACTGGACGTGCACCGTTGGAGACTATCCTATCAACGGGACCTGAGGAACTGTAATATTCTATGTTTCTCGGAGTCGTGGCTGAACAACGACGCTGTTTTTTCAATCCATTGTCTAGACCAGACAGTAGCCTCGGTTAAGACGAAGAGGGGAGGGGTGTGTATCTTTATTAACAACAGCTGGTGCGCAATCTTTAATATTAAGGAAGTCTTGAGTTTTTGTCGCCTGAGTTAGAATACCTCATGATAAGCTGCAGACCATACTATTTACTGTCACTAAGACCATACTCAACAAGCTGTACAGGGCCATAAGCAAACAAGAAAATGCACATCCATAGTCAGCGCTTCTCGTGGCCAGTGATTTTAATGCAGGGAAACTGAAATCTGACATCCGTTTTACAAAATTTTTACCAGCATGTCAGCTGTGCAACTACAGGCGACAAAACTCTAGATCACCTTTACTCCACACACAGAAACGCATACAAGGCTCTCCCTCACCCTCCCTTTGGCAAATCTGACCATAACTCTATCCTCCTGATTCCTGCTTACATGCAAAAACTCAAACACATCAGTCACCAGCTTCATTAATAAGTACATCAACAACGTCGTCCCAACAGTGACCGTACGTACATATCCCAACCAGAAGCCATGGATTACAGGCAACATCCATACTGAGCTAAAGGATAGAGCTGCAGCTTTCAAGGAGTGGGGCACTAATCCGGACACTTATAAGAAATCCTGCTAAGACTTCCGACGAGCCATCAAACAGGCAAAGCGTAAATACAGGACTACGATCGAATCCTACTACTCCGGCTCTGACGCTCGTCGGATGTGGCAGGGCTTACAAACTATCACAGATTACAAAGGGAAACCCAGCTGCTCAGTGACGTGAGCCTACCAGACGAGTTAAATGCCTTCTATGCTTGCGTTGAGGCAAGCAACACTGAATCATGCAACCAGCTGTTCCGGACAACTGTGTGATCTCGTTGTCCATAGCCGATGTGAGTAAGACCTTAAAACAGGTTAACATTCACAAGGTTGTAGGGCCAGAAGGATTACCAGGACACGTATTCAGAGCATGCGCTGACCAGCTGTTAAGTGTCTTCACTGATATTTTCAACCTCTCCCTGACTCAAGGAGACCAAAGACTGCCAAAGTAACCTGTCTATCGGCCCATAGCACTCACATCTGTAGCCATTAAATACTTTGAAAGGCTGGTCATGGCTTACATCAACACCATCATCCCAGACATCCTGGACCCACTCCAATTCACCCCAACATTACATTTACATTTAGCAACTGAATCTTGGACTTCCTGACGGGTCGCCCCAAGGTGGTGAGGGTAGGTAACAGCACATCTGCCACGCTGATCCTGAACACGGGGGGCCCCTCAGTGGTGCGTGCTTAAGGCGTCAGCAAACTTCAGTTCGGCTGGCCCGAACAAGTGTGCTTGCATACTCCCTTAAAAGACCTACGGTACTGTTTGTCCATTTTGAGACGCCGTAGCCAGTATACACTTTCTCAAAATAGTCTTATTAATTAATCTCAATCAACTCAAGAAATCTGTCATTAATTTTTATGTTTTTGCCAAGGAGATCTTAGTCGCGCAATTTTACATCCAAGTGTTTGGTGCATTATTTCGCAATGAAAGAATGTGCATGAAAACGAGTCATCTCTCATTGAATGACAACAAATATTTTATTGAAGAATCCCTACTGTTGACCAATCACAGACGAAGGGGCGTAGACTTCGGCTACCGACTTCGGCTACCGACTATGGCTACCGACTTCGGCTTGCCTCTAGATTCTTTTGTGTGTGCCCGAAGTCGGTAGCCGAAAACTTACAAACAAAAATGGCACAAAATGTTGTCATAATATATACACAATCTCTTCTGAACTGTTTCGGCGGTGAAGCATGTGGACGCCTTTAGTCCCCTCCTGTACTCCCTGTTCACCCACGACTCCAACACAATTAAGTTTGCTGACGACAGAACTGGTAGGCCTGATCACTGTGTGGTCCGAGGACAACAACGTCTCCCTCAACATCAGCAGGACAAAGGAGCTGATCGTGGACTACAGGAAACTGAGGACGGAGCAGGCCCCCATCCACATCAGTGGAGTGGGTTGAGGGCTTCAAGTTCCTCAGTGTCCACATCACTAATGAATTAACATGATCCACACACACCAACACAGTCGTGAAGAAGGCACGACAATGGTAAAGATTTGGCATTGGCCCTCAGATCCTCAAAAAGGATGCTCCATTGAGAGCTTCTTGACTGTCTTCATTATAGCTTAGTATGGCAACTGCTTGGCATCCGGCAGCAAGGCGCTACAGAGGGTTGTGCGTACGGCCCAGTACATCACTGGGGCCGAGCTCCCTGCCATCCAGGACCTCTATATCAGGCAGTGTGAAAGGAAGGCCCTAAAAATTGTCAAAGACTCTAGGCACCCAAGTCATAGACTGTTCTCTCTGCTACCGCACAGCAAGCAGTACGGATGCACCAAGTCTGGAACCAACAGAACCGTGAACAGCTTCTACCCCCAAGCCATAAGACTGACAAATATTTAACCAAATAGCTACCCGGACTATCTGCATTGACTAACTCTTTTGACTCATCACATTCACTGCTGCTATTGTTTATCTATTCTGTTGCCTAGTAACTTTACCCCTACCTACACTGAGTGTACAAAACATGCTCTTTCCATAACATAGACGGACCAGGTGAATCCAAGTGAAAGCTATGATCCCTTATTGATGTTACCTGTTGAATCCACTTCAATCAGTTTAGATGAAGGGGAGGAGACCGGTTAAAGAAGGATTTTTAAGCCTTTGAGACAGTTGAGACAGATTGTGTATGTGTGTCATTCAGAGGGTGAATGGGCAAGACAAAAGATTTAAGTGCCTTTGAACGGGGTATGCTAGTTGGTGCCAGGCGCTCCAGTTTGACTGTGTCAAGAATTGCAACGCTGTTGGGATTTTCATGCTCAACAGTTTCCTGTGTGTAGCAAGAATGGTCCACCATCCAAAGGACATCCAGCCAACTTGACACAACTGTGGGAAGCATGGGCCAGTATCCCGGTGGAACGCTTTCGACACCTTGTGGAGTCATGCCTCGACGAATTGAGGCTGTTCTGAGGGCAAAAGGGGGTGCAACTCAATATTAGGAAGGTGTTCCAAATATTTTGTACACTCAGTGTATATGTACAGTGCATTCGGAAAGTATTCAGACCCCTTCCCTTTTTCCACATTTTGTTACGTTACAGCCTTAATCTAAAATGGATTAAATTTCATTTTTTCCTCATCAATACCCAATACCCCATTATGTCAAAGCAAAAACAGGTTTTTAGAAAGTTTTGCACATTTATACAAAATAAAATACAGAAAAAACGTATTTACATAAGTATTCAGACCTTTTGCTATGAGACTCGAAATTGAGCTAAGGTGCATTCTGATTCCATTGATCATCCTTGGGATGTTTCTACAACTTGATTGGAGTCCACCTGTGGTAAATTCAATTGATTGGACATGATTTGGAAAGACACACACCTGTCTATATAAGGTCCCACAGTTGACAGTGCATGTCAGAGCAAAAACCTAGCCATGAGGTCGAATGAATTGTCCGTAGAGCTCCGAGACATGATTTTGTCAAGGCACAGATCTGGGGAAGGGTACCAAAACATCTCTGCAGCATTGAAGGTCCCCAAGAACACAGTGGCCTCCATCATTCTTAAATCGAAGAAGTTTGGAATCACCAAGACTGTACTCCTGAGTGGCGCAGTGGTCTAAGGCACTGCATCGCAGTGCTAACTGTGCCACTAGAGATCCTGGTTCGAATCCAGGCTCTGTCGCAGCCGACCGCGACCGGGAGACTCATGGGCGGCGCACAATTGGCCCAGCGTCGTCCAGGGTAGGGGAGGGAATGGCCGGCAGGGATGTAGCTCAGTTGATAGAGCATGGCGTTTGCAACGCCAGGGTTGTGGGTTCGATTCCCACGGGGGGCCAGTATAAAAAAAATATGTATTCACTAACTGTAAGTCGCTCTGGATAAGAGCGTCTGCTAAATGACTAAAATGTAAATGTAAAAGACTCTTCCTAGAGCTGGCCGCCCGGCCAAACTGAGCAATCGGTGAGAAGGACTTTGATCAGGGAGGTGACCAAGAACCCGATGGTCACGCTCCAGAGTTCCTCTGTGGAGATGGGAGAACCTTCTAGCAGGACAACCATCTCTGCAGCACTCCACCAATCAGGCCTTTATGGTAGAGTGGCCAGACAGAAGCCACTCCTCAGTAAAAGGCACATGACAGCCCGCTTGGAGTTTGCCAAAATGCACCTAAGGACTCTCAGACCATGAGAAACAAGATTCTCTGATCTGATGAAACCAAGATTCAACTTTTTGGCCTGAATGCCAAGCGTTACGTCTGGAGGAAACCTGGCACCATCCCTACCGGGAAGCATGGTGGTGGCAGCATCATGCTGTAGGGATGTTTTTCAGTGGAAGGGACTGGGAGATTAGTCAGGATCGAGGGAAAGATTAACGGAGCAAAGTACAGAGAGATCCTTGATGAAAACCTGCTCCAGAGCACTCAGGACCTGAGACTGGGGTGAAGGTTCACCTACCAACAGGACAATGACCCTAAGCACACAGCCTGTTTTTGCTTTGTCATTATGGGGTATTGTGTGTAGATTGATAAGGGAAAAAATGGGAAAAAATGAATTCAATCAATTTCAGAATAAGGCTCTAACGTAACAAAACGTGGGGAAGGGGTCTGAATACTTTCTGAATGCACTGTACATATCTACCTCAATTGCCTCGTACCCCTGCACGTCAACTGGGTACTGGTACCCCGTGTATATAACCAAGTTATCGTTACTCAGTGTATTTATTCCTCGTGTTATTATTTTTCTATTATGTTTCTATGTTTCTCTCTGCATTGTGGGGAAGGGCCCGTAAGTAAGCATTTCACTGTTAGTCTACACCTGTTAGTCTACACACACACACACGTCCTTCAATGAGACAGTGGAGTTTGTTTTCGGCCTGTTGGTAAATGCATCTCATCTCCTGCTTAAACAAAACAAGGAAGTGCACTTATAGCGCTGTTAAATTGCCCTTTCCTGTTGTTTCTCTCTTTCTCTCTCTATTTCCCTGTCTTTCTCTCTGTCTCTCTCTCGCACGCTCTCTCCGTCTCTCTCCCTCCCTGTCTATCTCTTTCTCTCTCGCTCCTCTCACTCTCTCCCTCCTTTCCTCTCTCTTTGTCACCCCCCTCACTTTATCTCTCTGTCTGAGTAGAAGGAGAAGAAGGACAATCAGAATATGCGGACTCTGAATCCCAGGAAGATCAAGACCAGGAAGGATGAGTGGGAACGGCTCAAGATGGGGGAGGAGTTTGTGGTGCCCAAGAATGACATGGGGTGAGAGAGGAGAGAGAATGAGAACAGGGCGAGAAATGGAGAGAGGAGAAAGAGGGTGGGGCGAGAGTGTATGAAGTGGAGTGAGGAGAAAGAGAATATGAGGGAGGGAGATCGTGAGTGTGTACAGGAGAGTGTTGTCCTATAGAATGGTTTTAAACTGTTTAATTGTGTTGTCATTGATGAAAATATTCACTCTTTTTTTTGTGCATTTTGTATGTAGAGAATCTCTTGAGGGTCTGAATGGCAGTATTGGTTCAGGAGAAGGCTGTTACTCCCCTGATGGTTTGGACCAGAGTACAGGGTCATACGCCTTCGATCCTGGCTCCCCCCTCCCTCCCCCCGCCCCGGACGACTTCCTACCCCCTCCACCCCCAGACATGACGTATGTAACAGGGATGGAGTGGAGCAGTGTATGCACATTTAAATTGTGCATATACTGTCGTTTTTACACATATGTTATGCTAATTTAGCGTTGTTAGCATTAGTATTTACTCGCCAGTCAACACCCTTCATCTCAAGTGGACAAAATCGTTTGCCGAAAGTTGTGTTTTGGAGAATCCGTGCGCTGACCTTAATCCTTCCCCTGCTCTCTCATTGGCAGGTATCATGACGGACAGTACGGAGCACCAACCCAGAAGCGCACCAGCGTTCTGAGCCCCACACACCCCCCTCCAGCCCCTCCCATGCCCTCTTCTGCTCCCATTGGCGCCCGGCCCAACCTGGGCTCTCCCCCTGCCCCACCTCCTCCTCCCCCCTCCGCTGGCTTCGGAATCCCTCCCCCTCCTCCCCCCTCTGGATTTGACTCTTCCCCACCTGCTCCCCCTCCTCTCTCTTCCTCCGCCTATCCCTCCCCCCTGCCCCACCTCCTCCTTCCTCTCAGACCTCCATCTCTCCACCGCCTCCCCCTCTCTTCCCCAGGGTGGTGGCGCACCTCCTCCTCCTCCTCCGCCTCCCCCAGGCCCTCCTCCCCCCTCTTCTGGCCCTCCTCCCCCTCCTCTTAAATCCACCCAGGCTCAGCCAGAAGCCCCTGCTGACGCTCACAGTGACCTGCTGTCGGCTATCCGGCAAGGTACGACATATATATATTTATCTCTATAGACAGACAGACAGACAGACAGACAGACATACAGACACACCCTAATCCCCCCTCTCTCTCCCTCCCTTTCTCTCTGGCAGGTTTTAACCTGCGTAAGGTGGAGGAACAGAAAGAGCAGGAGAAGAAGGATAACTACGGCAACGACGTGGCGGCCATCTTGTCTCGCCGTATTGCTGTGGAGTGCAGCGACAGTGAGGATGACTCCTCGGAGATGGGCGATGACGATTGGTCCGAGTGAGACCTCCTTCATCACCGCCACCCTCATGGTCTTCCTCGGTCCTCCTCAGAGAGAATGCATCATGTCCTTATCCCATTACTTCTTTATAACCAATTATCTAAGGAGTAGAGGTCCAAAGATAAGTTTGTGTGTGCCAGTGTGTGTGTGTCACTACTACACTCTTCCTCAGTGTTCCCCACTCCTGTCTAAGCCAATCACATTCCCTGTATGTTTATGTAGAACTGAACTGAAAAGCCAATGATTTCAATATGAGAATGGTCCAAATATCAAAAAGCCAATTATTATTATTATTATTATTATTATAAGGTGCAGAGAGCCAAAGGTAATGATAATTATACTCTCATAGGCTAGACACGGATATCAACACACAAACACACATACAGTATACCGTACATATATTGATCCTTACATGCATACAGACAGTCCCATTATGGTATAATTGATTAACTGTATTCATATTTTACTTTAAGATAATTATAAGATGTGTTAAATAATACCAAGAACACAAAGAAAGGTTTTTATTGCTGTTTTCTCCTTGTTCTTTTTTTACCTGTCTTTCTCTCTGTGGTTGGCATGGGAACTGTTACCTGGGCGACAGAGGGACTCATTCACGGATGGGGGGGGTCCGAACCTTATCTAACATTTCTGTAATGTTCTGAGTCAGCCCTAGCTGAATACTAAAACCATGCTGGCCCCTATCAGTCAAAACATTATCTGACCAATCAGTGATCCCTCTCTTGCCCTAGTCCCGCCCCTCCATAAGTGCCTTTGCTTTTCATGTTTATGTGCGAGGAGGATAAAGTTACCCTTAGACACTGATCTAAGGTCAGGTTTGTGTTTCTTTCCCATCATAACCATAGGATTGGATAAAGGGTAACTGATCCTAGATCTGTGTCTAAGAGACAACTTGATCCTCTTCTGTTTAAGTGCCTTCTGTTTGTTTTAAAGCCAAAGTGTAATGCCACAATCAGACCTGAGCATGTTAATATCCAACCACCTGTTTCTGCTTGTCCTGTCTGTCTCTCAACTTTATCAGTGACGATTATTACAATAATAAAGATACAATGAACTACACTGCTGTTTCGAGTGCATTTGTGTGCTGTGTAGATTATGTATATGGTTGAGTTCCAGACCGACTAGGAAAGGCGTCTGTGCAGTTTCCCCTCCTGCCCTCGCATGCTGCCTGCGCCTCCTGGCACAACTTTAGAGATCCCTGTTTTTCTACAGTCAAAAGACTACAATAGCCACCAGGCTGTTGAAAACCAACGCATCCATTACTGCAGTTGTTTAACATAGCGGTAAACCTATTTCCTGTAGTCTTAAAATTATTAAATGTTTTGTTTCATGTAATAATGTTTATTTTTGTTTTATACTTCAAATGGAACATACTTTGTTAATAACGTATTAAATCATATGAAATTATGTCATAAAAATAAATTGATTCACCCATATAAGTATACCTGGATGCACAAATATAATTTTCTTTGTTTGGGCTAATGGCTAGGCTATTGTGGATTCTAGGCTACCTGTCACATGGCAGTGGTATTAGCCTGCAATTCACACCTCCCATGTAGATGGAGGTAATTAGCATAACTTGGTGCTCGGCTCCCTTTTTCCCGCCAAATATTAATTTGGTCAATGAGCTGCATGAGCTCGGCTGTTGAGACCAAGGGCCCAGGGTTCCAGTCTGGAAGCACGCTTTTGACTGCACCTACAGTATTGCTTCGGTACAGCAGTTTAACTGAATCACGGCAGAGAAAGACAATTCCCATAGAGAAGTCAAATTACAAAATTATTCAAATGATTGTCACCGAGGCCGTTTTTTTTTTTTCATCACTCACATCCGAAGATATTAACATTTTATATTCATGCTCTGAGGTTATGACCCGAGCTGGGTCTGGTCTACTTAGTTCATTGACTTTCATTGAACCAGAGAAAATCGTTGAGTGGGGTGTCTCGCTTCCTCTTCCGTCTCTGGATACGTTTTTGGACTATGAACCCAGCGTGAAACGGCAGAGTTCGCCCATTGGTTGTTGCATCGCCTCGCCTTAGTTGAGGAACATGCCCTATGTGTGTGTGTGTGTGTGTGTGTGTATGTGTGTGTGTGTGTGTTCTGACACTTCACAAAGAACACTATGAATATTCACACTGGGTTATAAATATTTAAATCCTCCGTTTGGGACACCCCCCTCTTATTGGCTCAGAAAGATAACTTCACTGGTGGTGTGTGTGTTTAAGGATAGCAACTTTCTCCCTACTTGAACAGTTTTGTTGTTCATTTCCCTTCAAACCTTCTGTGGGATATGCACATTGGCAAACAGATGTTGAACCGTTGCTAAAGCCACTTCTCTCACAGCCCCTAGCTTCATGACCACAGGCAGAGGGGAAATGTCAATCATATCAAGCCTGATTGAATAGTCATGGGCAAGCTCTACAACTTGTTTCCCCCACTCGCCAGCTACCATCCCATGTACCAGAATGCTGCTATTGGCGAGGACACTGAGCACTGTTAAGGCGAGGCTTCAGGTTCTACCAACAAAATACAACCTAGCACTCTGGTACCCTGCAAACCATCATCCGTTTTGTATCTTACATGAGTCAAATGTAATGGAGTCTGTTTCACATATTGTTAATGATTGCTGTTCATACAAGGACTTATACATCGCTAGACGTGACCGCTTCGTCAACCTGATAGCTAATGAGGTGAGACCGGCGGTAACACCATCAGTGCATATTCATGCATGTTGATGATGTTTTCTTATATGTCAGATATTGTTGTTGTGGGGGAGGCCGGAGGGAGGTGCTCATTTTGGAAGAGGGTTGCTATTTTCACCCCTACGTGGAGCAGGCCTTTGATGACAAGTTGCTGAAGTACCAGCCCCCCATGTCACACCTGAATAGCCTTGGTTATCAGTGCAAACGTAGTGCTGATATTTGGGAGTCTTGCCCATGTACAGTTGAAGTCGGAAGTTTACATACACTTAGGTTCATTAAAACTTGTTTTTCAACCACTCCACACATTTCTTGTTAATAAACTATAGTTTTGGCAAGTCGGTTAGGACGTCTACTTTGTGCATGACACAAGTAATTTTTCCAACAATTGTTTACAGAGATTATTTCACTTATAATTCACTGTATCAAAATTCCAGTGGGTCAGAAGTTTACATACACTAAGTTGACTGTGCCTTTAAACAGCTTGGAAAATTCCAGAAAATGATGTCATGGCTTTGGAAGCTTCTGATAGGCTAATTGACATAATTTGAGTCAATTGGAGGTGTACCTGTGGATGTATTTCAAGGCCTACCTTCAAACTCAGTGCCTCTTTGCTTGACATAATGGGAAAATCAAAAGAAATCAGCCAAGACCTCAGAAAAAAAATGGTAGACCTCCACAAGTCCGGTTCATCCTTGGGAGCAATTTCCAAACGCCTGAAGGTACCACGTTCGTCTTGCAAGTCGAAGAACACCATCCCAACTGTGAAGCACGGGGGTGGCAGCATCATGCTGTGGGGGTGCTTTGCTGCAGGAGGGACTGGTGCACTTCACAAAATAGATGGCATCATGAGGAAGGAAAATTATGTGGATATATTGAAGCAACATCTCAAGACATCAGTCAGGAAGTTAAAGCTTGGTCGCAAATGGGTCTTCCAAATGGACAATGACCCCAAGCATACTTCCAAAGTTGTGGCAAAATGGCTTAAGGACAACAAAGTCAAGGTATTGGAGTGGCCATCACAAAGCCCTGACCTCAATCCTATAGACATTTTGTGGGCAGAACTGAACAAGCGTGTGCGAGCAAGGAGGCCTACAAACCTGACTCAGTTACAGCAGCTCTATCAGGAGGAATGGGTCAAAATTCTCCTGTGGGAAGCTTGTGGAAGGCTACCCAAAACGTTTGACCCAAGTTAAACAATTTAAAGGCAATGCTACCAAATACTAATTCAGTGTATGTAAACTTCTGACCCACTGGGAATGTGATGAAAGAAATAAAAGCTGAAATAAATCATTCTCTCTACTATTATTCTGACATTTCACATTCTTAAAATAAAGTGGTGATCCTAACTGACCTAAGACAGGGAATTTTTACTCTGATTAAATGTCAGGAATTGTGAAAAACTGAGTTTAAATGTATTTGGCTAAGGTAGTTAGGCTGACAGTACGTAGCCTTCAGATTGCAGGCCTGCATAGGAGAAAGGCAAAGCAGCTAGCGAGGTACTGCTCTGTGTCAGCTGTCATGGGTAGCCTTGCTGTATGGAGAAGAAGTTGCTTTCTGTATCCATGTGTCCATACTGTATATCAGTGGAGGCTGCTGAGGGGAGGACGGCTCATAATAATGGCTGGAACGGAGAGAATGAAATGGCATCAAACACATGGAAACCATGTGTTTGATGTATTTGATACCATTCCACTTATTCCACTCCAGCCATTACCACAAGCCTGTCTTCCCCCAGTTACAGTGCCACCAACCTCCTGTGCAGTATATCCATGACCTATGAAATGCTTGAATCCTTCTCAACTGTAATGTGATTTGTTGATTCAAAATAATATTTACTATATTTGTGTAGGTCAATGGGTTCCGTTCCAGTTTTCTCCCACAGGTCCACATTTCATTTTTCAGGTTGTCAGTCCATCCACCATGTTCAAGATCCTCCTGAAAAATAAAAAGATGAGTGGTTGGATTGGACACCCTTCAGAAACCGACATCCATCATCACTCGGCAGTCCCTGCCCACTGGGCACACATTGGTTGAATCAACATTGTGTCCATGTCATTTCAATTAAATTACATTGAACCAACGTGGAATAGACATTTAATTGACGTCTGTCCCAGTGGGTGAAATGGAACCCACAGGGGAAAGGAAACAGAGGGTGACCCAGAAACACTTGGAGGAGAGACGTCCAGACTACAGACTGAGAGCGGCCTCAACTGGTGTGACCTGGGAAAACTAGCTTCAAACCGAGTGAGATGTAGGACAATCAACAACAGACTATGGGCTTAAGTCAAGTAAGTCTGTGTGTGTGTGTGTGTGTGTGTGTGTGTGTGTGTGTGTGTGTGCGTGTGTGTGTGTGTGTGTGTGTGTGTGCGTGCATGCATGCGAGTAGAAAGACGGAGACTCCACTTCACTTTTTGTACAAAATAAATTAGCTTTTATTTTGAAGTAGAAAAAGACAACATTCATAAATTTTATAAAAAATACAAATAACATTGGCAAACGGAAACCTTTTCAGAGATAGTTAAGGTGCCTTTTACAGTATTTCTGCAAAACCTTTATAAGAGTTTAAGAGTCCTTCAAGTTACTCTGCATTTGACCTTTCCATCACCGACAGCAGCATAGTATAGTCCCACCAAGGATCCAGATTAATTACGATAGCTGGACCTCTGTGATTGCATCAGAGTGGATTGTCTTCATGTTAGTTGAGGATGAGGCACATGTTGAGATGATACAGTACGTCAGGTCTCACAGCCAATGACAGAGCTTACTCCAGCTGATTCCAAGATGGCTGCCTTCTGGAACAGTACATTCTGATTGCTTCTTATCTGAAGTGCAAGTGATGATGATGATGATGTGTATTTGTATGTGTTACAGTTATATAGGACAGTGTGTGTGTGTGTCTCCATCCTACAAGTCGACAGGCCTGTGTGTGTTGTGTGTGTGTCTGTGAGGACAGCAGGCGTGCAGCAGCACCTTGCGTATGTCTCTGTTCCTCAGGCTATACAGCAGAGGGTTGAGCAGAGAGTTCCCCGCCGCCGGCACTAGCGTAGCGTACGTATACAGGGGCGAGCTAGATGCATCACCCAGTAAACCATAAAGGGCGAAGGGCGTCCAGCAGCTGACGAACACGCCGAGCACTAACAACAGCCGAGAGAGGCCCTTCCCCCGGCCCCCGTGCTTGCTGGCATACGATTGGTTGTCAGGCAGGAAGTGCCTCTGCGTGGCGATGGCGTGGGCGTGCCGCCTAGCAACGCGGCAGATCCCGGTGTATAGCTGCAGCGTTACCATGACGACCAGCAGGAAGCCGCCGCAGAGCAACGACAGGTACGTCCGTGTCAGGGGTCGTGCCACGGAACAGGATGTGATGTCATTGAGGCAGTGCCACCCCAGCATCGGGCCCGAGCCGATCAGGCACGACCCCAGCCAGACGAGTGCCAGCAGACCAGCAGCGCATCGACGCGAGTGGCGGGAGCCGTAGGTGAGGGCGTGGCTTAGCGACAGGTAACGGTCCAGGGCCACGCCCATCAGGCTGAGGAGGGAGGCGGTCAGTGATGTCGCCAGCAGCCCTGAAGTCATCAGCTCTGACCAATCAGTGGGCTCCACACAGAACAGGAAGAGGAAGTGGAGGATCAAGGCCACGCCCGCCAGCAGGTCGGCCAATGCCAGGCTGGCGAGGAGCAGGAAGACAGGAGCACGGAGAGAAGGCGTGGCCAAGATGGCCGCAACTACAATGGTGTTCTCGGACACAATGAGGGTTCCGGAGACGCACAGTGCCACTCCCCATAGGCTGAGAGGAGGGGCCTCAGGAACGGTTGTGGGATCTGATTGGTCCAGCTGGGAAAGGGGCGAAGACATCCCTGAACCTGATGACTCCTCGAACCAGATGTCCATGTTATTCTGGGTCATCATGGGTCAAACACACAACACCTGAGAGAGAGCGAGAGAGAGAGAGAGAGAGAAGACAGAGATGTTAATACACAATGTCATGGTACTAAAAGTAGCAAGTCTCCCTCTCCCTCTGTTCCTGCATGTGGTTTCTTATTGTTACGTAACAGCAGCAGACAGACACCCTGCACTGGGGCTGCATCTAGTCTACAGTAGCTTCCTCTCCTCCTCTCCTGTCCTGCATCTCAAATAGTCTACAGTAGCTTCCTCTCCTCCTCTCCTGTCCTGCATCTCAAAAAGTCTACAGTAGCTTCCTCTCCTCGTCTCCTGTCCTGCATCTCAAATAGTCTACAGTAGCTTCCTCTCCTCGTCTCCTGTCCTGCATCTCAATAGTCTACAGTGGCTTTCTCTCTTTGCCTCCTGTCCTGCATCTCAATAGTCTATAGTGGCTTCCTCTCCTTGTCTCCTGCATCTCAATAGTCTACAGTGGCTTCCTCTCTTGGGTCTTAGGCCACTTCGTTATCTGCCAAAAGGTCCGGGCCTTTATGGCACAGTAGGTAGTACACTTGTACCACAGTGTTACTGGTCCATCTCAAACGAGAGACTCCGCATGCTCCTCACATTATTATGGGACCATTCCATTGCCTGATCTCTACTCTTCTCTCCCTGAAGTGTGCACTTGTTCACTCCTCTCAAGCAATGTAAGAGACATATGGTGAAGACGCCCTGTCTAGCCTATATGTATGTCTAGCCAATGCTTTAAAATACACAAGGGGGAGTGAACGAGTACACACTCCAGGGAGAATTGGAATGCAGCCCTTCTGGTGTCTCCTCTCCACTCTTCTCCTATAGTGCTGTGTGGAGTGTTGTGTAACAGATGTCCACTAGCTTGGAAAACCATGTCCTAGTGCTTTATCGCTGATATCATTTGAGGTTTACATACACATGACATACACCGCCCCCACACACAGACAGACATACAGACTTATGCTACAGAAGATCTCACCGCCCCCACACACAGACAGACATACAGACTTATGCTACAGAAGATCTTACCTTCTAACAAGACCTTGATTACGATTCTTCCAAATCAGCTCTGTTGACAGAGAATCCAGGAGACAGGAGACTGTGATGCGGTGATGCTGTCTGTGTCCAGGTTGTCTCTGGTATATCAACGGTCGGTAATATCTCAGTAAGGTTTGTCTGTCTCCATCAGAGTAATAACATATCCTCCTTACGATTAGGTTGTCTCCGTTTCTCTGGTGGTGAACGCCAGAATGACTGGATGGCTCTCCTGCGCGCAGGTTCCTTCACTAGGGAAGGTCTGACTGACGTCAGTGGTGGCGGGCTTTAGCCAATGAGGTGCTCGGAGAGTTGGGGGTGTGGGGGTGGGATGGGAGGCTCCTGTAGAGTAATTTCATTCAGAAAAATGCGGCAGCTTCCCGCCCCTCCCACTGCGGCTTGCCTCGCGTGCAGCTTTTCCTTAAATAATGTCCGAAAGGCGCTTCCTAAACATACGCACGCACGCACACACACACACACGCACACACAGGGCAGTAGTGATTCCGATAAGTGTAAATGGTTGAGAGCGAGAAGAGGGCGTAGCGGGGGCTCGCACCTTGAGGAGCTGTCCAAGGTGCTGAAACGCAGTTGTATGCTAGAACTTGCTTGCATAATCGATTGTTGTGATTGTTTTTTGGCGGTATTGAGTAAGACTATAAAAATGCATTTGAGGTCATATGTGTAGTTGTCTCTGAAGAATTAGAAAAGTTAACCGTTGAAACGTGTACGTCATTCAATAAGCAAGAGCAAAATGGGATCTAAGTGCATGAATAGCCTGCATGCAGTGTCCTAAGGTGAGTCACTGGCTAAGCACCGTTTGTCTCGGATGAATCATACATTATCATTTCGTGACCTTGGGACTATAAGATTCTATATGCGCAAAGCATGGTTCTGAGATACTGAGCATCAAAGTTTTCACATCCCAGAACTCAAAACTGTTTTGTAGTGATTTGTTTTTTCTTAAAGGTACCTCAAGTGTAGAGTATCAAAATATTGTGACATTTGTAATCCGTTTTTTTAGGAGGGTTGCAATCGCAGATAGAACCTGGCTCCGAAATGTCAGTCTGGGTTCAGCCATAAGGTTTATCTGACACATCTGAATTAGACATTAAGACAACTGTAGCTATTTGAATACATAAATGATAGAATAACACTATTTTACCAAGATAGAGTCAGAGCACATTAAGAAATGTATTATGATCATCAGAAGAATTACTGTCATCACTGAACAATGACGTGACAACATCAACATCAACTTTCTAGTTTTTCATTTTTTCACTTAAAATGTATTTTTTCAAATATCTATCTTCACAGACATATGAAGAACCATCTAAAGATCAATTAAATATGACTATCAATTGGCCAAAATGTCAGATAGAACCTTATAGTCGGAAGGTCTCGATTTGAGAAAAAGTGCGTAGGCTATATATCTATCTCTCTAGGCCTACATGTCCTTGGGTGTTTTGAAAGGCACGAAATTAATAATGTTTAGGCTTACTATCTATTTTGAATCATGAACAGCTGATTAATGTTGATTGGTTAATGATGTAGGCTATCAGATGAGAGATGATTGATAGATATATCTGGGAAACCCGGTCATGGATGAGTTACCTGGCAACTGGGATTGTCGGTTTCCCCGGTAATAAAAAACAGCGTGCGTGGGCTGCAGTGGTTGCTGCAATGTGTCTGCGTGATTACGCACGGGCCACGGCACTGCGCAGAGAGGGGGACCCTCGTTTTGTCGTTGACATAGAACCATGTAAGGAAACTGACTTCCGGTTCTCTTTGGGAGAAAATAAAATGTATAGCATTACGTCATTTACACATTAGAGGGAAAAACTGAGAGAGGGAGAAGAGGGAGAGGGAGATATTATAGTCCAGCCTATTATATTACAGTGAACAAAAATATAATCGCAACATGCAGTCATTTCAAAGATTTTACTGAGTTACAGTTCATATAAGGAAATGAGTCAATTGAAATAAATTCATTAGGCCCTAATCTATGGATTTCACATGACTATGAATACAGATATGCATCTGTTGGTCACAGATACCTTAAAAAAAAGGTAGGGGCCTGGATCAGAAAACCAGTCATGCAGCATGACACATCTCCTTCGCATAGTGTTGCTCAGGCTGTTGATTGTGGCCTGTGGAATTTTGTCCCACTCCTCTTCAAAGGCTGCTCGAAGTTGCTGGATATTGGCGGGAACTCGAACACACTGTCGTACGTGTCGATCCAGAGCATTCCAAACATACTCAATGGGTGACATATCTGGTGAGTATGCAGGCCATGGAAGAACTGGGACATTTTCAGCTTTCAGGAATTGTGTTCAAATCCTTGCGACATGGGGCTGTGCATTATCATGCTGAAACATGAGGTGATGGAGGCGGATGAATGGCACGACAATGGGCCTCAGGATCTCGGCAAGGTATCTCTGTGCATTGAAATTGCCATCAATAAAATGTAATTGTGTTCGTTGTCCGTAGCTTATGCCTGCCCATACCATAACCCCAACTCCACCATGGGGCACTCTGTTCACAACGTGGACATCGGCAAATCGCTCGCCAACATGACACCACACACCCTGTGTACCATCTACCCGGTACAGTTGAAAACGGGGTTAATCCGTGAAGAGCACACTTCTCCAGTGTGCCAGTAGCCATCGAAGGTGAGCATTTTCCCACTGAAGTCAGTTACGATCCCGAACTGCAGTCAGGTCAAGACCCTGGTGAGGAAGTGCTTCTACACCTGCATTACTAGCTGTTTGGGGTTTTAGGCTGGGTTTCTGTACAGCACTTCGAGATATTAGCTGATGTACGAAGGGCTATATAAAATAAAATTGATTGATTGATTGATTGATTGATTGACGACGAGCACGCAGATTAGCTTCTCTGAGACGGTTTCTGACGGTTTGTGCAGAAATTATTCGGTTGTGCAAACCTACAGTTTCATCAACTGTCTGGGTGGCTGGTCTCAGACGACCCCGCAGGTGAAGAAGCCGGAGTTGGAGGTCCTGGGCTGGCCTGGTTACACGTGGTCTGTGGTTGTGAGGCCGATTGGATGTACTGCCAAATTCTCTAAAACGATGTTGGAAGTGGCTTATGATAAAGAAATTAACATTAAATTATCTGGCAACAGCTCTTTTATTTCAGCTCATAAAACATGGGACCAACACTTTACATGTTGCGTTTATATTTTTGTTCAGTGTACTTCAGCCCTCTAGATGTCACTGCAATTGGATGGAGTGTTGCACCACAGTAACTGACTGAGCTAAAGCCTAGGCAGCAACCAGAGGAGCTAATGCAAGTATTCAGGTTTCAGGCAAGAATAACCTCCTAATCAAGTACGTGTTGTTCACCGAACCCCCTTTGTTACGCTACCTTTGAACACCTAAATGGGCTTTTAGGCAGAAGAAGATAACTGTGTGTTTACGGTATTTTAACGGGAAGATGGAGAGGAGACAGGCGGTTAGATCTGTTCCTTACCGTCTGACTGCCCTCAGGTGCTGTTAACGGGAAGCTCAAGCTCGTGCTCTCGTGACTGCGGAAATTCCTCGGTTATCTAACACGTACACATACTGCCTCTCCACCTACACACACACGCACACACACACACACACACACACACACACACACACACACACACACACACACACACACACACACACACCTCATTGACACTGCAGTACAAATCGATGTGTGAGAGGAGGGAGAGGATGGAGAGGAGGAGAAAGGAGAGGAGAGGAGAGGAGGAGAAGAGGTTGGGTTGTGTGTGTGGGGGGAAATGTGTGTGGGAGGAGTGTATGTGATGGAGAAGGCATGGGTTTGTATGAGGTGAAGGTGACAAGTGTTTATTGACTTAAATTGACTTTATTTGTAGCACAGCTATATTTGTAGCACTTTATTGACTTATTGACTTTTCGGTGTTCCTCAAGGTTCCGTTTTAGGACCACTATTGTTTTCACTATATATTTTACCTCTTGGGGATGTTATTCGAAAACATAATGTTAACTTTCACTGCTATGCGGATGACACACAGCTGTACATTTCAATGAAGCATGGTGAAGCCCCAAAAATTGCCCTCGCTAGAAGCCTGTGTTTCAGACATAAGAAAGTGGATGGCTGAAAACTTTTTACTTTAAACTCGGACAAAACAGAGATGCTTGTACTAGGTCCCAAGAAACAAAGAGATCTTCTGTTAAATCTGACAATTCATCTTGATGGTTGTAAAGTCGTCTCAAATAAAACTGTGAAGGACCTAGGCGTTACTCTTGACCCTGATCTCTCTTTTGGCGAACATATCAAGACTGTTTCAAGGACAGCTTTTTTCCATCTACGTAACATTGCAAAAATCAGAAATTTTCTGTCCAAAAAATGATGCAGAAAAATTAATCCATGCATTTGTTACTTCTAGATTAGACTACTGCAATGCTCTATTTTCCGGCTACCCGGATAAAGCACTAAATAAACTTCAGTTAGTGCTAAATACGGCTGCTAGAATCCTGACTAGAACCAAGAAATTTGATCATATTACTCCAGTGCTAGCTTCCCTACACTGGCTTCCTGTTAAGGCAAGGGCTGATTTCAAGGTTTTACTGTTAACCTATAAAGCGTTACATGGGCTTGCTCCTACCTATCTTTCCGAGTTGGTCCTGCCGTACATACCAATACGTACGCTACGGTCACAAGAACGAGGCCTCTAATTGTCCCTAGAATTTCTAAGCAAACAGCGGGAGGCAGGGCTTTCTCCTATAGATCTCCATTTTTATGGAACAGTCTGCCTACCCATGTGAGAGACGCAGACTCGGTCTCAACCTTTAAGTCTTTACTGAAGACTTATCTCTTCAGTAGGTCATATGATTGAGTGTAGTCTGGCCCAGGAGTGTGAAGGTGAACGGAAAGGCTGGAGCAACGAACAGCCCTTGCTGTCTCTGCCGGGCCGGTTCCCCTCTCCACTGGGGTTCTCTGCCTCTAACCCTGTTGCAGGGGCTGAGTCACTGGCTTGCTGGTGCTCTTTCATGCCGTCCCTGGGAGGGGGTGCGTCACTTGAGTGGGTTGAGTTACTGACGTGATCTTCCTGTCTGGGTTGGCGCCCCCCTTGGTTTGTGCTGTGGTGGAGACCTCTGTGGGCTATACTCGGCCTTGTCTCAGGATTGTAAGTTGGTGGTTGGGGATATCCCTCTAGTGGTGCGGGGGCTGTGCTTTGGCGGAGTGGGTGGGGTTATATCCTTCCTGTTTGGCCCTGTCCGGGGTTTCTTCGGATGGGGCCACAGTGTCTCCGGACCGCTCCTGTCTCAGCCTCCAGTATTTATGCTGCAGTAGTTTATGTGTCGGGGGGCTGGGGTTAGTTGGTTATACCTGGAGTACTTCTCCTGTCTTATCCAGTGTCCTGTGTGAATTTAAGTATGCTCTCTCTAATTCTCTCGTTCTCTCTTTCTCTCTGAGAACCTGAGCCCTAGGACCATACGTCAGGACTACCGGGCATGATGACACCTTGCTGTCCCCAGTCCGCCTGGCCTTGCTGCTATTCCAGTTTCAACTGTTCTGCCTGCGGCTACGAAACCCCCTACCTGTCCCAGACCTGCTGTTTTCAACTCTAAATGATCGGCTATGAAAAGCCAACTGAGAGACCTGAGCCCTAGGACCATACGTCGGGACTACCGGCCGTGGTGACTCCTTGCTGTCCCCAGTCCGCCTGGCCTTGCTGCTATTCCAGTTTAAACTGTTCTGCCTGCGGTTATGGAACCCCTACCTGTCCCAGACCTGCTGTTTTAAACTCTAATGATCGGCTATGAAAAGCCAACTGAGATTTATTCCTGATTATTATTTGACCATGCTTGTCACTTATGAACATTTTTGAACATCTTGGCATGGTTCTGTTATAATCTCCACCCGGCACAGCCAGAAGAGGACTGGCCACCCCTCATAGCCTGGTTCCTCTCTAGGTTTCTTCCTAGGTTTTGCCTTTCTAGGGAGTTTTTCCTAGCCACCGTGCTTCTACACCTGCATTACTAGCTGTTTGGGGTTTTAGGCTGGGTTTCTGTACAGCACTTCGAGATATTAGCTGATGTAAGAAGGGCTATATAAAATAAAATTGATTGATTGATTAAAGCATTATTCATTGCAATGTGCGTGTGTCAATCAATATGTTAATTATACAGTTAGAAAATCAATGTATAGACAGGAATTAACAATACATTGCATATATACACCACATAAATACGCATTTGACAAAATACACATGTCTATACAGTACCTGTAGTATCTGTGTCGGAATGATAATCAGCGTGTGTGGGTGCACACGCCTGTGTGTGTGTGTGCGGGCATATGAGTGTGTGTTTGTGTTTGTGTGCATGTGTGCGTGCTTGCGTGCATGCTTTTGTGTGTGTGTGTGTGTCCCAGGGCTCTGAGGTAAACAGGTGTCAATCTGTCTCCGTGGTGTGTGTTTCAGGGTGGTGGAGAAGGGGAGGGGGGTGGCTTGGTAACCAAGTAGACTAGGGTTGAGTTACACCGGTTCCTGTCTCTCTCTTTCCCAAATGCAGATGACTCCTCTCCTCTTCATTTAATATTTTCTAAAGCTAGAAACCCATTTATTTTTTGTTGAGTTTGAGGCCTCTGCAAGGGAAGCAATCTACAACCAACTGAAAAGTACTTAATCTTACATTTGGAATGTTCTGAAACATTCTGGAACCTTTTGGAACCTTCTAGAACCTTGGAACCTTATGATCCCTGTGGACATCTAGGAGCCACCCGAGGAACTGAAGCTATTTTTTGCTTTTCTCTGACTAGTCTGTGGTCTCTACCTGTCTGTACTGGTCTTTGCTGGTCTGTACTGGTCTGAACTGGTCTGTAGTGGCCAGGATGCGAGGGTTAGAGCTAAAGGCCCTCGGTGCAGCGTTGCTGGTCCTCGCAGTGGTGAGCACCTCTCACTGTAAGTCGGACTCTTCAGGTAGGTGTGTGTGTGTGAGTGTTTGTGTGTGTGTGTGTGTGTGTGGTCTATCATTTTAACTTCCTGACTCTCAACTTTGACCCCTCTGTTCTTCTTGGCCCCACTTCCATTTATAGTATTGTTTCCTCCTTCCCTTGACTCCTTCCCTTGTCCCTATTCTTCATGACATCTAATCTGAAATGACAGGATATGTGTAAGCAAATGAAACATAGGTAGTTTGGCGAACAATGCTCAGACCCCCTAAATGCTTAGGGTTTAGCTCAATGCCTAGGGTTTAGCTCAATGCCTAGGGTTCAAATCATCCCTAGGGTTTAAATCAATCCCTAGGGTATAGCAATTTTTTTGCCATTTTGTCTTTTTCTGTGTTCCTCGCCCCATCTACTATTGGTTGTGTTTGTTGGATGAGTAAATTATTTTGGACTAAAGATTTTGTGACAAAAGTTCAAGTAATCTTGAATGATGCCTTGATTCCTGTTATGAGGTTTGATCTTGAAAGCAGAGATCCTCCCTGAGCGTGTGTGTTAGTCTACCCTAGTAGATTGATTGACAACTGTCGCCTCCAATAGACTGCTCCCAGGCTGAGTCATGTGACCTGTGTGTCGGAGACTCCACCCTCAACCTGACTGGCTGTGTCTGGAGTGTCTGCGGGAACAGTGAGACACACACACACACACACACAAACACACACACACATTTAATAGAAATTGGATCCCTTGCTGTAGGTAAGACAACCCTCCAGATCTTTACCAGATGATTCAATTATTCAGTGTGTCAGGATCTGACCTACGCACACGCACGCGTGCACGCGTACACACACACACACACACACTCACACACACACTCACACACACCCCTTTCCTCCTCTCTCTCGTAGGTAATGATACTGGGTGTGTATCTGATCAGGATGATTCTCAGAACTGTAATGTAACAAATGACCCAGCCATGTGCACAGGTGAGTAACACACACACGCACAGGCCACACACACACACACACACACACACACACACACACATACACACACACACACACACACACACACACACACACACACATTCCATAAAATAGACAATGTGAGTAAAAACTGTTAGATAACAATAACATTGATTACATTTCTTTATGTGTTTTCAGTCATAGAGATTGCGGCAGAAGGTGAAGGGGACTCAGGTGAGTTTGACCTCACCATTCCTTCACTCCATCCATCCCTTATTGATCTCTCTATTATTACTCATCCCTCCCCCCCTTTTCTCTTCCCATATATCTCCCCCTGTCAGATAAGTCTCCTCCAGAGCCGTCAGAGTTCTCCCAGGCCAGCTTTGACCTGTCCAGTTTCATAGGAGGCATCATCCTGGTGCTGTGTGTCCAGGCTGGGGGATTCTTCACTATGCGCTTCCTCAAGAAAGATGCCACCTACGACCCCATGTGAGTGAGGGGGAAGGGGAGAGAGAGAGAGAGAGAGAGAGAGTGTGTGTGTTTGCACCATAGTGACATCTAGAGAGCTGAAGTAATATAATAGGCTGAACAATAATCTCTCTCTCTCTCTCTCTCTCTCTCTCTCTCTCTCTCTCTCTCTCTCTCTCTCTCTCTCTCTCTCTCTCTCTCTCTCTCTCTCTCTCTCTCTCTCTCTCTCTCGCTCTCTCTCTCTCTCTCTCTTTCTCCCCTCCACAGAGAGCAGCCAGCCTAGAGGAGAGGAGAGAGAGAAGAGGAGGACAGTGGAAGATGAACGAGGGAGGGATGAGGGGGGAGCTGTGACTCACAATGCTGTCACCATGCTTTGTATGACGTCAATCTCACATACAGTGTGTGTGTTATTCTTATTTTTGTGTCCCAGATGTGAACCTGTCGGTCATTTTGTGTGTTTGACTGACTGTCCATTATGTTGTGTAACTCCTGTTTGTGTGTGTGTATTCCCTTTTTCCTGTCAGTTGGCCTAAATGCCTTCTGAATTTACATTTGTCAAATAGTAATGTCTTAGAGGGTTGTAGTTATGTGAATGTGTAATGATTTTGAATCGTGTTTAAACATGTTCGTTAATTAGTGTTGTTGAACTGGTTTGGCTTGAGCTGCATTCAGGAGGGAGGGATCTGGGATCTGTTCTGTGTTTTTGTGTTTATGAAAATAAAGATAATGCTAAATAATAGGTGTTTATGTGAGTGTGTGTGTGTGTGAGAGAGAGAAATAAACAGGGAGAGAGTGAGTTAAAAAGGATTGTGTATTTAGATGTGATGATAAGGATATGAAGTAACATTGTGCTGGGTGACTATGGGTTCCTCAACATGAGGCTAGTAGAGCTGGGTGACTATGGGTTCCTCGACATGAGGCTAGTAGAGCTGGGAGACTATGGGTTCCTCAACATGAGGCTAGTAGAGCTGGGTGTGTCTGGGTTCCTCAACATGAGGCTAGTAGAGCTGGGTGACTATGGGTTCCTCAACATGAGGCTAGTAGAGCTGGGTGTGTCTGGGTTCCTCAACATGAGGCTAGTAGAGCTGGGTGTGTCTGGGTTCCTCAACATGAGGCTAGTAGAGCTGGGAGACTATGGGTTCCTCAACATGAGGCTAGTAGAGCTGGGTGTGTCTGGGTTCCTCAACATGAGGCTAGTAGAGCTGGGTGACTATGGGTTCCTCAACATGAGGCTAGTAGAGCTGGGAGACTATGGGTTCCTCAACATGAGGCTAGTAGAGCTGGGGGACTATGGGTTCCTCAACATGAGGCTAGTAGAGCTGGGGAGACTATGGGTTCCTCAACATGAGGCTAGTAGAGCTGGGTGACTATGGGTTCCTCAACATGAGGCTAGTAGAGCTGGGAGACTATGGGTTCCTCAACATGAGGCTAGTAGAGCTGGGAGACTATGGGTTCCTCAACATGAGGCTAGTAGAGCTGGGAGACTATGGGTTCCTCAACATGAGGCTAGTAGAGCTGGGTGACTATGGGTTCCTCAACATGAGGCTAGTAGAGCTGGGTGACTATGGGTTCCTCAACATGAGGCTAGTAGAGCTGGGTGTGTCTGGGTTCCTCAACATGAGGCTAGTAGAGCTGGGTGACTATGGGTTCCTCAACATGAGGCTAGTAGAGCTGGGTGACTATGGGTTCCTCAACATGAGGCTAGTAGAGCTGGGTGTGTCTGGGTTCCTCAACATGAGGCTAGTAGAGCTGGGTGTGTCTGGGTTCCTCAACATGAGGCTAGTAGAGCTGGGTGACTATGGGTTCCTCAACATGAGGCTAGTAGAGCTGGGTGACTATGGGTTCCTCAACATGAGGCTAGTAGAGCTGGGTGTGTCTGGGTTCCTCAACATGAGGCTAGTAGAGCTGGGTGACTATGGGTTCCTCAACATGAGGCTAGTAGAGCTGGGAGACTATGGGTTCCTCAACATGAGGCTAGTAGAGCTGGGTGTGTCTGGGTTCCTCAACATGAGGCTAGTAGAGCTGGGAGACTATGGGTTCCTCAACATGAGGCTAGTAGAGCTGGGTGACTATGGGTTCCTCAACATGAGGCTAGTAGAGCTAGGTGACTATGGGTTCCTCAACATGAGGCTAGTAGAGCTGGGTGACTATGGGTTCCTCAACATGAGGCTAGTAGAGCTGGGTGACTATGGGTTCCTCAACATGAGGCTAGTAGAGCTGGGTGACTATGGGTTCCTCAACATGAGGCTAGTAGAGCTGGGTGACTATGGGTTCCTCAACATGAGGCTAGTAGAGCTGGGTGTGTCTGGGTTCCTCAACATGAGGCTAGTAGAGCTGGGTGTGTATGGGTTCCTCAACATGAGGCTAGTAGAGCTCGGTGACTATGGGTTCCTCGACATGAGGCTAGTAGAGCTGGGTGACTATGGGTTCCTCAACATGAGGCTAGTAGAGCTGGGTGACTATGGGTTCCTCAACATGAGGCTAGTAGAGCTGGGTGTGTCTGGGTTCCTCAACATGAGGCTAGTAGAGCTGGGTGTGTCTGGGTTCCTCAACATGAGGCTAGTAGAGCTCGGTGACTATGGGTTCCTCGACATGAGGCTAGTAGAGCTGGGTGTGTCTGGGTTCCTCAACATGAGGCTAGTAGAGCTGGGTGTGTATGGGTTCCTCAACATGAGGCTAGTAGAGCTGGGTGTGTATGGGTTCCTCAACATGAGGCTAGTAGAGCTGGGTGTGTCTGGGTTCCTCAACATGAGGCTAGTAGAGCTGGGTGTGTATGGGTTCCTCAACATGAGGCTAGTAGAGCTCGGTGACTATGGGTTCCTCGACATGAGGCTAGTAGAGCTGGGTGACTATGGGTTCCTCAACATGAGGCTAGTAGAGCTCGGTGACTATGGGTTCCTCGACATGAGGCTAGTAGAGCTGGGTGACTATGGGTTCCTCAACATGAGGCTAGTAGAGCTGGGTGTGTCTGGGTTCCTCAACATGAGGCTAGTAGAGCTGGGTGACTATGGGTTCCTCAACATGAGGCTAGTAGAGCTGGGTGTGTCTGGGTTCCTCAACATGAGGCTAGTAGAGCTGGGTGACTATGGGTTCCTCAACATGAGGCTAGTAGAGCTGGGTGTCTCTGGGTTCCTCAACATGAGGCTAGTAGAGCTGGGTGACTATGGGTTCCTCAACATGAGGCTAGTAGAGCTGGGTGACTATGGGTTCCTCAACATGAGGCTAGTAGAGCTGGGTGTGTCTGGGTTCCTCAACATGAGGCTAGTAGAGCTGGGTGACTATGGGTTCCTCAACATGAGGCTAGTAGAGCTGGGTGAGTATGGGTTCCTCAACATGAGGCTAGTAGAGCTGGGTGTGTCTGGGTTCCTCAACATGAGGCTAGTAGAGCTGGGTGACTATGGGTTCCTCAACATGAGGCTAGTAGAGCTGGGTGACTATGGGTTCCTCAACATGAGGCTAGTAGAGCTGGGTGTGTCTGGGTTCCTCAACATGAGGCTAGTAGAGCTGGGTGACTATGGGTTCCTCAACATGAGGCTAGTAGAGCTGGGTGTGTCTGGGTTCTAACATGAGGCTAGTAGGCTGGGTGACTATGGGTTCCTCAACATGAGGCTAGTAGAGCTGGGTGACTATGGGTTCCTCAACATGAGGCTAGTAGAGCTGGGTGTGTCTGGGTTCCTCAACATGAGGCTAGTAGAGCTGGGTGACTATGGGTTCCTCAACATGAGGCTAGTAGAGCTGGGTGACTATGGGTTCCTCAACATGAGGCTGGTAGAGCTGGGTGACTATGGGTTCCTCAACATGAGGATTTGGTATTTGGTATTTGGTATTTTATTAGGATCGTAGAGGGAACAGAGCATGGATTGTGGACCAGTAGCCAGGTTCAGTTGGACATAATGTCCTGGTGCTATTGGTTGGTTGGCTGGTAGGTTGGCTGGTTGGTTGGCTGGCTGGATGGTTGGCTGGTTAGTTGGCCAGTAGGTGGTTGGTTGGTTGGCTGGCTGATTGGCTGGTTGGTTGGCTGGTTGGCTGGTTGGCTGTTTAGATGGCTGGTTGGGACTGTTTGGGGTTATTCAGCCAGAACGTAATTTCTGGACTGATTGGTTATAAAACCTCCCAACTCAGTGAACTGAAATCCCACAAACAAACTGGCTGTCCTCCAGTTCTACTGACAAAGGACTGAATGCTGGACTCTCTCTCTCTCTCTCTCTCAAAAACACACACACACACACTGACAAAAGGCTTAGTGCTGGAGTTACCCACTCACAGACACATACACACACACACACACACACAGTCTCTCTCCCTCTCATTCTGAAACACACTCACACACTCTCTCTCTCTTTTAACCACACAGACTGTCAGTACACGCTGTTCTGTGCTAGTGTAGCTGTGTTTGTGTGAGACTGTGTAAGTGTATCAATTTCTCTCTGTGTATGTGTGTGCTTTAGACTGTGTAGGCTTACCTATGTGTGTTTAAAAGGTGTGGGCAGCTACTGTAAAGTACCCCACCTAGCCATATGGCCAGATATCCGTGAAGGAAATGTTCTAACCTCTATCAAATACAACTCTTTCTCTCTCTCTCTTTCACACACACATACAGACACACACACACACCTTTTTATCAAACACAGCATGATACTGTCTGATAATACTTATTATGATGGACCACAAAATATACACACAGCAAGCCACATCAGCTTTCTCTCTACCACCCTCTTCAATTTCCCTCTTGCTTTCTGCAAATAATGAAACTTTTACTATGTTTATTCAAATATTATGAATGGAGTTCTGGGCTGTTGTGACCACCACATGTTGAGACACTGTGTTTTTCTAATGCAAATGCAACTAAGCTAATGAACCGGCCCACACACACTGCTCCTGTCCGAACCGATTATTGATTATTATTAAGGCTATGCTGAATCGTCCTAGAAAATAAAGAGCAAGAGGCGCGTAAACATATGCGTAGGCTACGTGTTTACAACATCCCATTATATGTTGTAAACTTCGTATAAAACTCTAATAGCCTACACCTTTCTCGAATGCTATTTATTTTGTGCTCCATTTCGTGTTTTGCATCCTGCCTGGAAAAGAAGGCGTATTCGCGTTTACACAGCAGTCTACCGTGTCTCGTCAACCTCACCAAGTTCCACCACTCCGCTTGGACTTTTCAGACACCAAAACTTCTCCCGGAGAAAATATCCACCAATACTGGACATCATTGACGTAGGTATGAACTGTTATTTGTCTTTTTCCCCCAGCGTGTTTGAAAACTTTGTAACAGTTTCATTCCAGTTTATGAGCAAGTTGGGACAGGTGCGCCTTCTCTCGCACTGTGTGTGTTATGTGTATTGTGCATGTTTGCTTTTAGAAGGTGTGTACCGAGGTCACAGGTGCTTAACAGACTTTTCAGTAACAAGTTAAAACAGGCTGTTGGGGAACTGTTGTAGTGGGGAAAGCTCGCGCGCCGCGGATGTTGCGCTTTGTATCCTGATTGCAAAACAAACTTAAAAAACACACGGAAGGTCTGAGTGCATGCACAAACTGCACAGGTGAGACCACCGTTTATGGTCAGACCATACACACACACATTTTAGGAGGAAGTAGCAACTGATAAACTAAGTAAACCGATCCCTGTGTCAGGCAGTCTGTCATACTAGTACTACTGTACTTTACAATGTCATCTCTCTCTCTCTCTCTCAGGGTGATGGAGGGAGAAGGGGAGTTGTTGGACCTAAGTCACCTGTCAGAGGCAGAGCAGGCTTCCATATTGGAAGTGTTGCTAAGGGACTCTGAGCTGCGTTCCCGTGATGAAGGTCGTTTAAGGTCAGAGGTGATTATTATTTAACCCTTTAGCTCCCATATGGGCATCAAGTTGACTGATTGATTGAAGTTTTTCCAAATATAGAGGGCTGTCAAACCCAGGGGCTGTTAATGTTATCCACAGAGGGCCGGTGTGGGTGCAAGTTGGTTTTTTCCCCCCTGCACTTACACACCTGATTCATATAACTAAAACATTACATTGTTTTATTTGACATTTTAGTAATTTATCAGACCGATTTTTCTAAACTGACTTTCAGTCAGTGCATTCAACTAAGTTTAGTTGTGAAAACAATCACATGACTGTCATTGCAAGTAACCCTCATTAATAAGTGGTAATATAAATGATATTATAAACTGGGTGGTTCGAGCCCTGAATGCTGATGGGCTGACAGCCGTGGTATATCAGACCGTATGCCACGGGTATGACATTTATTTTTACTGCTCTAATTACGTTGGTAACCAGTTTATAATAGCAATAAGGCACCTCATGGGTTTGTGGTATATGACCAATATACCATGGCTAAGGGCTGTATCCAGGCACTCCGCGTTGCATTGTGCGTAAGAACAGCCCTTAGCCGTGGTATATTGGCCATATACCATACCCCCTCGGGCCTTATTGCTTAAATATAGTGAACATGATGTTTAAACCTCAGGGCCCTGCAGCAGAAAGAGGCGGACCCGGTGCGTTTGAGGTCACTGTCGGGCGCGTGGTTTAATGAGGAGAGAAGCAAATGCCACCGAGGCACGAAGGATGGCGTTGACATCGTACAGGCCTCTATACGACGCAGGAAGCCAAGATCAGGTCAGACTACACACACATACCAATAATAGCCAAGAAGCAGGACATTGGTATAGATTGATTGATTAATTAATTGATTTATTGATTGACAGATTTGCCTCTGAGTGGGGTGTTTAACGGGCAGACAGAAGATGCTCCTCCCACTAACAAAGACCCAACTTCTCAGATAGATGACAAGAAAGAGGAGGATGACACGAGAAGGTAAAGGCAGTTGGTAGAGCATGGCGTTTGCAACGCCAGGGTTGTGGGTTCGATTCCCACGGGGGGCCAGTATGAAAAATGTATGCACTCACTAACTGTAAGTCGCTCTGGATAAGAGCGTCTGCTAAATGACTAAAATGTATAATAAAGAGGGGTTGGATTGTGCTGTTATATTTGTTTGTGTGTGTTTTTACACAGCCACCCCAATCCGATGTATTGAAATATCTGATACATATCTGATCTTTTGCCCAATGTGTAAACAGCAAAAAGCACACAGAATCTGATCTTTTGAGTTCTGAGTCTTACCACATTTGTTACCATGACAACCATCCAAAATGTAAGAAACAGGAGCATTGCGTCTGTGCTATTTGAGAGGCTACATCAGTGTGAATGTGCAAATCTGATATGGTTCACATGTAGAACTGAGTGTGGACATTCAGACAAAAAGATCAGATATGGAGAAAAAAAATCTGAATGGTGTTCTTAGAATGACTGTATAAACATACCCTTAGTGCTTAAAGAAGTGCGTGTATGGTTGAATAAGTACTTGTATGTACAGTTTTAATGTATGTAGTTTTAAACATCTCAGTTACAGGAGTCAAAATCGTCACACACCTACACCCAGAACCAGGAGCCCAAACACACAGGTTAGTCATGTCAGTGTGTGTGTGTAGGAGGAGGATTGTCTGTCTAGTTGTGGAGAGGTAATCTCTCCCTCTCTTTCCTTCCAGAGTCTCCAGGACAGCAACAGCATCTCATCTTCAGGTACACATTCCTCCCTGTCTCTCTCTTCATCCCCCCTTAATTTCTCACCCCCTCCTCCACCGCACTCTCCCTCTCTCATTCTGTCTGATTAATGTGTTTGTGTCTGCACCTTCCAGAGTATTACAGCAGGAGGAATGGACACAGAGAGGAAACACTGCAGGTACAGTCTACAGACACTCACCAATATCCTTGTTTGGGGATAATAACGTTTTATCCTACTATTGCCTCTTTCTGTTCTAGAAACATGCTGACTGTGTGTGTTCCCATCTGTGTGTGTAGGACTCAGAAGGAGACAGAAACTCTGTGTCCAGTGGTGTGACAGATGCTGATCCGATGCCTCTAAGGCCTGGGAGCTCAATCAGCAGTCTACATTCTAACTACACAGTGAGACGCATACACACACACACACACACACACACACACACACACACACACACACACACATTATATACATACATACACTACCGTTCAAAAGTTTGGGGTCACTTAGACATTTCCTTGTTTTCCAAAGAAAAGCAAATTTTTTGTCCATTAAAATAACATCAAATTGATCAGAAATACAGTGTAGACATTGTTAATGTTGTAAATGGCTATTGTAGCTGGAAACGTCAGATTTTTTATGGAATATCTACATAGGCGTACGGAGGCCCATTTATCAGCAACCATCAGTCCTGTGTTCCAATGGCACGTTGTGTTTGCTAATCCAAGTTTATCATTTTAAAAGGCTAATTGATCATTAGAAAACCCTTTTGCAATTATGTCAGCACAGCTGGAAACTGTTGTGCTGATTTAAAGAAGCAATAAAACTGGCCTTCTTGAGACTAGTTGAGTATCTGGAGCATTGTGGGTTCGATTACAGGCACAAAATGGCCAGAAACAAATAACTTTCTTCTGAAACTTGTCAGTCTATTCTTGTTCTGAGAAATGAAGGCTATTCCATACGAGAAATTGCCAAGAAACTGAAGATCTCGTACAACGCTGTGTACTACTCCCTTCACAGAACAACGCAAACTGGCTCTAACCAGAATAGAAAGAGGAGTGGGAGGCCCCGGTGCACAACTGAGCAAGCGGACAAATCCATTAGTGTCTAGTTTGAGAAACAGGCACCTCACAGGTCCTCAACTGGCAGCTTCATTATATAGTACCCGCAAAACACCAGTCTCAACGTCAACAGTGAAGAGGCGACTCCAGGATGCTGACCTTTTTAGGCAGAGTTGCAAAGAAAAAGCCATATCTCAGACTGCCCATCTTAATCTTTTCGTGGTATTGGCCAGTCTGAGATATGGCTTTTTCTTTGCAACTCTGCCTAGAAGGTCAGCATCCCGGACAAAAAAATTGCTTTTCTTTAGAAAACAAGGACATTTCTAAGTGACCCCAAACTTTTGAACAGTAGTGTACATACACACAAAACACTGACGTTTTTTTTTGTGTGTGTGTATATAGTTGAGTGGCAGTATGATGAGTCTGTTCAGTTCGGGGGAGTTCGGAGCAGTGGAGGTGAAAGGGCGTGTCCTATTCTCATTGGAATATGACACTCAGAGGGAAGAGCTACAGATCAGAGTGTGTCGCTGTGAAGACCTGGCCGCCGCACGCAAGAACCACTCCGACCCGTAAGTAAAGTAGGGTTGCTATTTCGAGGATGCTTACAGGCATCATTGATGTGAACTATCCCTTTGAGAAGCACTTGTTTTGTGTTAAGAAGTGTGTGTGTGTTGTAGGTATGTGAAGGCATATCTCCTGCCTGATAAGTCATCTCACAGTAAGAAGAAAACATCAGTGAAGAAAAAGACTCTCAACCCAGTCTTTGACCAGACACTGAAAGTGAGAGCACACACATACACACACACACACATACACTGTCTCTCTCTTTCTCGATTCCTTTCCCTCAGCATCTGTCGTGTGTCTCCTCTCTCTGTCTACTTGCCGGTCTGTCTGTCTCTCTCTGTCTTTCTGATGTACATGTGAATGTATTTATCACTTGTGTGTCTCTCAGTATAATTGTGTGTGTTTCAGTATAAGATCAGTGTGTCAGAGGTGCGTGGCAGGACTCTGAACCTGTCTGTGTGGCACGCTGCCCCCCTGGGCAGAAACCTGTTCCTAGGAGAGGTGGAGCTTGAGCTGGCTCACTGGGACTGGACACACACGCGTTCTGACTGGTACCAGCTACAGACACGGGTAGGACCCCCCCAACACACACACAGCATGCAGTAAGTCCTACATTGTATCTGGTCTTAACTGGCAAGGAGGAGAGAAGGTGCTGAGAATTTCAACTAACTCTTATGTAACCCTTCTAACCTAATCTCTCCTCTCTTCAATCTCTCTCTCCTCTCTTTTTCTCTGTTCTCTCTCTCTCTCTCTCAGGTCCAGTGTAGTCCAGAGTCTATCAGTAGTCGAGGAAACATCCTGCTCTCTATCAAGTTCACCCCAGCAAGATCTGAGGGTGAGCTGAGCTCACTACGCTCGTCACACATGGCACTTTTTCTTTCTCTCATACTCTGTCTGAATTTACTCTGAACTTATTATGTGTGTGTGTGTGTAGGTGGAGGTCTACCTCTAACAGGGGAGCTACACATCTGGCTGCGGGAAGCGCAGGGTCTTCTCTCCACCAAAGGGGGCACCGTCGACTCCTTCGTCAAAAGGTGAGTTAGGGGTTAGAGGTCAGGAGTAGGAAGAAAACCTGCAGTGTGGCTGATCTCAAGGTCTGGATTTGAGGAACGGGGGTCTAGAGTTAGTGGGATAAGACTGTTTACAGTATAGCGGAATGTGTATAATAACTGTTCTTTAACCCTACTTTGACTTTAATCCAAGCTACGTGCTGCCGGACACCAGCCGGTTGAGTGGTCAGAAGACCCGCGTAGTTAAGCGGTCGGTCAGTCCGACCTACAACCACACCATGGTTTACGACGGGTTCCAGCCTGCTGACCTGCGAGAGGCCTGCGCCGAGCTGACCGTCTGGCACCGTGAAGGGTTAAAAACACATCTGCTGGGAGGGGTCAGACTCAGCCGTGGGACTGGTGAGATATATATACACACACACACACACACACACACAAATACAAATAGATAGATACGCACTGTGTATGCACAGATGACATTGTAACAAGGTTTGTGTTACAGGTCTGAGCTACGGAGTGGCAGTGTGTTGGATGGATTCAACAGAGGAAGAAGCCACTGTGTGGAACTCCATGATCCTGAACCCCAACCACTGGATGGATACTACACTACCTATCAGAACTAACCTGGCTGACCGCCCAGAATAACACAGACACACACACACACACACACACTACACTTCCCATCAGAATCTGTACATATAAAAGGTAGTGTTGCTGGTAATATGTGTTGGGTTTTGTTGCCTACAGTAGGATACGTATGGGTATAGTTTTAGCCTACCTGTAGGACTAGTTTTAGAGACCCAGATTAATCAAATACATTTCAGTTAGGGAAGTGTAGGGCTATTGTTTAAATTAGGATAGGGTCAGCTATACTTCCCCAAGCCTAGCTAGTGGTGTATAAATACCCAAATGATCACTGTTGAATTGCACAATAATAAGGAACAAGAAAGAGGAAACTAGGGGGATGAAATGCATGTGTGTTAGTTAACAAAGACATGAACTCTTAATCAGTGTGGTGTTATGTTAAAACTGCTGTATAAAATAATGTGTAATCTAAAGACGTGTCAAATACATATGTCAAGTAAACAATTTTAAAGTATTTGAGCTGTGTTTAATTTAGCTTGGAGTTGGCACTTTTTGGACTATTCCACAGTATGAGCAGTGTTGCCAACTTAGCGACTTTGTCACTATATTTGGTGAGTTTTCAGACCCCTCTAGCGACACATTTTCAAAAAAGAGACTAGCGACAAATCTAGCGACTTTTTCTGGTGTTATTGGAGACTTTTGGAGACTGACGTGAAAGCACGTATCGTTCTTACTCTGCTCAACGAGTAGCGGGTGCTTTGTTACCCCCGTCCCAAAGTACTCACAGGCGGCCCAGTCCTTGCGCAGGATTCCCTCCAGGCTGTCAGAGCAGGAGATGTTCACCCCTCCGCGTCCAGACTGCAAATGAATCGCGCATGCGGGAAGCCACCGCTGGCTGATTCCGCCCTGGCTTACATTCAGGGCGGAATGTAAATGTAGGGTGTTTTTTACTCACGTTTTGTCTTTCCCACAACGTTATTCCTCTCCTACAGCGTCCATCACAATTACATGCACATGGTCAATTATGCAAATTAGGTGATGACATCATTTAGCGACTTTTAGGACAGCCAATAGCTAATTTCCTTACTGAGGAGTTGGCAACACTGAGTATGAGTCATAATACCCATAAAACCTAGCGGTCAAGCAAGGAAATTGTTAAAATCGTTTTTCCACCATTCATTTTTCCCATAGGGGATTTTAGAAACACTTAAAATATGGGCTGTGTTTCATGGTAGGCTTACCGTGGCGTGACGTTTTGATAACCGTCTAAATCTCTATAGGACAAGGTGACTTATCAATATAGTCACCTCCTATTTACCCCCCAAAAATGAAACACTAATTAGCTGCTAATGTGGCGATCGTAAAATAACTACAAATGCCATGATCTGGACGAGACTGCCGACTCGAGGCAAAGGTCATCTCTGGATTAACTATCTGTTAGCTAAATGTAGTAATGAATAAATTGGCTACATTTCTTTAAATGGACAATGCGGTGAACCTGTTAGCAAAGATGACAGCTAGAAATTAAGTGCAGGAGCTTGCAGGGATTTGTAGTCTTGCATGATGTCTACTTTAATGCTAATTAGCATTTTCGTATCAGAGTAAATAGAGCTTAATATTGATAAATCATCTTGCCCGGGAGAGATTTACAGTGCATTAGGAAAGTATTCAGACCCTTTGACTTTTTCCACTTTGTTACGTTAAAGCCTTATTCTAAAATGGATGTGTCATACATATGTCAAGTAAACAATTTAAAGTATTTGAGCTGTGTTTAATTTAGCTTGGAGTTGGCACTTTTTGGACTATTCCACAGTATGAGCAGTGTTGCCAATTTAGCAACCCCCCCCCACCAATCGACACACAATACCCCATAATGACAAAGCAAAAACAGGTTTAGAAATGTTGGCAAATGTATTAAAAATAAAAAAAACGAAATATTACATAGGTATTCAGACCATTTACTCAGTACTTTGTTGAAGCACATTTGACAGCGTTTACAGCCTCGAGTCTTTTTTTATTTTTATTTTTATTTCACCTTTATTTAACCAGGTAAGCCAGTTGAGAACAAGTTCTCATTTACAACTGCGACCTGGCCAAGATAAAGCAAAGCAGTGCGATAAAAACAACACAGAGTTACATATGGGGTAAAAAACATAAAGTCAAAAATACAACAGAAAATATATATACAGTGTGTGCAAATGTAGCAAGTTATGGAGGTAAGGCAATAAATAGGCTATAGTGCAAAATAATTACAATAGTATTAACACTGGAATGCTAGATGTGCAAGAGATTATGTGCAAATAGAGATACTGGGGTGCAAAAGAGCAAAATAAATAACAATATAGGGATGAGGTAGTTGGGTGGGCTAATTTCAGATGGGCTGTGTACAGGTGCAGTGATCGGTAAGGTGCTCTGACAACTGATGCTTAAAGTTAGTGAGGGAGATAAGAGTCTCCAGCTTCAGAGATTTTTGCAATTCGTTCCAGTCATTGGCAGCAGAGAACTGGAAGGAATGGCGGCCAAAGGAGGTGTTGGCTTTGGGAATGACCAGTGAGATATACCTGCTGGAGCGCAGACTACCGGTGGGTGCTGCTATGGTGACCAATGAGCTAAGATAAGGCGGGGATTTGCCTAGCAGTGATTTATAGATGGCCTGGAGCCAGTGGGTTTGACGACGAACATGTAGTGAGGACCAGCCAACAAGAGCGTACAGGTCACAGTGGTGGGTAGCGTATGGGGCTTTGGAGACAAAACGGATGGCACTGTGATAGACTACATCCAATTTGCTGAGTAGAGTGTTGGAGGCTATTTTGTAAATGACATCGCCGAAGTCAAGGATCGGTAGGATAGTCAGTTTTACGAGGGCATGTTTGGCAGCATGAGTGAAGGAGGCTTTGTTGCGAAATAGGAAGCCGATTCTAGATTTAACTTTGGATTGGAGATTCTTTATGTGAGTCTGGAAGGAGAGTTTACAGTCTAACCAGACACCTAGGTATTTGTAGTTGTCCACATACTCTAGGTCAGACCCGTCAAGAGTGGTGATTCTAGTCGGGTGGGCGGGTGCCAGCAGCGTTCGATTGAAAAGCATGCATTTAGTTTTACTAGTGTTTAAGAGCAGTTGGAGGCTACTGAAGGAGTGTTGTATGGCATTGAAGCTCGTTTGGAGGTTTGTTAACACAGTGTCCAATGAAGGGCCAGATGTATACAAAATGGTGTCGTCTGTGTAGAGGTGGATCTGAGAGTCACCAGCAGCAAGAGCGACATCATTGATATACACGGAGAAAAGTGTCGGCCCAAGAATTGAACCCTGTGGCACCCCCATAGAGACTGCCATAGGTCCAGACAACAGGCCCTCCGATTTGACACACTGAACTCTATCTGAGAAGTAGTTGGTGAACCAGGCGAGGCAGTCATTTGAGAAACCAAGGCTATTTAGTCTGCCAATGAGGTGGTTGACAGAGTCGAAAGCCTTGGCCAGGTCGATGAAGACGGCTGCACAGTACTGTCTATTATCAATCGCGGTTATAATATCGTTTAGGACCTTAAGCGTGGCTGAAGTGCACCCATGACCAGCTCGGAAACCGGATTGCATAGCGGAGAAGGTACGGTGGTATTCGAAATGGTCGGTGATCTGTTTGTTAACTTGGCTTTCAAATACTTTCGAAAGGCAGGGCAGGATGGATATAGGTCTGTAGCAGTTTGGATCTAGAGTGTCACCCCCTTTGAAGAGGGGGATGACCGCGGCAGCTTTCCAATCTCTGGGGATCTCAGACGTTATGAAAGAGAGGTTGAACAGACTAGTAATAGGGGTTGCGACAATTTCGGCGGCTAGTTTAGAAAGAAAGGGTCCAGATTGTCTAGCCAAGCTGATTTGTAGGGGTCCAGATTTTGCAGCTCTTTCAAAACGTCAGCTGTCTGAATTTGTGTGAAGGAGAAGCGGGGGGGGGCATGGGCAAGTTTCAGCGGAGGGTGCAGAGTTGGTGGCCGGGGTAGTGGTAGCCAGATGGAAAGCATGGCCAGCTGTAGCAAAATGCTTGTTGAAATTCTCGATTATTGTAGATTTATCGGTGGTGATAGTGTTTCCTAGCCTCAGTGCAGTGGGCAACTGGGAGGAAGTGCTCTTATTCTCCATGGACTTTACAGTGTCCCAAAACTTTTTGGAGTTAGTGCTACAGGATGCAAATTTCTGTTTGAAAAAATTTGCCTTTGCTTTCCTGACTGCTTGGGTATGACGCTACATGCTTGGCACACCTGTATTTGGGGAGTTTCTCCCATTCTTCTCTGCAGATCCTCAAGTTCTGTCAGGTTGGATGGGGAGCGTTGCTGCACAGCTATTTTCAGATCTCTCCAGAGATGTTCGATTAGGTTCAAGTCCGGGCTCTGGCTGGGCCACAAGGACATTCAGAGACATGTCCCGAAGCCACTCCTGCATTGTCTTGGCTATGTGCTTAGGGTCGTTGTCCTGTTGGAAGGTGAGCCGTCACCCCAGTCTGAGGTCCTGAGCGCTCTGGAGCAGGTTTTCATCAAGGATCTCTCTGTACTTTGCTCCGTTAATCTTTTCCTCGATCCTGACTAGTCTCCCTGTCCCTGCCGCTGAAAAACATCCCCACAGCATGATGCTTCCACCACCATGCTTCACCGTAGGGATGGAGCCAGGTTTCCTCCAGACGTGACACTTGGCATTCAGGCCAAAGAGTTCAATCTTGGTTTCAGACCAGTGAATCATGTTTCTCATGTTCGGAGTCCTTTAGGTGCCTTTTGGCAAACTCCAAGCGGGCTGTCGTGCTTTTCACTGAGAAGTGGCTTCCGTCTGGCCACTCCACCATAAATGCCTGATTGGTGGAGTGCTGCAGAGATGGTTGTCCTTCTGGAAGGTTCTCTCAGATCCACAGAGGAACTCTGGAGCTCTGTCAGTGACCATTGGGTTCTTGGTCACCTCCCTGACCAAGACCCTTCTCGCTCAGTTTGGCCGGGCAGCCAGCTCTAGGAAAAGTATTTGTGGTTCCAAACTTCTTCCATTTATGAATGATGGAGGCCACCGTGTTCTTGGACCTTCAATGTTGCAGAAATGTTTTGGTACCCTTCCCCAGATCTGTACGTCGACAGAATCCTGTCTCAGAGCTCTATGGACAATTCCTTCGACCTCATGGCTTGGTTTTTGCTCTGACATACACTGTCAACTGTGGGACCCTATATAGACAGGTGTGTGCCTTTCCAAATCATGTCCAACCAATTGAATTTACCACAGGTGGACTCCAATCAAGTTGTAGATACATCTCAAGGATGATCAATGGAAACAGAATGCACCTGAGCTCAATTTGGAGTCTCATAGCAAAGGGTCTGAATACTTATGTAAATAGGGTATTTATTTTTTATAAATGTGCAGACATTTCTAAAAAGCTGTTTTCACTTTGTCATTATGGGGTATTGTGTGTAGATTTGAGGAAAAAAACGAATGTAATCCATTTTAGAATAAGGCTGTAACGTAACAAAATGTGTAAAAAGTCAAGGTGTCTCAATACTTTCCGAATACATTGTACATGTTATCAAAATGTCACGCCAGGGTAAGCCTACACGAAACACAACCCTTATTTTAAGTGTTTCTAAAATTAATGGTGGGAAAACAATTGGAACCAATTCCCTGTTCAGGTTTTGTGGGTATTATGACACCGCCACCGTTTAAACGACTTCAAGCCCAACTCAGGTATTTGATTAATATATTATGACCCAGTTCTGGTTCTCTGTTGTGAAGTTAAATTTAGTGTGTGAATCAACTTGTATGAATGTTTCTGTGTAATGGTATTGTACATTATCAATACCTCGACTAAACCATAGTTTTGTGATCTCTCGCAGACAAGAGTACACTACTAATTTATTGTCTGACTCAATTACGCGAGATTTTATTTTTGTGTTTCCGACATAGTGTCCTTCTCACATATAATCACTGACAGTAAGAACATGGATCCACAAAGTGGCGCAGATTCGCAATTGTATTTGTCCTTTTATGAGGCAGTGCCACTGCGGAATACAGACTTAAAAGACCAGGGGAAATGTTATCAAATGCGAAAAAATGTCTGACATTACATGCACATGATTGTTATTTTCTCTCTGACAGACTCTAAAGATGCCGAATAATGCCAAAATATCTCTGTAGAAATGCACAATAAATACCGAAATCACATGACTTGCCCAAATCAGCCACCCCTGTCCTGTGATTGGAGTGCTTCTACTAGGACTTCCATCTGATTGGCCCAAATAGATGTCAATCATTTAGAGCATGAACATAAATTGATACATTTTATATCAATCAAGTCGTTGCAGAACACACAACGATATGTTTTTGTCTTTCTGACTGCTCTCATATTCGCTTTGAACAACCTATGACAAGAAGCTATGAGGGGCTGGTACATCGTAACTGTGCTGTTGTGGAGCGCAGTTGGTAAGCTCTCGAGATGTATGCGTTTTTGTCAAGACCGAGTTCATTGGAAGTTGATAGATTCTGATCGTTTTCTTTGTTTATGTATTGCGTATTCGATGCGTCCTGTCTTTACTCACCCAAATGTAGGCCTACTATAGAATTATTTGTAGTGTTGTTATTGTCTGAACTGAATTCTATTCTGGTGTTTTTGATAAAATGCTAATTGGGAACATAACAGTTGCCGCGCCTGCACAGATCTCGTGACACCGGGCGACCTGACCGCACTGCTAAAACTCCCAGTCAAATATCTCAGAATGACCGGGTTCAAATTACAGTAACTTCTATGACAAGACCCTGCATGTTGCACTGGTAAACAAATGTCGTTGACTCTGACTCAGGGGTAGGATACTGCTCTATTGTAGCTGAGAAAAACTCCACTCCATGGTGAAGGAACCACGGAGTGGAATTTAGTCAGCTAACGTTAGCGCCATGTCGCATAACTCGTTTAGTAACTGTCAAACTAATTTAGTTACAAAATCGTGATTAACATTAGTCTTTTTTTTTTTTTTTTATATAAAGAGGAAGCGTGTGCCACTGCAAGCTGGCTTGTAACTAGATGTATTTTGGCATAACATTAACACATTATCTCTAAACTGGAATCGTGTATACTTTTCCATTCTGTGGGCACCGACTGTTGACTCGCGTTGCTTCTGACTAAAGTAGGCAACGAATTATTATTTTTGAAGAATACAAGAGTGAGTGAGAAAGTAAACCTCATCTCAGTCTTTGATAAGTCGTCAAAGGTCATCCAGCCAACTGAGCTTCAGACTTTGACACGTGGTGGTCACAAGCCTGGTCTCGACTGTTATCCTATGTGTTGTTTACTTTGTTGTCCTGCAACAATAAGTGCAAACCCCACTCCACATCTGTAACCCACTTTCTTCTCTTAGGTCACAGTGGAGGGGTAATGTTAGCAGTAATAGTATGAGAGGGGTTAAGGGTAGACTCTGGAATATGACATCTTCATACACGTCTGGCATTGACATGGTCTTTCTCCTCAGCCACAACCATAGAGGGAAAAGCTGTCCCTTCAGTCCCAGACTTCGGGAAGGCATACCATGTCAAAGGTGAGTGAGACCTATTGTTTTTGAACTGAGGGGTCACTTAATGTATCGGTATAATATATATATATATATATATATCCTGTCCTTTTTTATGAGCTGTCAGTAACTACTAGATTACACCATTTACATTTTAATCATTTAACAGACGCTCTTATCATAGCGAAATACAGTTAGTTACTTTAATTAATTACATTTGTGTGTATCAGGTGTGATCTCCCTGCCCTATGCTGAGATAAAGGAACCGTTCGAGGCCTGGTTTGACCTGACGGGGAGGACAAGCCGCATCGACTATTACCATGGTAACTATTTACACATTAGCTGTACAATATTCAAGCAAAATGGCTCCATGTTCTCGCTCAGGCAAGCTGGAATATCCATCATATTGCTTATGCCTATAAAATCCTTGCAGATTTAAGCAAGAAACTAGGTGAAGTGGCTAGGGGTTGTTTTTGGGTGGACAGGGCCTGTGATTTTTTTTGTTGTTGTCTCAAATTACATCCTTTTGAGCAGAGCCCTGTGCTGCAGCGCTGATCAGAAGTAGTGCATGTTAGCAGCAGGGTTGTAGTGGATGTCATTTGAGACGTGTTGTCAGTGAATCACGTGTGGAACTGAGAGGCCTTTGTTCTGAGTCTACATCAGTAGACTGAAACCTCAGCTTCTTCTTTTAAATCATGTTATAAAATCCCAGAGATGAGGAGATAAGATAAGTAATGAGGAGAGAACCACTAAGACCAGGGATCTCTAACTCTATTCCAGGGTGTGCAGACTTTTGTTAGTCCAGCACTAACATGCAGTCAACTTCAATTCTTATTTTCTGTGTTGTCATGGTGACCCTCAGGCCAGGTGTCGACGTACCAGATTGGGGTGGAGCTTCTGTGGGGATCGGCCTATAAGATCACTCCTGAGACCACAGAGGTGGAGCTAAACATTATGAAGTGTTTCCAGGTCAATGGAACCAAAGAGGAGCCAGTCACACCTCAGGGATCCTTACCCGACCTCCAGGGGTTTACGGTAGGTGTGTGTATGTGTGCGTGGTAATTCATTGAGTTTTTCAATGAATACAGGTAGTTTTGAGAAGTTATACGTAAAAAAAGAAAGGTATTTGTGTGTAGTTCCTCAAGATGGAGTACTATGGCGGAGCGCTGTGTGAGGTCTGGCAGAACGTGACAGCAGTCGGACACAAGAAGAATACCTACACACTCTGGGTGACACGCCCTGAAGGAGGGGTTATGGGAGGATCTGAGTTGGCCACGCCCCTACACTACGAGATGATGGGCTACAACACCCTGCTGGGGTCCCATTATGATAAATATCTGGTCGACTACAAGGAGTTCAGCTCAAAGTTTGACCCCAAGGTCTTCGCCCTGCCTGACGGTTAGCACGCACAAACACAGCCCTCACGCCATGTGACCATTAGTGAACAATCTTAATCCTTGTCGGTCACATCTCTCTCTTTAGGGATGAGCTGTGGTTCATTTCCTGGCCCGGGGGTGGAGCACCACCTGCTGGCCAATCCGATGAAAGATCTGATCCACACTTCCTCGTTAGGCCATGCCCAGCGGTTGTTTGGCCACTTCAAGGAGCAGTTTGGCCGTCGTTATGGTGATGAGAGGGAGCACGAGAAGAGAGAGCACGCATTCGTTCACAACCTCCGGTGAGGGAGCTAGAGGGAGAGGGCAAGAGATAAACAAATTAAAGGGAAGAGAGGGATTGAAAGGGTTTTAGGGCATTTGGTTGTTACAAATTCTGTCTGTTCCTCTCTCTCTCTATTCCCCCCTCACTCTTCTTTCCTCCATCACTCCCTCTCCCAGGTATGTCCACTCTATGAACCGTGCTGGCCTGTCGTTCTCCCTGGCGGTCAACTCTCTGTCTGACCGCTCCATGTCTGAGCTGTCTGCTATGAGGGGCAGAAACAGAGGGAAGAGACCCAACAATGGCTTGCAGTTCCCCATGCATCTATACACTGGAGTACAGGTCCCTGATCAGCTGGACTGGAGGCTCTATGGTACGTGTGTGGTAGGGAGGGTAGGGTGTGTGTGTAGAGCAGAGGAGGCTGGTGGGAGGAGCTGTAGGAGGACTGGCTCATTGTAATGGCTGGAATGAAATAAATGGAACGGAGTATAACGTAGTTTCCATATGTTTGTGTTTATTTATTCAGTTCCAGCCATTACAATGAGCTGTCCTCCTATAGCTCCACTCACCAGCCTCCACTGGTGTAGAGGGCGGGAATGTGTGTGTGTGTGTATTGTAACATAATGTCTGTATTTTCTAGGTGCTGTGACTCCAGTGAAGGACCAGGCGATCTGTGGTTCATGTTGGAGCTTTGCCACCACTGGAGCAATAGAGGGCGCTCTCTTCCTGAAAGTAATATATCTCACACACAGTGATTTAGAATAACTTCAGTTGGAGGGGTGTTATAGCTGTTTATTTGGATCCCCATTAGCTTTTGCAGAAGCAGCAGCTACTCTTCCTGGGGTCCACAAAAAACATGACCAGTGGCAAAACACTGATAGACTGAAGGACAGTCACATAAATGTAAAATACAACGATATACAAACAATACAACAAAAAAGAATACAAACGATGCAACAAATGTTAATGCATCTTAACAGAACCTGCAACTCATGTAATGAAGCAGCCAATAAAATGTCATTTTCAAACATTTGCCAAAATGCAATTCTAAACCGGGCACCTGATAGCGGTACCATATGTGACAGGGATTAAAATCTTGGTTAAAAACAGAGGGGGGGATCTAAAGATGCAACAACTAGGATGGGTTGCTAATATGACTAGGATTGTGCCTTTGGCTTCTGGACAACGAAAGGAAGTTCATATGAAAACCAATAGAACAGGAGTGAAATAGCATAGCGGTGGTTCCAGTAGGGAAGTAAATGGAAATAATATAATTACTCCGTCTGTACAGACGTAAATCAAAATACTTTGCCAGAAAGCATGATTTAGCCACAGAGGAATCAAGGATTATTAGCTTCTTTAAAAAAAAAATAGCTGTGGATTGTTTCAAATCACAAGATTGTAGGCCTATGCCTATTCGGGCAGCGTGCGTGGCAATAGGCCGAGCTGATTATTGAGTTGCGGCGGTCAGTGAAAAGCATCTAAGATGTGTCTTGAGTATCATTTTTTATGTTTAGACAAGAAGAAGGGGAGGGGTGTGTGTGGTGTAGATCTAGGCCAGTCTCTCTCCAGAATGGCTCAGCTGTCTCCTACCAATTCTTGCGCATTCATCGAGTTGTTTGCCCTTTGAGATTAAAAATAAATAAATTCCCCATTACATATGTCACCAGTAGTAAATATACTGTTAACCCCTGTCATTTGGTTACATTAATTTCTGTTAATGCATGTATTAATTAGTAATTTACCATTCTCAGAGTGGAAACGTTCTTTGCAGAGTTCAGAACCTGCTACACTGGTGAGAAACAAGTTTAGGTTTATTTCATAACCATCATTTAAGAGATTTGTAAATTTGTTTCATTGTATTTTGTTTGAAGGGCTCCATGAGAGCAATGAGACTGTCTGTCTGGTTTCTCTCTTCATAATGTTGAGGGAGCGTGTGCGCGCCTGATCACACAGAATTACCTGGACTTTATTTGAGATTTTTATGATTAACCACGTGACAATGATTTTGAGAAACGAAAAACATTATTGAAATGAAACTGTTCCACGAAAAATGCGCATATGGAAATCATAACTGGCACGTAGAAATGGTAGGATAAATGGTAAGCTTTAAACTCACTTCCCGCCTATGAAGTGTTTTTATAAAATAATTGCCTCCACGTTTCCATGGTCAGATTTTGCCTATAGGCTACTTTGAAGCAAGGTAAGACAAACATTCAGGTTTCAAACAATTATGTATATTTTCAAAATGCGTACTGCCTCCAACTCACCTTTTAAAATGGTTGGTGACGCGCTGATAGTCTGTTGCCTGCACTTTGAATGGGAGATGTGCTTCAATTACCAATTGATACAAATGGTAGCAGTTAATTTTTTTTATCGCGCACCAAAACTGTTTTGAACACATGATTGCGTTTAGAGTTGTTGTGCAATGAATGGGCTTATAAAAGCATGTTTTACTCCAGAAGTCACCAGCTGAGAAGCAGCAGGGGAAATCTCACTCAAAATAGGCTCTGAATGCTGTGTGCATATGATAGTTGTGTTGGATAAATAAGATGCATGATGACTAACCAAAATACACACAGGGCTATTTAATTCCACTAAATTAGGAAACCCTGGTGTTTGTGTTCCATGACATGTTTAATCTTTATTTTCAAGGTAATTTTGCTGTTTGCGTGAGTACTTGGCTCTGTAGAATACTGTGCGTTGCCATGAATTTGTTTTGGACTTGGGGACTGTGAAGAGACCCATGGTGGCATGTTTTGTGGGGTAATGGGTGTCTGAGCTGTTATTTGATTATGCAGACAATCTGGAATTTTCATCACAGGAATATTTCTCATAAACTAGAAGAGAAGCAGTTCATCTCTCCTCAACCTCAACCAGGAAAGACTGTTGTGCATGTTGTTGTTAGTTCTGTATGTGCTGTTAAGGGCAAGGCATGCTGCTTTGTTTTGAGCCAGCTGCAGCTTTGCTAGGTCTTTCTTTGCTACACTTGACCATATTACCAGACAGCAATCAAGATGGGACAAGACCCGTACAGTTGATTTTTGTGTAGAAGAACACCGATCATCTTTTTTATAACACCTATCCCATCCATCTTCACAACATGTGATGGCAGGTGAAGTAAAGCCATAGCGAGTGAGTTTCATCAATAACATCAAAGGCTGCACTGAAATCTAACAATTCAGCTCCAACTATCTTCTTATTATCTTTTAACCAATCATCAGTCATCTGATTCAGTGCAGTACAAATTGAGTGCCCTTCTCTATGTATTCTGAAAGTCAATAGTTCACTTGTTCTCTGAAAAATGGCATTGTATTTGGTCAAACACAGTTCTCTCCATCAGTTTACTAGGAACAGGCAGCAAACTGATTGGGTGGCTGTTAGAGCCAGCAAAGGGTGCTTTACTATTATTTTTTTTAGGCAGTGGAATTACATTAGCTCCCTTCCACGCCTGTGGACACACACTTCTTTAGACTATAGAAAATGGGGGTGGCAATACAGTCTGCTACCATTCTCCATAAATTCCCATCAAGGATTCCCACACTAACTTGACCAAATTCAAAACGGCAATCCTTCTCTTTCATTATTAGATCTTTTATAGCAGAAATTGATGGTTCACTGTTCAAGGTGGCCATTTCACTTCTGAGTTTTTCCACTTTACTTGTAGTTGTTGAAATTATTGCAGATTATCTAAAGGTTTTGTTAGAAATGACCCATCAACTTAATGAACAATGGAAATTAATAGGATTTTCTGCCTATAATATCAGCAGTCTGAGCTGTAGCACATCCCTGAGGATGATGATTAATATTGTCATTTATTCAGAAGGTAAAATGGATGAAAAATAAATAAACTGGCAACTTGTTCACACTTAATTAGCTACAGCTTGTGAACACTATTTTTCCTCCCACGTATTTGTATTGTCAGTTGATAATTATGTAGTTTAGGTGTGTTTTAAGTTCTGTCTAGCTGCAATGTACTCTGTAATATACTTCAATGCATCACCACCACCTCTGGTCTCCCTGCACCCAATAATACTACACAGTCCATATCCACCAGCATTCCTTCCCTTCTGGCGTTGCCTAGCAACTATACATTTTCAAGACAGGTTTATTATTATGTGCTGTCACGCTGAGGATTCACCATTCCCTTGAGAACAACACACCCTCATTAGCAGTAGTAACTGATGGCAGTTCAGGAGATTTTTAATGGGACGTGTGTGGGGGGGGTTCAGGGAGTTCGTTGAACTTACATGAGTCAATTAAGGTGAAGTTGGGACTTATTTGGGAGAGGTGAGGGGTAGTCTTAGTTGGAGTAGGGGTGTGAGTTGAGGAGGGAGATGGTTGTTAGTCTTGTGTCACAGTGGTCCTCCTTTGTACCTCTGCCAGCTCAAAGGAAATGACCTCGTCCTCTCAGTAGGAAGTGACCGGGAGGTGCTGTGTCCCACCGCATTGGCAGGTTCATAAACATACTTCTTCCCAGGGAGCCAATCAGATTCCTCCCCTTTGTGACCTCATGGCAACCTCATAGCAACCCACAGACACAGCTGTGGAAGTCGCTGTGTATAAACAGTAATTAGCCTCTCGCATTCTCTCTCCCTCTTTTTTTTTTTTCCCCTCAACTCTTCATTTCCAGTCTTCTGTTAACAGGTCTGTTTTATTTATTGCCCCGGAGAAGTAGAATGTTTCTCACCCAGTTTTAATTGTCAATTCCTCCCTCCCTCCTTCTCCCTGTAGTCAGGGTCTCTCCAGGTCTTGTCCCAGCAGATGTTGGTAGACTGTAGCTGGGGCTTTGGTAATAATGGATGTGATGGAGGAGAGGAGTGGAGGGCCTACGAGTGGATCATGAAACATGGAGGCATCGCCACAACGGAGACCTATGGATCCTACATGGGCATGGTGAGATGCGCGCACACACACACACACACACACACACACACACACACACACAGAGAACTAGTCTACGGAGGTAATCCCCAGGGCTCTATGCTTTGCCTGCAGCTCTTCACTATTCACATCTCTTACACACATTTTATAAACTCATATACTCTGACAAACAGGACATGTAAATCTTTACAATATACTGTACTTTAACCTAGTGTCTGACTCTATCTCTCTCTCTTAACAGAACGGCCTGTGCCACTTCAACTCTTCCCAGCTGACAGCCCGTGTCCAGAGCTACACCAATGTGACGTCAGGTGATGCAGAGGCCCTGAAGGTGGCGCTGTTTAAAAACGGCCCAGTGGCCATCAGTATTGACGCAGGACATAGATCCTTTGTCTTCTACAGCCACGGAGTCTACTACGAACCCAAATGTGGTGAGTTATATTCTATAGAGCCCTCAAACTCATCTCTGGACCTCGACGCCAGTTCCACTGCGTTTTTTCATTTCCCCCCTATAATCAGGGACGGATTTTTAGACCTGGGACATCATGTGGGTGCAATTAATTATCAGGTAGAACAGAACCAGCAGGCTCCAGACCTCGTAGAGTAAGAGTTGAATACCCCTGCTATAGGGTATACACAGCTATTCTTCAAATCTGTCTGAGGTGTTCCTAAGGGCTCCTCTCTTTCTCACTCGATCTCTTTCTTTCTTCCCCCTCCTCTCTCTCCTAGGAAACACCACTGACTCCCTGGACCACGCGGTGCTTGCAGTGGGTTATGGCGTCATGGAGGCGGAGCCGTACTGGCTGGTGAAGAACTCCTGGTCAACCTACTGGGGCAACGACGGGTACATATTGATGTCTATGAAGGATAACAACTGTGGTGTTACCACTGATGCTACATATGTTACACTGGCATAGAGCGAGGGAGACATGAAACACACGCACACACAGTTACCACTCCTTTTTAAATTATGAAAGGAGTGGGTATTTGAAATTGTGGAATAGTATCGGGAGTGTGTGTTGTGCACGGGATGAAGTAATCTTGTTCAGGTAGTGATGTTTTTAGATATGTTTATTGATGGTCGGCTCACACGCGCACACAGTGCCTTGTTCTCCCTGTCATATATAAACACTTTGTGTGTCACACACTTGTGTTCTGGAATCTTGGAATCGTCTCAATAAATGTTGAATGTTTTTGTACTCGACGCTCTGTGTTTTTCATTCATGACATTATAGGTGCATCATGCTGTGTGAAGCAATAGTGTTTTGCGAACTCATGTGAAAAAAATCTTAAGTCATTCTCGTTGGCACCAAAAGTTTTAAAAGTATTGATAGGGGACAGAATGCGGTCGGACCATCATATAATTGGCATATACATTACTCTTACTGAATTTCCATGTGGGTGAGGATATTGGAAATTTTATCAAAGCCTATTGGATGATAACTTGTTTTTAACTAGGACAGAGGAATTTATTACTGATTTTTTTTTTTTTTTCCGACATAACATAGGTACAGCAAATCCCCTTATTGTATGGGACACTTTTAAATGTGCCTTTAGAGGCCATGCAATTCAGTACTCATCTCGAAAACAAAAGCAATTTAGGTCAAAAGAGTCCATACTAACAAAGGAAATAGAAGGTCTAACAGAACAGATAGAGAGCAATAAAAACTGTAACATAGAGGCACAGAATAAATTAGAGGAAAAACAATTAAAGACTTTAAGTCTGGGAAAACCCCAGGGTTGGATGGCATACCAGTCGAGGTATACCAAACCTTTTTTGATATACTCAGGACCGTTATTAGCATGTTTTAACCACTCCTATGTAAATGGTAGATTATCAGACACTCAAGAAGAAGGCCTGATTTAATTATTACTGAAAAAGGATACAAGTGGAAAATATAAAGATCCAGTTCATTAAAAAAATTGGCGGCCTCTTACACTTCAGTGTTGTGATGCAAAAATTCTAGCAAAATGTATAGCGCATAGAATTAAAAAGGTGTTGTCGGACATTATTCATTCTAATCAGACAGGTTTTTTACATGAGCGATACATTGGAGATAATATAGGGCAAGTACTGGAAACAATAGAACACTATGAAAAATCTGGGAAGCCAGGCCTACTATTCATAGCAGACTTCGAAAAGGCATTTGATAAAGTACGACTGGGGTTTATATAGAAATGCCTGGAGCACTTCAATTTTGGACAATCTCTTATAAATTGGGTTAAAATCATGTATAGTAAATAATGGCTATTTCTTAAGTTTTAAACTGTCAAGAGGAGTGAAACAAGGTTGTCCACTATCGGCATATCTATTTATTATTGCCATCGAGATGTTAGCTATTAAAATCAGATCCAACAATAATATCAAGGGATTAGAAATCCAGGGCTTAAAAACAAAGGTGTCATTGTACGCTGATGATTCATGTTATCTTTTAAATCCACAACTTGAATCCCTCCACAGCCTCATAGAGGATCTAGATACATTTCTAACCTCTTTGGATTACAACCAAATTATGATAAATGTACTATATTACGTATTGGATCACTAAAAAATACAACTTTTACATTACCATGTAGTTTACCAATAAAATGGTATGATGGTGATGTGGATATACTCTGAATACATATCCCAAATGAAATAAATGATCTCAAATTTATTTTATAGAAAGTTAGCAAAAATAGATAAGATCTTGCTACCATGGAAAGGTAAATACCTGTCAATTTGTGGAAAAATCACCCTGATTAACTCTTTAGTATTATCCCAGTTTACCTATTTGCTTATGGTCTTGCCTACGCCTAGCGAACAGTTTTTTTAAATTATATGAGAAAAAAAATATTCTATTTTATTTGGAACGGCAAGCCAGACAAAATTAAATGGGCCTATTTATATAATGAATATGAATTAGGAGGACAGAAATGATTAAATATTAAAGCATTAGACCTATCACTAAAAGCTTCAGTCATACAAAAATTATACTTAAATCCGAACTGGTTCTCTAGCAAACTAGTAAGATTGTCTCACCCAATGTTCAAGAAGGGACTTTTTCCCTTAATTCAGATTACAACCCCTCACTTTCAGGTATTTGAAAAGGGAATAATCTCCCAAATATCACTATTTCTAAAACAAGCCATAGAAAGTTGGTTGCAATTTCAATTTAATCCTCCAGAAATGACAGGACAAATATTGCAACAAATATTGTGGTTAAACTCAAATATACTAATTGATAAAAAAAAACTTAATCTTTTGAGAAAATGTTTATAAAAGGTATAATCTTCGTAAAATGATATTATCGGTAGGAATGGTGGAGTTATGTCACACATGCAGCTAACAAAAACACATGGAAATGTCTGCTCTACCCAAAATTACAACCAAATAATTGCAGCATTACCGCAAAAATGGAAGAGGAAAGTGGAAGGAGGAAAAAGTAAAGAACTTGTCTGTCGGCCTTGCATTAAAGAACATAATTGGTTAAAGAAAATTGTGATTAATAAAAAGGTTTACCAGTTTCATTTAAGGACCAAAAGATTGACAGCCATCCCATATAGATTGTAAAATAGTTGGGAAGAGATTTTTGACATACCGATTCCATGGCATAGTGTTTATGAACTGATACGCAAAAACGACACCGGATTCATAACTTTGAATTTTTAAATTTAAATTATTATATAAAATTCTTGCTACCAATAGAATGTTATTTGTATGGAGGATACAATCTTCCCAGCTCTGCAGATTTGGCTGTGAAGAGACAGAATCATTAGATCATTTGTTTTGGTACTGTCCATTTGTAGCTTGTTTCTGGACACAGGTCCAGGAATGGCTGAAGGATTGCAATATTTGCATGAAGCTGACCCTGCAGATAGCACTACTGGGTGATCTGAAAAGTCATAGTCAATCGATCAATAATATAATAATACTTTTAGCAAAGATGTTTATTTTCAATTCACAAACTGTAGAAACAATGAGAATAGAAAGGTTGAGAACTTTTGTAAAACATCACAGTACAGTTGAAAAATATATGGCAAATAGAAATCCAATATGGATGGTGTTAAGAGATAGATGGGAGGTGTTGAATGGAGCTGAAGGATGGGACTAATAACAACTAATAACAACAAGATAACTAGTGTAAGACATGCTGTGTCCATAATAAGTATATAGGTTATATATTGTGAGATTTTGTGAAAGAGCACAGTTAGAAAGATATGGCATATAGAAGCATACCAGATGAACATCATGAAAATGATCGGAGGAAGTTCAGGAGTAAAAACAAACAAAATATAATTAGTGACTGTGTCCATAAAATGTATACAGTATGTATAAGCATGAAGTAGAGGCCTAATCATTGTTGTTCACTAGTTTACTCCAATTAGGGAGGGGATGGTGGGGTTGGAAAGTAATAAAGGGAAATATATATATTTTTAAAGGATATGTATGAATGTATATGTACAGTGGGGAGAACAAGTATTTGATACACTGCCGATTTTGCAGGTCTTCCTACTTACAAAGCATGTAGAGGTCTGTAATTTTTATTATAGGTACATTTCAACTGTGAGAGACGGAATCTAAAACAAAAATCCAGAAAATCACATTGTATGATTTTTAAGTAATTAATTTGCATTTTATTGCATGACATAAGTATTTGATCACCGACCAACCAGTAAGAATTCCGGCTCTCACAGACCTGTTAGTTTTTCTTTAAGGAGCCCTCCTGTTCTCCACTCATTACCTGTATTAACTGCACCTGTTTGAACTCGTTACCTGTATAAAAGACACCTGTCCACACACTCAATCAAACAGACTCCAACCTCTCCACAATGGCCAAGACCAGAGAGCTGTGTAAGGACATCAGGGATAAAATTGTAGACCTACACAAGGCTGGGATGGGCTACAGGACAATAGGCAAGCAGCTTGGTGAGAAGGCAACAACTGTTGGCGCAATTATTAGAAAATGGAAGAAGTTCAAGATGACGGTCAATCACCCTCGGTCTGGGGCTCCATGCAAGATCTCACCTCATGGGGCATCAATGATCATGAAGAAGGTGAGGGATCAGCCCAGAACTACACGGCAGGACCTGGTCAATGGCCTGAAGAGAGCTGGGACCACAGTCTCAAAGAAAACCATTAGTAACACACTACGCCGTCATGGATAAAAATCATGCAGCGCACGCAAGGTCCCCCTGCTCAAGCCAGCGCATGTCCAGGCCCATCTGAAGTTTGCCAATGACCATCTGGATGATCCAGAGGAGGAATGGGCGAAGGTCATGTGGTCTGATGAGACAAAAATAGAGCTTTTTGGTCTAAACTCCACTCGCCGTGTTTGGAGGAAGAAGAAAGATGAGTACAACCCCAAGAACTCTCCTGAGTGGCGCAGTGGTCTAAGGCACTGCATCGCAGTGTTAACTGTGCCACTAGAGATCCTGGTTCGAATCCAGGCTCTGTCGCAGCCGGCCGCGACCGGGAGACTCATGGGCGGCGCACAATTGGCCCAGCGTCGTCCAGGGTAGGAGAGGGAATGGCCGGCAGGGATGTAGCTCAGTTGATAGAGCATGGCGTTTGCAACGCCAGGGTTGTGGGTTTGATTCCCACGGGGGCCAGTATAAAAAAAAGATGTATTCACTAACTGTAAGTCGCTCTGGATAAGAGCGTCTGCTAAATGACTAAAAATGTAAAAATGTAAACACCATCCCAACCGTGAAGCATGGAGGTGGAAACATCATTCTTTGGGGATGCTTTTCTGCAAAGGGGACAGGACGACTGCACCGTATTGAGGGGAGGATGGATGGGGCCATGTATCGCGAGATCTTGGCCAACAACCTCCTTCCCTCAGTAAGAGCATTGAAGATGGGTCGTGGCTGAGTCTTCCAGCATGACAACAACCCGAAACACACAGCCAGGGCAACTAAGGAGTGGCTCCGTAAGAAGCATCTCAAGGTCCTGGAGTGGCCTAGCCAGTCTCCAGACCTGAACCCAATAGAAAATCTTTGGAGGGAGCTGAAAGTCCGTATTGCCCAGCGACAGCCCCAAAACCTGAAGGATCTGGAGGTCTGTATGGAGGAGTGGGCCAAAATCCCTGCTGCAGTGTGTGCAAACCTGGTCAAGACCTACAGGAAACGTATGATCCCTGTAATTGCAAACAAAGGTTTCTGTACCAAATATTAAGTTCTGCTTTTCTGATGTATCAAATACTTATGTCATGCAATAAAATGCAAATGAATTACTTAAAAATCATACAATGTGATTTTCTGGATGTTTGTTTTAGATTCCGTCTCTCACAGTTGAAGTGTACCTATGATAAAAATTACAGACCTCTATATGCTTTGTAAGTAGGAAAACCTGCAAAATCGGCAGTGTATGAAATACTTGTTCTCCCCACTGTATATATTCGAGAAAAACTAAAAAAACATATGGGGGATTGGAAGTAATGCAGACAATTACATTGATGGAAGTTACAATCTATCTGCAATATTAAAGCTGATCTACCCCCTAAAAAAAAAAACCTAATGCTTAAATAAGACCTTACTCTTCCCAACACACACTCAATAATAATAAATAATATGCCATTTAGCAGACTCAATCAGTCGTTCTAGACACATAATTAAATAATGCAGATCTGGAAGCCTTGTTGTTGCTAGCAGTAGCGCCATATATACAAAAGTATGTGGACACCCCTTCAAATTAGTGGATTCTGCTATTTCAGCCACACCCGTTGCTGATAGGTGTATAAAATCGAGCACACAGCCATGCAATCTCCATAGACAAACATTAGCAGAAGAATGGCTTTACTGAAGAGCTCAGTGACTTTAAACATGGCACCGTTATAGGATGCCACCTTTCCAACAAGTCAGTTTGACAAATTTCTGCCTTGCTTGAGCTGCCCCGGTCAACTCTTAAGTGCCTCTGCGCGCAACGTCAGCACAAGAACTGTTCGTCGGGAGCTTCATGAAATGGGTTTCCATGGCCGAGGAGCCGCACACAAGCCTAAGATCACCATGTGCAATGCCAAGCGTCGGCTGGAGTGGTGTAAAGCTAGCTGCCATTGGACTCTGGAGCAGTGGAAACGCGTTCTCTGGAGTGATGAATCACGTTTCACCATCTGGCAGTCCGATGGACGAATCTGGGTTTGGCTGATGCCAGGAAAACATTACCTGCCCAACTGCATAGTGCCAACTGTATAGTTTGGCGGAGGAGGAATAATGGTCTGGGGCTGTTTTTCATGTTTCGGACTAGGCCCCTTAGTTCCAGTGAATGGAAATGTTAACGCTACAGCATACAATGACATTTTAGACGATTCTGCACTTCCAACTTTGTGGCAACAGTTTGGGGAAGGCCCTTTCCTGTTTCAGCATGATAATGCCCCTGTGCACAAAGCGAGATCCATACAGAAATGGATGCCGAGATCGGTGTGGAAGAACTTGACTGGCCTGCACAGAGCCCTGACCTCAACCCCATCGAACACCTTTGGGATGATTTTGAACGCCGACTGCGAGACAGGCCTAATCGCCCAACATCAGTGCCGGACCTCACTAGTGCTCTTGTGGCTGAATGGGGTCAAGTACCCGCAGCAATGTTCCAACATCTACTGGAAAGTTTTCCCAGAAGAGTGGAGGCTGAAATAACAGCAATGGGGGGACCAAATCCATATTAATGCCCATGATTTTGGAATGATATGTTCGACAAGCAGGTGTCCACATCCTTTTGGAAATGTAGTGTATATGGCTATGGATCAAATCTAACATTTGCCAATCAATCCTAACATATCCTACCAAACCCCAACCATGCAGCGTTGGGTCAGATGCCCCATTACATTTTTTATATATAACTTTTACGTTTATTCAGGGAGCCCAATTGAGACCAGAGTCTCATTCTCAATGGTGCCCTCGGAACAAAAAATTCACATCATATTAACTCAATAAAACAGCAAACAAACAAGATACAGCAGTGACAGATGTACTACATTTCAACAACACATATTACTACAATCAACCAAAACACTTGCAAACCTCTGAATTATACCTGCATAGGGACTTTATAAGAGCTACATAATGCTAAGTTAGCGCTACATAGGAGACTCGGGTATTGTAATAAGCTACATAGTGCATGCGTTCACATTCAGAAGCTTTATTCTGATGTATTCTCAAGCTAGTATTCTCGAGTAATAGTTATCTGGAAAAAGATAAGATAGAAAAGGCAGTAAGATAGTAAGTACCAAAACGGCATAGATATACCACATACGATTTAGATATGTAATGACATAGACATACAGTACCATGATAATAGTTAATTGGTTCTCAATAAAATAAAAATGTTTATTGTTTTAGAAAGGAGAAGGTTGACAGGTCATCAGTGCGCAATAAAGCGTATAGCCTACAGAACTAAAGCCTAGACATTTGCTCAGGGAGTTAATGCAAATCTTCAGGTCTCAGACAAGGTTACTCATCACATGAGCATGTTACACCAAACTACCTAAAACGTTGTTGAAAAACTGTCATTTTTTCTGTCAGTTTTGGTGCAAAGAGGAAGAGTATGTGCCGATTCTGTCCTATTTAGTGGCCTGTCCCCGCCAATGAAAAGCTGTCTGCAACAAGCTGTCCAATCAGCAACGAGTCTCCATGCTAAAGAACTCAGAGCAGTTCTGATTGGCTCACACACCTGGCACGTTTGTGTGTGTTTTGGGGTTATTCATTCGTTATTACCACCCCAGCAATTGTATCTAATTTCTGAAAACCAAAACCAATGCTACAAGTTTGAATGAAGAGCCCTAAAAAAAGTGTTCTTTCTGTATAGGAAAACATGGGCGATTCATTTACCGTAGGATTTATGAATGACCCCCTTATTGCTTGTGTGTGTGCGTGTGCATATGAGTGTGTGTGTGCACATGTTGGTCTGTTACTTGTATTGCATAGTGCTTCTATACAGATCTTCTGTATGGTATGTGGTTCTGAATCTTGTAATGATTGAGAGGTTGCATCATGTAGATTCTACTCTCTGTGTTTGTGTGAGGGTTGCTGGGATGTGTGTGTGTGGTTAGGACTCCGTTGCTAGGCGCTGTAGTTCCTGCCCCTCTGTGCTGCTTGCTGATTGGCTAATGTCCTCTTCTTGGTCCTTCTTTGGAGGAAACCTGAAGTAGAAAACAAACGTTTAAAACAAAAACACAGTCAACAAACACACAGGTTATGGTTGAAATAGGGGTTAGTTTGTGGACTTGATTGTGTGTTGATGTGTGTATGTAGAGTATGTGTATCAGTGTGTGTGTCAGGGTTGGGATCAATTCCAGTCAATTCAGAATGTTAACCAAATTCCAATTCCACATTTTCCTAATTGAAAAGCATTGGACGAGAATTGGAATTGGAGTTGGAATTTCATTGTGCTTCCTGAATTGACTGGAATTGACCCCAAACCTGGTGTGTGTTTGTGTCTGTCTGTCTGTCTGTCTGTCTGTCTGTCTGTCAGTAGACATAGTACCTAGTATCCCAGTTCTCTGCGTCTTCCACGGTATCCGGTAGCGGTCTGTTAGCAGTCTCTGGCAGTGCCAGGGCCAGAACTGCGCCAAGCAGGGGGGCGGAGCCAAAGATGAGCATGGGCAGAGAGGGGCTTCTGGTATGGAGCATGTTGATAAGGGGGGCTAACACACCCCCTACACGAGCAAACATACTGGACACACCTATCCCTGTCTGCCTGTAGACACACACACACTGGTAATTGAAGTTAGCAATCACACAAATGAATACGCACGCACACACACTTCTTACCGTAGTACAGTAGGGAAGATCTCAGCAGTGTAGACATAGATAACAGCGAAGGAAGCAGTGATACCAAACTTTCCTACCATGGCTAGACCTGTTAACAGGTTGGGATGGTCTGAGAGAGAGGGATAGAGAGAGAATATTTTGTACATGTTTTTGTCATTTAGCACAACGCTCTTTTCCGCTAGGCTACCTGCCGTGATGTTTTGTGGACAGACTAACAGCTGTTTTGTGGACAGAATTCACCCAATATGTTACAAACACCCCCCCCCCCCACACACACACCTGTAGGTACAGTTAGAGTGAGCAGACAGGCCACGCCCCCCAGGGCCAGAAAGCCACTCTGGGATAGGCGTCTGCTCCAGGGGAGGAACAGGAGGACCAATGACCTGGCAGGGATCTCCACCAATCCAAAGATGAACTGAGTCAGGTAGAGGTCTGAGCCCAGTTTAGCTACACCTAGCGACAGGCCATAATACACCAATACATTCACAAACCTAGAGAGAGAGAGAGCAGGGTTAGACACTGATACACACATACACACAGTCTTGGATAACTAACCTTCTGGGGACACACAATTCAGTCCCATTCAAAATCCTATTTTCCCTAACCTTAACCTATACCCTAACCCAAAAACCCAACCCTAGCTCTTAACCCTAACCCTAAAACTAACCCTAGCTTCTAACCCTAAACCTAATTCTAACCCTAACACTAATTCTAACCTCAACCCTAAACTCCCTAGAAATAGCATTTTACCTTGTGGGGACTAACAAAATGTCCCCAGTTGGTCAAATTTTTGTTAGTTTACTACAGGTATAGTTAAACACATCCACACACACACACACACCCACACTTCTTAGTTACCAGACATAGAAAAGGATGAGAGCTCTTTTCCTCATCTGGGGTGTTCTAAGGAGATCTGCAGCTGAGTGACTCCTTCTACCTTCCATATCACACCTGTCCACCTAAACATACACACACATAAAATACTTTATTTGCATGCTCAAACACTGTGAAAAACACAAGACGTGTCTGTGTGGTACCTGTACAGTAGGTGGAAATACACGTCCGTTGACTGTAGCAGCTTTGCGTAGTAGAACAATGGCCTCCTCTCTCCTGTCATTGGCTAGCAACCACCTAGCTGACTGAGGAAGCACCCTGAGGGGAGAGAGAATGAGTATATAATATATCATATCATATTGTATTGTATACAAAATGATTGACGCGTTTGTCTCACCCCTTTTTTTATCTATTGCACACCTATTTTAGCCTACTGGATAAAAAACAAAATGTATTTCTGTTTTTCTATAATGTCTACTGTGTAATATTTATTGTGAGGTTAATGTATTATATGTATTCAAGTGACCGGATGTTCATTCATCTAAAGGTTATTTAGGTAGGTGTGTTTCAGTGGTGTATGATGACCTGACGAAGATCCAATTCGGATCGAAACGTCACCATGGGAGAATACCAGAGTTGCAGACATTACTTTTTTCTTCTGGGAGAGAGAAAGAGACATGAATAGTGAAGAGCAACCGGCCAAGCATAAGTGTGTGTGTGTGTCCTCACCATATATAGAAGATGAACAGAAAGCCAGGAACAGATATAGCCAGCTGTAGTTTCCTCCAGTCTCGTATGAGGTAGGCTAGTCCAGCTATTAGTATGTAGCCCAGGCCAAAGAAGTAGTCAGTGAAGACACCAGCTAACATACGACGCTGGGTACACGTCCACTCCGTACCTGTGGAGAGGAGGGATGGAAGGAGAGGGGGAGGAGAGGGTGGGAGGAAGGCAGAGGAGAGAGGAAGGAGAGGGGGAGGAGAGGGTGGGAGGAAGGCAGAGGAGAGAGGAAGGAGAGGTATAATACGGGTTAGGATTAGGGGAAGGGGGATTAAGGTTTGAGTGGATCGGGTGGTGTGGAACTAAGGGGTTTAGGTTTCTGAGAATGGAGCTAGGGGTTAGGGGTTAGGAATAATGTGTGTTCTGGGGTTGGAAAGAAGGAATGTAGGTGATGTCATTGTGGTACTGTTTAAATTCTAATAATGGATTGAATGTTTGGCAGAATGGTCTCATGTAAATTAGTCTCGTGTAAATAACAGTCTTATATCAATGACAAAATGATTGTCAACATTTTTGGGGGGGGGGTATACGTGTGCGTGTGTGTGTGTACCCAGTACGAAGGCGTTGATGATGACTCCAGAGATAGTAGTCCCCACTATAAATCGCAGTAGGACATACACAGGGAAGTTTGGAGCGAAAGCCACAGCCACTCCAAACACTGTCTGTAGTGCTAGGGAGAGGAGCAGGGCATACCTCCTACCAAACCTACAGAGAGAGGGAGAGGGCGAAGGGAGGGAGGGAGGGAGGGAGACTAAGTATTTATCAAATTGTATGACATCGAAGTTACAAATTCATTGTTGTACCTGTTGACAATGGGTTAGGTTTTAGGTAGGGGTCAGAGGTTAGGGTTTAGGGCAGGTGTACTCAAATACTATTTGAGAAGGTCCAGTCACACAAATTTCCTAGATGGCTAAGGTCTGGATGGATATTGTCATTTATCGGCGTAGTACCAAACCCCCACCTCGCGACCCATGCGACCCCAAATTGTTCACACCCCTCTTTTTGGCAAAGAAAACATTTTGCAGTTTTGAAGATAAGTTCCTACAATTCTACACATTTTGCCATGGGGCTTACATAATCTGGCCATGGTAACTACAAGATTTAGATAGCTGGTTAGTTTGCCTAACTTACCTACCTAGCTAACATCCTTTCTAGCTAACATAGGCTGGTAGTTAATCAACTGTAAATTCCTGACAGGTTATAAATAGCTCTCTAAGGTCTATCAGTGAATGACATAACAAGAGGAAAACTGCTCATGCATTACCAAATTTCGAAATTGTACCTTGTGCATTCTACTATTACAACTCATAACAGCATTAAATTGAAAGTCTGACTGTTCCTTTAAGTCGGGACCCGTGGTCCTTATTGACCCCGTTCTGGGAGTATGGCTGGTTTAGGATCTGATGGTAGAGGTCAAGGTTTATTGTAGGTTCTACAGATGTAGGATCTTAATCTGATCACCCTGTTGCAGGATAACATTCCTGCAATTCAGAAACACTAGTAGTGTATTTGATGTTTAAAAAGGATTCTGAAGTTTGTAATTTCCACTTTGAAATTTCCCTTACGAAGAAATGTATCAACCCCTACAAAAATGTCCATTAATTATAATCCACATAGTAATTCACATTTCCTGTTGCTGCAGGATTTTTTCCTGCTGTAGTATGTCTCAAATTAAGATCCTACATCTGTACCTGTCTGCCATAGCTTCAAAGATGACAGTTTCCTCCAGCAAACCTAACATGTAGAGAGGGTCCGAGGTCAGAGGTCTGGGGTCAAGGGTTATGTTATGTACCTGTCTGCCATAGCTCCAAAGAGGACTGCTCCCACCAGAAGACCTAACATATAGACAGAAGACCCCAGACTGTTGAGCCATGCCTTGTCACACACCAAGTCCCACTGTAGGAGAGAGAGAGAGAGAGAGAGAGTGAGTGTGGCGAGACAGCGCCATGGTAGTATGGAAGTGAACAGATGAGACTAACATTTTCCTAGTAACCCCATTAATCCGAACACATTATAAGGGAAAGGCATTATTTACCTCGGTGACGGTAGTGCTTTGATACATCTCCTGGCTGTACACCCATCCGTACTTGCAAGGCGCGCGCGCAGTCCCGTTCTCTATTAGAATGTCCGTGAGGAAGCAGGAGTCGTCCACCTGTGGGTCCACCGGGATGCTGAGGTTCAGGTTTGCGGTAACAGTAACGGATGAAGTCAAGGCCATGCTACCGTTATGAACGTTATTACCGGGGGCTGAGCTCGGGCTGACCCGGCAGCGATGTCCTGGTGTAGCCCCGGTAAAGATGCTGGCCATCATGTGAAAACCCAGTTGGATCTGAGGGAGACAGATCCACACGTACAGAATCTTCTGGTACTTTCCAAACCCTCCTACAGCTGTTAGAATCTCGTCAAAATTCATTTTCAATCAATTCAATGCTCTTTTGAAAAATATATTATTTTAATCTAAATTAGACATTTGCCCTATTGCTGCTATTTGACCAAGTCTCTTTTGCAAAATAGATTTAATCTGAGATTAAAGTGATCTGGATAAATAAATGAAAAAGAAAAAACGAATATATTTTGGTCCAAGTGTCTCCTATTGTACTAGGCTATAGGCTGGACAAAAATAAACCGAATCACTATAGCCAACAAAAGGCTGTAAATCACTAGGCTATAGTCTATAGTAGTAGCCTGCCTGCACGCAATCGCAGTGTGCGTGTTTGTCTCCTGGAGAGAAAACCAGACAACAACAAACCAACATGTGCCACCGTGTGACAGTGGACAGACAGGTGCGTGTGTCCGGTGTCCGCTCTCAGCCGTCAGTGAGGGGTATGGTTTTGTTCTTCTCACATGTCCTGGCTGAGCCCCTTACAAAATCACTCGAAAGAATCCCTCTTATCTAACAATCCACCCCACCTCCTCCTCTCTCTAAAATCAGTTGCAGTAGATTATCTTCCTTTTCCTTACAATGCATATGGTGGTCAACTATGCATAATAGTGTCTCACATTCAAGTATGCACAGTTTTATATTACAATCAAAGCCTTCTCTCAGAACATCGTAAATAAAATAAATCCTCAGAATCGCGCTTCGGGCAGAGTCCCTCTGAAGAAGCCCTTCCGAAACCCAGAACGGCACAACAATCTTCTGTATTAACATGCACCTCAAATCATAAGTCAACTGGAAAGCATATAAACAGTTAACCAAACGCACAAGTTACGAAGAACATTGTCCCACAAAAGAATATGCACCAGTGAAAGCCAGTGTCCGATGCGTGTCCCCGAGGGTGGATGTTATAAATACCGTGTTTTTGTGTGATGAAGGGGGGCTGTAGCTACAAAACCGGGGAACCAGGGGAAACCGCGCGAGCGGACCAATAGCAGAGCGCGGAGAGACATGAACGCGCACTTTAATCGGGAGCGAGCGTTGTGATATTATTGGGGTAGTTTGGGATGGCAATTATTGATCGTATAAATAGGTAGTCTATGAATAATAACCGCTGGAGCATGATTCATTTATCATCATCCGAGTGGTTTGTTTGTGTTTGGATGTAGTCTGTCTTCTTTAGTGTCCATAGATGTCACTTAATTTACTATTTGTTAGGTAATAAATATGCTAACAATAAACTTGAATTTAGGATGAGGTAAAAGTATCGATTTCAAAAACATTTTAACTTCAACGAGAATCGAGAGTATAGGCCTACTAGGCTGCGTTTAGACAGGCAGCCCAATTCTGATATTGTTTTTCCACTAATTGGTCTTTTGAACGATCAGATCTCTGAAAAAGATCTGATGTGAAAAGATCAGATGTATTTGGTCAAAATATAAATTATTGAGAAAAATATCGGAATTGGGTTGCCTGTCTAGACGCAGCCCTAGATGCTGCACCTGTGACCATCCCTGTCCACTGTTTGGTGGTGCAGAATTTAGTGGCGTTGAACATCGTAATTCTGATTCTGCCTCTTTCCGCTTCAGTGGTGCTGAATCGCTGTTATTATTAGCTTCTTTGTTTATGCTACTTTACATCAGAACCATCGGACCTTTTACTCTGGTGACAAAGTCCCCACACTGCACTCATGATGGACATTGGTGTCACAGTCAGGGCAACATCTCCTCTGTGAAAGCCTCAACAGTGGCGCTGTACTGACGCCTTGTGTTCACATGTGGTACTGCAGGACCCTCCGTTCACTCAGGACGGAGGCCTGACCCTTGATGTAGTCCAAAAAAGACCCACATAAGCCAAAACCCAAAACAATCCCAAAACTGAATGGATGCTAACAATATGGTGGAAACCACCTAGCCAATCAGAGGTCAAGATAGAGTCATCAACATAGTAGCCATGTATACTACCCTGGCCTGCATCCCACTGCAGGGTTGCCTATGAAGCTAAGCAGGGTGGTCCTAGTCGATCCTTGGATACGACTGGGAGACCAGGTGCTGCTGGAAGTGGAGACCCCAAGGCCCCTGACCAGTGATGGGGACACTGCCTTCCAAAGAGTACCGTCCTTCATAAAATGTTAAATTGAGTTCAGATGAAGGAGAGATGGAGAAAGTAAACCACTTCCGACTATTGGGACACACTGTCATCTCAGCTGTTGTGAAGGACAGGGAACGAGGGCAGAGGGGAGGGAGCAACGCTCTGGATTGAAACTCAGCCAAGAGCTGTTAATTTTTCCCTAGAGACAATGGGGCCTCTGTGTCCCCAACTCACACAGTTCATCACACACACACACACACACACACACACACACACATCAGCAGCAGCAGCAGCATACCACCCTGCATCCCACTACTGGCTTTCCTCTGTAACCCGGGTGTCCTCCCAATCTGGTTCTCATAACATCATGGCCACCTAATCATCCCCAGCTTCCAATTGGCTCATTCATCCCCCTTCCTCTCCCTTGTAACTATTCCCCAGTTTGTTGCTGTAAATGAGAATGTGTTCTCAGTCAATTTACCTGGTAGAATAAGGGTTACATTAAATAAAACACACACACACACACAGCTTAGTCAGTCATACGAGTGTACCAGTGGGCACGTCATGTGCCTGTCAGTGGGTTGAAAATCATTTCGGCTTATTTGTGACTGCCAAAATGAGGATTTAGATTTTCATGAAGTATGGTTGGGCTATCTACAATCCTTTAGGCATTTGTCTATTTTTCCTCAACATTCACTCATTGCAAACAGAATGTCAGAATGCTGAGAAATGGGCTATTCCAAAATCATATTAAACATCCACGCTCATTTTATAATACAATCCTGCAGCAGCTGTGGACGTTCGTGACGTCACGGTCGGTACAGTGCGGTCGGTGTTTTTCGGTAAAAGCTGGACGGAGAGCGAGAGAGAGAGAGTGAGAGAAAGAGAGAGATGGCTATTGACGTGGGAAAGCGGACAGAAATAGAAGAAACTAGTACATCTAAGATGACCTTGACTAGACAGACATATCCATCATCTTGATCAACTGACATAACGGCCGTTTTTCCGGTAGGGAAAGTTCCAGTGTTTGACGTACCGTTTTACGCTTCTTCTCGATACCCTACCGGGGATTTTACCGCGTGCCCTTGCAGCACATAGAATAAATCCTACATTCCACATTTGCTACAATAGTTCCCACCCGGTTGGTCTTGAGATACGAGGGGAAATCGGCTATTATCGACTGGATTTCTTGAGTCCTGATTGTGCGTGAGTAAGCGTTTTTATACTCCCTAATGAAGCATCGTTGTTTACTAACAACATACAACGTGGCATTGCAGGGCAGAATAACGGTTAAGGTAATCTAAGAGACGTTGTATTTATGTTGCCAACTGGGTTTTTGTGATAACATGTCACCTACACATCGTTGCCTTTGTTTATGCAATGAGAGGGGAGAGAGCACACTGCATCCGCGACGTAACGTCATGATGTATCCGTGCAGTGGCCACACCCAGCGTGGGTACAGTGCGGATGTAAAGCGGGATGTAAAATCATAGCGGGTTTATAATAGGCAATGGGTGTGATATGAGGTAAATGTAGGCCTATGGAGCGGCTTTTTGGGGATCAATGATGTAGACAGAGATGTATGCTGTAGAACTGGTACAATTATGTTTACATGACAGAGAATGATCATGTGTGTTCTATAGAAGGTATTTCTACCTGAACACTATGTCCAATCCTGCTGATGCCTGAAGGTCTATGGAACAGTCCTAGGGTCAGCCTATTAATTTTCTAGTGAAGAGAACTGACTGATCACAGAGCAGTGATTCGAGGAAGGTTTTCTGACCAATTCCACTTGAACCCCTTGCTCCTACCCCTAGGTAACCAGATCCATTACATGTACAAAGGATTGGATAGGTAGGTCTATTATTACTAGCAATATGGAGAGAAAAAACCTATAGGGCAGATTGAGTGTTAGTAAGTCAGGGGAGACGAGTCAGTGAGAGTGTGATAAGATGCTTGACTTGTAATCTCTCCCCCCCTCTCTCTCCCTTTCTCCTAGCTCACATCAGCATATGTAAGCATGGAGTGGGGTATTACCAAGGAAATTGCAGCCAAATTCGTACCATACATTAGTAGTGGTGTGTGTGTGTGTGCGTGTGCGTGTGCGTGTGTGCTTGCGCATGTGTGTGTTTGACCAAAGCTGTAAACTGTAATGTGGCTGCAGGATCTACCTGTAGTGTATAGGTTTACTGCATAGAGAGAGAGACATCCCAAGGTTGCAGTGTCTCTATACGTAAGCCTTTATAATATAGGAGCACCACAGAGTCTTTATAGTAACAACATTACAGAGCCTTTATAGTAACAACATTACATAGTCTTTATAGTAACAACATTACAGAGCCTTTATAGTAACAACATTACATAGTCTTTATAGTAACAACATTACAGAGTCTTTATAGTAACAACATTACATAGTCTTTATAGTAACAACATTACAGAGCCTTTATAGTAACAACATTACAGAGTCTTTATAGTAACAACATTACAGAGCCTTTATAGTAACAACATTACAGAGTCTTTATAGTAACAACATTACAGAGTCTTTATAGTAACAACATTACAGAGTCTTTATAGTAACAACATTACAGAGTCTTTATAGTAACAACATTACAGAGTCTTTATAGTAACAACATTACAGAGTCTTTATAGTAACAACATTACAGAGCCTTTATAGTAACAACATTACATAGTCTTTATAGTAACAACATTACAGAGTCTTTATAGTAACAACATTACAGAGTCTTTATAGTAACAACATTACATAGTCTTTATAGTAACAACATTACAGAGCCTTTATAGTAACAACATTACAGAGTCTTTATAGTAACAACATTACAGAGTCTTTATAGTAACAACATTACATAGTCTTTATAGTAACAACATTACAGAGTCTTTATAGTAACAACATTACATAGTCTTTATAGTAACAACATTACAGAGCCTTTATAGTAACAACATTACAGAGCCTTTATAGTAACAACATTACAGAGTCTTTATAGTAACAACATTACAGAGTCTTTATAGTAACAACATTACAGAGTCTTTATAGTAACAACATTACAGAGTCTTTATAGTAACAACATTACAGAGCCTGTATAGTAACAACATTACAGAGTCTTTATAGTAACAACATTACAGAGCCTTTATAGTAACAACATTACAGAGCCTTTATAGTATCAACATTACAGAGCCTTTATAGTAACAACATTACAGAGCCTTTATAATAACAACATTACATAGTCTTTATAGTAACAACATTACAGAGTCTTTATAGTAACAACATTACAGAGTCTTTATAGTAACAACATTACATAGTCTTTATAGTAACAACATTACAGAGCCTTTATAGTAACAACATTACAGAGTCTTTATAGTAACAACATTACAGAGTCTTTATAGTAACAACATTACAGAGTCTTTATAGTAACAACATTACAGAGCCTTTATAGTAACAACATTACAGAGCCTTTATAATAACAACATTACAGAGTCTTTATAGTAACAACATTACATAGTCTTTATAGTAACAACATTACAGAGTCTTTATAGTAACAACATTACAGTCTTTATAGTAACAACATTACATAGTCTTTATAGTAACAACATTACAGAGTCTTTATAGTAACAACATTACAGAGTCTTTATAGTAACAACATTACAGAGTCTTTATAGTAACAACATTACAGAGTCTTTATAGTAACAACATTACAGAGTCTTTATAGTAACAACATTACAGAGTCTTTATAGTAACAACATTACAGAGTCTTTATAGTAACAACATTACAGAGTCTTTATAGTAACAACATTACAGAGTCTTTATAGTAACAACATTACAGAGTCTTTATAGTAACAACATTACAGAGTCTTTATAGTAACAACATTACAGAGTCTTTATAGTAACAACATTACAGAGCCTTTATAGTAACAACATTACAGAGCCTTTATAGTAACAACATTACAGAGTCTTTATAGTAACAACATTACAGTCTTTATAGTAACAACATTACAGAGTCTTTATAGTAACAACATTACATAGTCTTTATAGTAACAACATTACAGAGTCTTTATAGTAACAACATTACAGAGTCTTTATAGTAACAACATTACAGAGTCTTTATAGTAACAACATTACAGAGTCTTTATAGTAACAACATTACAGAGCCTTTATAGTAACAACATTACATAGTCTTTATAGTAACAACATTACAGAGTCTTTATAGTAACAACATTACAGAGTCTTTATAGTAACAACATTACAGAGCCTTTATAGTAACAACATTACATAGTCTTTATAGTAACAACATTACATAGTCTTTATAGTAACAACATTACAGAGCCTTTATAGTAACAACATTACATAGTCTTTATAGTAACAACATTACAGAGTCTTTATAGTAACAACATTACAGTCTTTATAGTAACAACATTACAGAGTCTTTATAGTAACAACATTACAGAGTCTTTATAGTAACAACATTACAGAGTCTTTATAGTAACAACATTACAGAGTCTTTATAGTAACAACATTACAGAGTCTTTATAGTAACAACATTACATAGTCTTTATAGTAACAACATTACAGTCTTTATAGTAACAACATTACAGAGTCTTTATAGTAACAACATTACAGAGCCTTTATAGTAACAACATTACAGAGTCTTTATAGTAACAACATTACAGAGTCTTTATAGTAACAACATTACAGAGTCTTTATAGTAACAACATTACAGAGTCTTTATAGTAACAACATTACAGAGTCTTTATAGTAACAACATTACAGAGTCTTTATAGTAACAACATTACAGAGTCTTTATAGTAACAACATTACAGAGTCTTTATAGTAACAACATTACAGAGTCTTTATAGTAACAACATTACAGAGTCTTTATAGTAACAACATTACAGAGTCTTTATAGTAACAACATTACAGAGTCTTTATAGTAACAACATTACAGAGTCTTTATAGTAACAACATTACATAGTCTTTATAGTAACAACATTACAGAGCCTTTATAGTAACACCATTACAGAGTCTTTATAGTAACAACATTACAGAGTCTTTATAGTAACAACATTACAGAGTCTTTATAGTAACAACATTACAGAGTCTTTATAGTAACAACATTACAGAGTCTTTATAGTAACAACATTACAGAGTCTTTATAGTAACAACATTACAGAGTCTTTATAGTAACAACATTACATAGTCTTTATAGTAACAACATTACAGAGTCTTTATAGTAACAACATTACAGAGTCTTTATAGTAACAACATTACAGAGTCTTTATAGTAACAACATTACAGAGTCTTTATAGTAACAACATTACAGAGTCTTTATAGTAACAACATTACAGAGTCTTTATAGTAACAACATTACAGAGCCTTTATAGTAACAACATTACAGAGCCTTTATAGTAACAACATTACAGAGTCTTTATACTAACAACATTACAGTCTTTATAGTAACAACACTACAGAGTCTTTATATTAACAACATTACAGAGTCTTTATAGTAAGTAACAACATTACAGCCAGCCAGCTGCTGCATTCATAACATTAGAACAGACATCACCTGGAGGAAATAGGAACCAGTGAAATATAGTTTAAATATAACATGTTTGGAATTACGTTGTCTGAAATGTACTGAGTGATTGACTTCTGTATTGATAGATTGTTAGTTAGTTGAATGATATGACTTGAGTGATGTGATGTAATCTTTTATGAGATTGTTAGGTGCTGCAAGGTGTGTGCGTTGTGTGTGTGTGTGTGTGTGTGTGACTGTGTGTGGGGTGTGTGGTGTGACTGCAGCCAGCTGTTCAGATGAAACCTCTGCTCACCTCTCTGCTCTATCCATCTGCAGTCTAAAAATAGAGTGCATTCTCCTGGCAGGCAGACATGGATATTCTAGTACATCAGGAAAGTACTAACCTGGTCCCAGATCTGTTTGTGCTGTCTTGCCAACTCCTCACGCTGGGTGACAATGACCATAGGAGTTGGCAAGACAGCACGAACAGATTCAGGGACCAGGGTATGAAAGTACAAATACAAGTAAATACTATCCAGAGTAGAAGCAGTGCCACTGCAGTAGTTGTTGTGAGTTACTATGTGCCCATGGTCTGTCCATTGCATGGTTGGCAGGAGGCCAAGTGCACTGTCAGCATGTTCTAGTGGTCTATTGATTTATAAAGTGGCTTCTGTCTGTCTCTTTCTCTTTCTCCCCAACATTTATCTCATCTCTCTTCTTCACCCTTTCACTTTATCTTGCCAACCCTCCCCCCTCTCCTACTCTCTCGCCTGCTCTCTCTCTCCTACTCTCTCTCTCTCTCTCTCTCTCTCTCTCTCTCTCTCTCTCTCTCTCTCTCTCTCTCTCTCTCTCTCCTACTCTCTCTCTCCTACTCTCTCCTTCTCTCTCTCTCTCCTACTCTCTCTCTCTCTCTCTCTCTCTCTCTCTCTCTCTCTCTCTCTCTCTCTCTCTCTCTCTCTCTCCCTCTCTCTCTCCCTCCCTTTCTCTCTCATACTCTCTCTTTCTCTCACTCTCTCCCCCCTCTCTCTCTCTCAGCCCCCTCTCTCTCTCCCCCTCTCTCATTCTCAGGTCCAGACCTCTACACCTCTCCTTGCTCTGCAGGTACCTGGGAACCCAGATAGAACTCCAGTTCTGTAGGCCCATGGCCCTCCATTCTCTCCCCCAGTGAGAGGTGATCCACGCTGGCCTCCCCAGCCCCCGCCCTGCCCCCGGACCCAGAGCCAGAGCCAGAGCCCGGCCCGGGCAGCCTAGAGGAGGAGCAGTATGTGAGCCTGCCTGAACCACCCACCCCACCACCACCATGCAGGGACGCTGAGACCCTCACTGGTAGGTGTGTGTGCGTGTGTGTGTTTGTGTGCATCTACTAACAGAAATGAGAAAATAGTTATAGGATGTGATGTGTCTCCTGTTTCTGGCTGTGGGCCTCAGTATCCTGTTGGATGGCAGTGATTCTTTTCTCATTCATAAATAAGTGTACAGATTTGACTCCCCCCTCTCTGTAGATGTGTGTAACACTGCTGACCTGCCGGAGGTTGAGATCATCAGTCTGTTGGAGGAGCAGCTGCCGGTGTACCGGTTACGTGCCGACACCGTCTTCGGTTATGACCATGACGACTGGCTACACACACCGCTACTGTCACCAGAGGCACGCATCGACCTGACCACAGAACAGATCGAGGAGACGCTCAAATACTTCTGTAAGTGTTTGTGTGTGAGGGCGGTTATGTGTGTGAGGGCGGTTTTGTGTGTGTGTGTGTAGTGTAAGTCGTTTTTGCTGTTCTAGTGCTTGGGGAGATGGCAGACAGTTTCCACACAGTTTCTAGATCTCTGTTGCATAACCCCTGCAAGTATATTAGATCTCCGTGTGTATAATGTATAGTGTATAGTGTATAGTGTATAATGTATAGTGTATAATGTATAGTGTATAGTGTATAATGTATAGTGTATAGTGTATAGTGTGTAGTGTGTAATGTACACTGAGTATACCAAACATTAGGAGCACCTTCCTAATATTGAGTTGCAAAAGCATTCCACGGGGATGCTGGCCCATGTTGACTCCACTGCTTCCCACAGTTGTGTCAAGTTGGCTGGATGTCCTTTGGGTGGTGGACCATTCTTGATACACACAGGAAACTGTTGAGTGTGAAAAACCCAGCAGCGTTGCAGTTCTTGACACAAACCGGTGCTCCTGGCACCTACTACCATACCCTGTTCAAAGGCACTTAAATATTTTGTCTTTCCCATTCACCCACTCAATTGTCTCACGGCTTCTTTATCCTTCTTTAACCTGTCTCCTCCCCTGATTGAAGTGGATTTAACAAGTGACATCAATAAGGGATCATAGCTTTCACTTGGATTCATGGAAAGAGCAGGTGTTCTTAATATTTTGTATACTCAATGTATAGTATATAGCAGGGATGGGCAACTGGCGGGCCCTTTTATAGGCCGGCGGACCAATTAAATGTTTTTTAATAATAATAATATATATATATATATACAGTACCAGTCAAAAGTTTGGACACACCTACTCATTCAAGGGTTTTTCTTTATTTTTACTATTTTCTACATTGTAGAATAATAGTGAAGACATCAAAACTATGAAATAACACATGGAATCATGTAGTATCCAAAAAATATATTTTATATTTGAGATTCTTCAAAGTAGCCACCCTTTGCCTTGATGACAGCTTTGCACACTCTTGGCATTCTCTCAACCAGCTTCACCTGGAATGCTTTTCCAACAGTCTTGAAGGAGTTCCCACATATGCTGAGCACTTGTTGGCTGCTTTTTCTTCACTCTGCGATCCAACTCATCCCAAACCATCTCAGTTGGGTTGAGGTCGGGTGATTGTGGAGGCCAGGTCATCTGATGCAGCACTCCATCACTCTCCTTTTTGGTCAAATAGCCCTTACACAGCCTGGAGGTGTGTTTTGGGTCATTGTCCTGTTGAAAAACAAATGATTGTCCCACTAAGTGCAAACCAGATGGGATGGCGTATCGCTGCAGAATGCTGTGGTAGCCATGCTGGTTAAGTGTGCCTTGAATTCTAAATAAATCACAGACAGTGTGACCAGCAAAGCACCATCACACCTCCTCCTCCATGCTTCACGGTGGGAACCACACATGCAGAGATCATCCGTTCACCTACTCTGTGTCTCAGAAAGACACGGTGGTTGGAACCAAAAATCATCAGACCAAAGGACAGATTTCCACCGGTCAAAATAGTAAAAATAAAGAAAAACCCTTGAATGAATAGCTGTGTACAAACTTTTGTCTGGTACTGTGTGTATATATATATATATATATACACTGCTCAAAAAAATAAAGGGAACACTTAAACAACACAATGTAACTCCAAGTCAATCACACTTCTGTGAAATCAAACTGTCCACTTAGGAAGCAACACTGATTGACAATAAATTTCACATGCTGTTGTGCAAATGGAATAGACAACAGGTGGAAATTATAGGCAATTAGCAAGATACCCCCAATAAAGGACTGGTTTTGCAGGTGGTGACCACAGACCACTTCTCAGTTCCTATGCTTCCTGGCTGATGTTTTGGTCACTTTTGAATGCTGGCGGTGCTTTCACTCTAGTGGTAGCATGAGACGGAGTCTACAACCCACACAAGTGGCTCAGGTAGTGCAGCTCATCCAGGATGGCACATCAATGCGAGCTGTGGCAAGAAGGTTTGCTGTGGCCCTGGGTTCCTCCTAATGCAAGACAATGCTAGACCTCATGTGGCTGGAGTGTGTCAGCAGTTCCTGCAAGAGGAAGGCATTGATGCTATGGACTGGCCCGCCCGTTCCCCAGACCTGAATCCAATTGAGGACGTCTGGGACATCATGTCTCGCTCCATCCACCAACGCCACGTTGCACCACAGACTGTCCAGGAGTTGGCGGATGCTTTAGTCCAGGTCTGGGAGGAGATCCCTCAGGAGACCATCCGCCACCTCATCAGGAGCATGCCCAGGCATTGTAGGGAGGTCATACAGGCACGTGGAGGCCACACACACTACTGAGCCTCATTTTGACTTGTTTTAAGGACATTACATCAAAATTGGATCAGCCTGTGGTTTTCCACTTTAATTTTGAGGGTGATTCCAAATCCAGACCTCCATGGGTTGATAAATTTGATTTCCATTGATAATATTTGTGTGATTTTGTTGTCAGCACATTCAACTATGTAAAGAAAAAAGTATTTCATAAGATTATTTCATTCATTCAGATCTAGGATGTGTTATTTTAGTGTTCCCTTTATTTTTTTGAGCAGTGTATATATATATATAATTTTTTTTGGAACTCAGTCGGGGTCTCAACCTACTGTTGAGAGTTAGAATAATAGAATACACAAGGTGCAATTTTGAATTTTAGTTGTGCATCAGCAGTCACTCAATTAGCCTAGGTGGGTAGGACTCTCTGGGACAGTCCTTGATTGGTTCAGATCTTATCTAGATGGCCGGAGTTACTTTGTCACCATTGGTAATCATGAATCTGAGAGGGTGGCTATGGCATGCAGAGTTCCATAGGGATCAGTTCTCGGACCGATTCTGTTCAATCTCAATATGCTACCTCTGGGCCAAATTTTACAGAACAACAACATTAACTACCACAGCTATGCTGATGATACTCAAATATATATGGCTCTCGAACCGTATGACAACAGCTCAATAGACTCTCTGTGTCACTGTATAGAGCACATAAATACCTGGATGATCCAAAATGGTCTACAATTAAACCAAGATAAAACTGAGATTATTGTGTTTGGCAACAAAAATAAAAGAACAAGTATTAGTAAAGAGCTGGATTCTTGGGTCCTTAAAACCAGCGATCAAGTGCGTAATCTTGGTGTTCTGATAGACTCAGACCTCACATTTAACAGTCATATCAAAGCGGTCACCAAAACAGCATTCTATCATCTAAAAAATATAGCCAGAATCAAAGGCTTGGTGTCCCAAAAAGATCAAGAGAAGCTCATCCATGCTTTTATTTCTAGTAGGGTTGACTACTGTAATGGCCTCTTAACAGGACTCCTGAAAAATCATGTAAAACAGCTGCAGCTCATTCAGAATGCAGCTGCTAGAATGTTAACCAGGACCAAGAGAACGGAGCACATCACTCCGGTTCTTAAATCTTAACATTGGCTTCCAGTCAGTTACAGAATTGATTTCAAAGTGGTGCTTTTAGTTAATAAATCTTTGAATGGTTTAGGACCCGAGTACATGTCTGATATGTTTGAAGATTATAAACCGAGCAGGGCTCTTAGATCCATGAACACAGGTCAGCTAGTAGAGCCCAGAGCCCAAACTAAACATGGAGAAGCTGCGTTTAGCACTTATGCTGTACACAACTGGAATAAACTACCAGAAGATCTTAGATGTGCCCCAAACTTATCCATTTTTAAATCCAGGTTAAAAACACTTCTCTTTTCACGTGCCTACGACTGAGCACTTAAACTTAACCACACTGTTTAGCCTTATAGCTTCCTGTGTTTTTATCCCATTTTTAATTTTTAATCTTTATATGTTGTTTTTTTGTATTTTTATTATTATGATGTTTTCATTATTTTTGATAAACATCTTTGTAAAGCACATTGAATTGCTTCGATGTATGAATTGTGCTATATAAATAAACTTGCTTGCTTGCTATGTCAGCTAACATTATTTAGATTGGCAAGTTAGTCTAGCGGCCAGCTATCTAAACTTGTAGTAAGCATGGTCGAATTACCGACTGGTGTGGGGCCCATTGATCATCAGTTATCATATAAAAATGCAAACATTTGCATGAATTGCATGAAATTAGTTATAAAATTGCAAAATCTGTCTGCCCCATAGCAAAATGTGTAGAATTGCAGGAAATTAACTTTAAAATGTAATCTACCCATCCCTGGTGTATAGTGTATTCCTGAAGAGAGATCAAATGGGTCTACACCATCAGGGGGAAGTCCAATCAATCGTTCCCAGCCTTGTTTTGGTCGTGTGGGATGAGATGTGTGTGTGTGTTCAGAGTGTGGATGGAAGCTTAACCATGATTATATAGGTGGATGGATGCTCTGTGTCCTTGGACAGAGAGGGAATACGTGTGTTTGTGTTTACTGTATTGAGATGGCCTGTGGGCATGACTGTGGGTGTGACTGGGAAGGGAGGAGGGTCTGTCCCTGAGTTTGCAATCTCTGATTGGTTCCCTCTGTCTTCCTCCCCTCCTATCAGGATGCTATCTCAGCTACAGCGCTCACTCAGCAGTAGACTGGAGTGTGTGTGTGACTTTCTTACCTAAATACTGTCACTGTGGAAACGAGTAGAGGGAGGGAACGAGAGGAGAGAGGGATGAGGAGGATGGAGAGAATAACAGGGGATGGATGTGAGCTGGAGGACTGGTGCTATGAGGAGGGAACTGAGGGTAACACTGCTGTTTGTGTTTGTGTGTGTGTGTGTGTGTGTGTGTCTGAGTGTGTCTGTGGTTTTATTTGTATTTCAGAGAGAGATAAAGAGGGAGAGAGTTGTGTTAGGTGTAAATCTGTTTTTCAGTATGTTGTGGAGAGATTGTAAGACTCCATCATTAAGTGATTTGGTCCTGTATTGTGTAGAGAGAAGGGTGCTTCAGGCTCATATTTGACATTTGTCTGTCATTTGTTTTAGTGTAGCTTGTTTTCCACTCATAGTTGACTCTCATGCTGTGGCTCCAGAGAAGTAAAGGCTAGTAAGTGTATAATTAAGCAATAAGGTCCAAGGGGGTGTGGTATATGGCCAATATACCACAGCTAAGGCCTATTCTTATGCACGACACAACGCGGAGTGCCTGGATACAGCCCTTAGCCGTGGTATATTGGCCATATACCACAAACCCCCGAGGTGCCTTATTGCTATTATAAACTGGTTACCAACATAATGACAACAGTAAAAATAAATGTTTTGTCATACCCGTGGTATACGGTCTGATATACCACGGCTGTCAGCCAATCAGCATTCAGGGCTCGAACCACCCAGTTTATAATAATGTTTAATAATGTGTTATAATAGGTTTAAAGAGCAACTGATGGAGCTGTGTGATGTTGAGCTGGTTCAGTGTGATATGTCTGCCCTCAGGCTCACAAACACGCTTCCCAGGGTCTCGATTCATGTTTGTTTTTGTTTTGGTATTGGTTTATTGACAGAACATCAGGTTTTAGGAAGTGTCTGTCTATTGGAGGTTGTGGAAGCTAAATAAGTATTGTATTTTATGGATGCTCTAGCTCTCTTTAACTGTAATTTAGTTGGAAGTTTATTGAAAGCTGGTTGATTAAGAAGAGGCTATGTTATGTTTTAGTGGTTTTCTAGGTCATTACTAATTAAACTGTGCAGTATTGATTATTAGAGTTCTGATCAATATCAGCTTCTTGCCTATTGAGCGCATCAGCTGTGTGCGACATGGAAAAAAGTCCCCTTATCTGAACCCTCAGTGTGTTCCAGGTAAATCATTCCCCGGTAGTGATGCACGGGTTGACTCATAACCCGCAGTCCCCGCGGTTATATCTGCGGGACGGGCAGGTTTAGGGTCATGAAATATTGTGTGGCTGAAGAGCAGGTGGGTGGCGGACGGTTGATAAAGAGAAAACAATGCCTTAAATCCATAAATGTATCATTCTTGTGCAATAGTATATCTATAGGCTACACATTGAGTTTTTCCCCCCCATTATTTTAGTGCATTAGTGCATAAGCCTAAGCTTACATGTGCCAAATAGCCTACATGGCAATCAGCAAAATGCTTTTGGGAATGGGCAGAAAAAGTTAACATCGATCCATGGAGGCAAAAAGGACAATGTGTCTGTGGTGTTAAGTTTAATTCAATAAGAGAAAAGCTGCAAAAAGGAGAGTTGAAAATAAAGAGAAGGGAGGGACAGAAAAGTCATGTTTGGGAAAGATTTGGTGAAGTTGTAAAAGAGGATGATAGCAGTGCCGGCTATGTTATGTGTGATGATTGTGAGGCGCTATACAAATTTGACAGTCACAAGACATGGACTTCAAATAGACCTATGGCACATCAAGGGAACTGTAGCCTACTGTTCAGATGGGTTAAATGGTAACTGAAATCTGGACACTGGCTGTAGGTCTATAACCTCTCACATAGCCTAAATATTAACTCCTGCAGAATTAAGCATTTCTTTCAGTAAAATGATACACCAAATATATGCAACATTTAGACTAGGGAACATGAGTGGAGAAATGTCAGGGATGTAGTAGGTGGGTGTGGTGGTGGAATCAGGCGCAGGACGCAGAAGTATATTCCAAAGACTTTAGTGAATACTCACAGTGCAAACACTAAATAGCCCGAAGGCGAAACTCCGCATGCAGGCGAAACAAATACGCGCGCACAAACAGGTGCGACAAAAACACTCCAAACTATGGAGGAACAGCTCAACCGAGCAAAATGCAAAATACGTCTAGCAAAATCCACGACAGTGAAAACAATAACACACAACACTAGACAAACACAACGAGAACTTATAGGACACTAATTACACTAAACGAGAAACAGGTGTACAACAATCAGACAAAAGCAAACGAACATAGAAACATTCAACGGTGGCAGCTAGTATTCCGGAGACGACGAACGCCGAAGCCTGCCCGAGCAAGGAAGAGAGGCAGCCTCGGCCGAAACCGTGACAAGAAATATGATTTATTTCAGCATCTTGAGAGAATGCGAAAGCAATTAGATACCATCTGTAGACGTGCTATCTTTATCAGCATCATAAAAGCTGATAGTATTTTTCAACCACATAAAATATGCATCCAAGCCAAAGTGAAATCTTATCAGAAGCATGTTGGGTCGTTTTCACAGCTTTCTATTTCATTACAACCGGTCAAACTGATGTCATTTCGAAATTTTGCACATTGTTTTTTTTAGAGTTATTGCATTTTTCTCCCAGGTCCCTAAAGGTCTTTGTCCGCGAAAGAAGCAGAGATGACAGAGAACACTTTACCGATGGCAACTAGATTAAAGCATTCATTCTATTGATTTATGACATTGTTCTGGTGAGCAAGGGTTTATTTGGTCTCCTAGGGCAACATATAAGGACAAATGAGAATCTGCATGTATCTAATTAATGACTGTCAAATAGCCTACCAAAATGTTGGAAATTATAAGCGGAAACATACATGTACAGTGCCTTCAGAAAGTATTCATAACCCTTGACCTTTTCCAAATGTTGTTGTGTTACAGCCTGAATTCAAAATGGATTACATTATAGTTTTTTTCTCACCCATCTACACACAATACCCCATAATGACAAAGTGAAAACATGTTTTTAGAAATGTTAACACCCCTGAGTCAATACATGTTAGAATCACCTTGGGCAGTGATTACAGCTGTGAGTCTTTCTGGGTAAGTCTCTTAAGAACGTTCCACACCTGGATTGTGCAACATTTGCCCATGATTATTTTCTAAATTCTTCAAGCTCTGTCAAATTGGTTGTTGATCATTGCTAGACAACCATTTTCAGGTCTTGCCATATTTGGTATTTGGTATTTTATTAGGATCCCCATTAGCTGTTGCAAAAGCAGCAGCTAATCTTCCTGGGGTCCACACAAAACATGAAACAATACATAATACAGAACATTAATAGACAAGAACAGCTCAAGGACAGAACTACATAAAAAATTTTTAAAGGCACACGTAGCCTACATATCAATACATACACACAAACTATCTAGGTCAAATAGGGGAGAGGCGTTGTGCCGTGAGGTGTTGCTTTATCTGTTTTTTGAAACCAGGTTTGCTGTTTATTTGAGCAATATGAGATGGAACGGAGTTCCATGCAATAATGGCTCTATATAATACTGTACGCTTTCTTGAATTTGTTCTGGATTTGGGGACTGTGAAAAGACCCCTGGTGGCATGTCTGGTGGGGTAAGTGTGTGTGTCAGAGCGGTGTGTAAGTTGACTATGCAAACAATTTGGGATTTTCAACACGTTTCTTATAAAAAGAAGAAGTGATGCAGTCAGTCTCTCCTCAACTCTTAGCCAAGAGAGACTGGCATGCATAGTATTTATATCAGCCCTCTGACTACAATGAAGAGCAATATGTGCCACTGTTTTGGGCCAGCTGCAGCTTAACTAGGTCTTTCCTTGCAGCACGTCTTGTAAGGAAGATTTTCAAGTAGATTTTCAAGTACATTTAAGTCAAAACTGTAACATTCACTGTCTTCTTGATAAGCAACTCCAGTGAAGATTTGGCCTTGTGTTTTAGGTTATTGTCCTGCTGAAAGGTGAATTCATCTCCCAGTGTCTGGTGGAAAGCAGGCTGAACCAGGTTTTCATGGAGGATTTTGCCTGTCCTTAGCTCCATTTAATTTATTTTTTAGCCTGAAAAACTCCCCAGTCCTTAACGATTACAAGCATACCCATAACATGATAGAGCCACCACTATGCTTGAAAATATGGAGAGTGGTACTCAGTAATGTGTTGTATTGGATTTGCCCCAAACATAAAACTTTGTATTCAGGACAGAAAGTTAATTGCTTTGCCACATTTTTAGCAGTATTACTTTAGTGCCTTGTTGCAAACAGGATGCATGTTCTGGAATATTTTTTATTCTGTACAGGCTTCCTTCTTTTCACTCTGTCAATTAGGTTAGTATTGTGGAGTAACTACAATGTTGTTGATCCATCCTCAGTTTTCTCCTATCACAGCCATTAAACTCTGTAACTGTTTTAAAGTAACCACTTGCCTCATGGTGAAATCCCTGAGCGGTTTCCTTCTTCTCTGGCAACTGAGTTAGGAAGGATGCTTGTATCTTCTTTGTAGTGACTGGGTGTATTGATACACAAAATGTAATTAATAACTTCACCATGCTCAAAATGATATTCAATGTCTGTTTCTTTTACCAATAGGTGCCCTTGTTTGCGAGGCATTGGAAAACCTCCCCTGGTCTTTGTGGTTGAATCTGTGTTTGAAATTCACTGCTCGACTGAGGGACCTTACAGATAATTGCATGTGTGGGGTACAGAGATGAGGTAGTCATAAAAAAATTATGTTAAACACTATTATTGCACACTGAGTAAGTCCATGCAACTTAATATGTAACTTGTTAAGCAAATCTTTATTCCTGAACTTATTTAGGCTTGCCATAACAAAGAGGTTGAATACTTATTGACTGAAGACATTTCAGCTTTTCATTTTTTATAAATTTGTAAACGTTTCTATAAACATAATTCCACTTTGACATTATGGGGTATTGTGTGTAGACCAGTGACAAAAAATCTAAATGTAATCCATTTTAAATTCAGGCTGTAACACAACAAAAAGAGGAAAAAGTCAAGGGGTGTGAATACTTTCTGAAGGCAATGTATCTAAATTAGGCAAACAACTGACTGTAGCCTACAGCGCATTTTCTATATTAGCGGGTTAGTGTCGGGTGCGGGCCTCAGATTTTCACTTTATCACATAAAGTCGCTGATAGTCGGGCGGTTGCGGATGGGTTATTAGCAATTGCGGGCGGGTTTAGCAAGTCAATTAGTTGTAATTTAGGGTTTGGGTTAGGGGTATGGTTAAGGCTTAGGTTGAGGTTATGGCTAATGGTTAAAATCAGATTTTAATGTGTTTCTTACACTTCTCTATAAACAGTGTGCGTATTCTAACTCCTCTCTCCATCCATAGTGCTATGTGCAGACAGAGTGGGCCAGATGACGAAGACCTACAATGACATCGATGCTGTCACACGTCTGCTGGAGGAGAAAGAGAGGGACCTGGAGTTGGCTGCTCGGATCGGCCAATCACTGCTCAAGAAGAACAGAACGCTCACAGAGAAGAATGACTACCTGGAGGTACAAGTGGGACACATCACAGAGGAGGTGAGAGAGACATTGGGTCATAGAGGAGCACACATGTGCATGTACACACACCTGCATTTCTAAGAACTGAGTTACAAGGGCAGTAGTTCCTCACGCATAAACCCAGCTCCCTGTTTTTGACAATGTTGCAAAGTTAGGTGTCAATGGTCAATTTTTAAAAATACATTTTGAGTATATGAAAGAGTAAACATATTCTTTTTAGTAGTATAAACATGACTTTTTAAAGAACCGTTGTTATAGATATTTAGTTCTTGATATGATTAAACAACACTGAATGCTAGTGCTGCATCACCAGCTCGGTGTTCTGTGTGTTCTCAGGTGGCCCAGCTGCATCATGAGTTGAACCTGAAGGATGAGCTGCTGCAGTTCTACACCAATGCATCAGAGGAGAGTGAAGAGGAGTCTACTACTGGTTCACCCACGTTAGTATTGTCTGTGTGTTTACTATTCCTGACTGTCTTTCTATCTCTGTCTCACTCTCTCTCTCTCTCCCTCTCTCTCTCTCTCTCTTCTCTCTCTCTCTCTCTCTCTCTCTCTCTCTCTAGGGGTAAGCGGAGTAAGCTGCTGGGTGTATCAGGGTTTGGAGCTGACTCTATGCAGAGGAAACTCAGAGAGCTGGAGGAAGAGAACCTATCCCTCCGCTCAGAGGCCTGTAATCTGAAGACTGAGACTGAGATCTACGAGGAGAAGGAACAACAGCTTGTCAACGACTGTGTTAAAGAACTCAGTGAGTGGAGGAGTATTATACTCTTTCTTTCTTCTCTCTCTCTCTCTCGCTCGCTTTCTCTCTCTCTCTCTCTCTCTCTCTCTCTCTCTCTCTCTCTCTCTCTCTCTCTCTCTCTCTCTCTCTCTCTCTCTCTCTCTCTCTCTCCCTCTCTCTCTCTATGTGCTTCCTTTCTCTGTACTCTCCTCTTTTGTCCATTCACTTATTTTGTTCATCTCTCCTCTCTCTCTCTCTCTCTATGCTCTCCACCTTTTCTATCAATTAAAATATACTTCACTGGCATTTAATGCCTCTATTGGCATGAATGTAAATGTATGTTGCCAGAGCAACTAATGAATTCCCCCTCTCCCCCCTCCTGTCTCCAGGACAGTCCAGTCTGCAGATCAACACCATAGCGGAGGAGTTGGCTCGGAAGACAGAGGACGCCATGCGACAGCAGGAGGAGATCACACACCTGCTCTCTCAGATAGTTGACCTACAGAAGAAAGCCAAGTCGGTGAGAGACGCACACTCATGCTTTACCCTCAGTACTATAGTGCACGCATTGTGGTATATATGCTCAGTACAATACTCTCTTTGTGTGTGTTTCTTTAGTACGCAGTGGAGAATGAGGAGCTCTCTCAGCACCTAGGGGCAGCTAAAGATGCCCAGAGACAACTCACAGTCGAGGTTAGACTCACACCCTATCCCTTTGCCATCCTACACCTCATGTATACTTTACCAATGAGAAACAGTCATCAAGCCTGCTCTCTTTTCTTTCTTCTTGCTCTAGCTAACAGATTTGGATGGTAAGTATTCAGAGTGTATAGAGATGCTCCATGAGGCTCAGGAAGAGCTGAAGTACTTGAGGAACAGAAACTATCCTGCTGGAACACCACGCAGATTCCATCCTCTGGGTCTCTACCCTATGGTATGTGTGTGGTAGGGGTTATCAGAACATACACTCTCAAAAGAGTGATCTCCTTTTGAGAGTGTAGGTGCATATCATAGAGCTGATGGTGTGTGTGTCTGTGCTGTGTGTGTGTGTGTACGGCAGGACTCCCTGGCAGCAGAGATAGAGGGGACGATGAGGAAGGAGATGAGTCTGGATGACCCTGAGTGCGAGGAACAGAAGTACACACGCTTCTATTAGTTTATAACACTCTTCTAATCTTTATAAATACTGTCTAGTAACATAAACTCACCTATACTCATAATATATATTCATAGCTATCATACTTGCCTACACTCATGCCTATTTAATTTTGTGTGTGTGAGCAGGGTGCACCACAAGCGTGTGTTTGAGACAGTGAAGAACATCAACCAGACGGTCCGACAGCGTTCTCCAATCCTGTCCAACGCCAACATCCCGGGATCCAATCAGGCGTCATCTCTTAGCTCCGCTCACTCCAGTGGCAGGACCACGCCCATGGCTGGTAGCATTGGCTGTGATGTCAGAGGTGACGGCGTTGCCCTTGACAACCGACAACAGAGCATGCTCATGGAGTCAGCAGCAGCCAATCAGGACAGGTGAGTCGTACATACCTGAACCTGGGATTGTTCCAGCCTGTCTCTGACGCAGTATAGATGTACAGTTGACCAGATCTCGCCTGCAGGAACCATATTGAATGAAATTAAAGCAATCTTTTCATATTTACCAGGTGATTTTTTCCCCCTTTTTCTATTTCTGTGCATCAGTCTAATAATGTTAAAATATCTCTGTTTGGGCATTAGTGTGGACACCCGTGCTAAGAAAGCAGCTGGTGTTGAGGACCTGAAGCTGGCGTTACGTCGCCTGTCCCTGCGCCGCCAGAACAACCTGAGCGAGAGACGCTTCTTCGAGGAGGAGAGAGGGAGGAGGAGAGGTGGAGGAGGAGTTGTGCAGGACGGGGGCGGGGGGCAGGGGGGTGGGATGACCCCCTCAGATAGCATAATGTCTCTGGGGTCGTTACACCTGTGGGCCTCCCGACCATACCTCCCCGACAAACTACAGATCGTTAAACCCCTGGAAGGTGAGGGAGAGAAGGAGAGGGGGATGAGGGGAGAGGAGGAGAGAGGGATGGGGTGGGGGAGAAAGAGGGAGAGGGAAGAGAGGGAGGGGCTGGTCAAGCTGTGGGAGAGAGGTAGTGAGTGGCAGGGAGAGGTGGAAGGAGGGAGCGAGGTAGAGAGAGAAAGAGAGGGAGAGGGAAGGAATGGGGAAAAGACTGGAGGAGAGAGGGAGAGAGGGAGAAGAAGTTGGAGCAGGAAGAGGGTGTTAGATAGAGAGAGGGAGCGAGGGAGGAGATGGGCTAGAGAGGTAGAACAGGGGAGAGAGACAGAGGGAGGGATGGGAAGAGGAGAGCGTCCTGTATCTTTAATGTTGTTTAACTCGTTCTGGTCTCTGATGCATCACCATCGTAAGTCAGGCCTTTCCACCTCACAATCCTACTATAGAGACCCTCAGCCTAGAGGCTGGCTGGGGATAAAATAGAAGTTTAATCATGAGCAGTGTGGGGTTTTGTTGTGCTTCTGCTGCCATCTGCTGGTGAGGGGAGAAACATACAACATGATCACATTTTGATGTAATGTTTTAGTCAACTTTACCACCCCATAAATATGTTAGATATCTGAGTCTTAACTCTTTATTTTCTCATTAGTTCACCATTCCATTTGTTTTGGTGTATTCATTTTTTCCTATGCTACTTTCCTTCTTCTTATAATACTTTCATTTCTGTCATCTCTCATTTGCTAATTTTAATGAAATCCTTTGTTCATTTTTAGCTTCTGTTTAACTCTCCTTTACTCTGCATCTTCAATAAAAATCTGACCTCATTCTCTTCTTTTGCCTTCTTCATTTCACTATTCTTTCACTTCTGTTGCCTGTATTTAGCTGTGTGTTTCCTCTCCTCTATAATAAGGTCTGTTGATTTACTCTGCAGTCTCATCTTTCTCTCCAGCCTCCCTAGCTTTGTGTTGGCCTTTACTGTTATGTCTTTAACCATAGTCTAGAGTTGAGATGTTTTCATGCAGTACTATAAAATACACCGTCTTTCTTCACTTCTCTCAAATGTTTAACCACATATAGCAAATTGTGAGTTTGTGTCTGTGATTGTGTCTGTGTAATATTTTTCTCTCACCCTCTGCATTTCCCTCTTGGTCCTGTCCTCTCCAGGCTCTGCGACCCTGCACCACTGGCAGCAGTTGGCTCAGCCCCACTTAGGAGTGATCCTGGATGCTAGACCTGGGGTTGTACCTAAAGGCTTCAGGCCTCTGGAACTAGAGCTGGAACAGGTAAGTGTGTGTGTGTTTCCCATGGGTGTGTGTGTATATGGAGTAACCTGTGTGTTTGTGTGTGCGTTTGGGTGTTGCAGGTGTATCCATGGGGTGGTTTCGAGGAGGATGAACCAGGAGAGCAGTACTTCCAGAGTCTCCCCACCTCCTCAGCCTCCGCCTCCCCCGCCCTCCCCCCTCAGCCTCACCCTCCTCACCCCTCTACCCCCCTCAGCCACCTCGCCTCCCCCTCAACCCCCTCTCCCTCCCCTCACCTAAGCAACACTGATCCTGCAGGTATGTTTCTATATGCACATACAGATACTATGATAGATGCTAATAGAACACGTTAGATACTAAGAATAATTTACCCTTTATATTCAAAGCGATAGAAAGATAGAGAGAGAGCGATTCAAAAGACAGAGAGAGTGCGATAGAAATAAAGAAACAGAAAGAGAAAGTGGTTTAGTGGTTACCTGAGTGGTTCAGTGGTTCAGTCATATACACACTGGTTCAGTGGTTCACTGAGTGGTTCAGTGGTTCACGGCTACTTTTCCAGCCAGGAAAGGTAGAGGAGAACAGATAGACTATTGTGTTTGTGTCTTTGTGTTTTCAGCGGTGTACTACCCAGGTAAATGCATGGCCCATACCAGCTCTACCTACACCTTTACTACCTGTCGTATCCTACATCCAACTGACGAGCTGACCCGCGTCACACCTAGGTAGGGAGACACACCATACACCTACAGTGCATTCGGAAAGTATTCAGACCCCTTTACTTTTTCCACATTTTGTTAAGTTACAGCCTTATTCTAAAATTGATTAAATAGTTTTTTTCCCTCACCAATCTACGCACAATACCCCATAATGACAAATTGAAAGCAGGTTTTTAGACATTTTAGCAAATGTATTTTTAAAAAAACCCGGAAATATCACATTTACATAAGTATTCAGTCTGTTTACTCAGTACTTTGTTGATCACCTTTGGCAGCGATTACAGCCTTGAGTCTTCTTGGGTATGACGCTACAAGCTTGGCACACCTGTATTTGGGGAGTTCTCCCATTCTTCTCTGCAGATCCTCTCAAGCTCTGTCAGGTTGGATGGGGAGTGTCGCTGCACAGCTATTTTCACGTCTCTCCAGAGATGTTTGATCGGGTTCAAGTCCGGGCTCTGGCTGGGTCACTAAAGGACATTCAGAGACTTGTCCCGAAACCACTCCTGCGTTGTCTTGGCTGTGTGCTTAGGGTCGTTGTCCTGTTGGAAGGTGAACCTTCGCCCCATTCTGAGGTCCTGAGCACTCTGGAGCAGGTTATCATCAAGGATCTCTCTGTACTTTGCTCCGTTCATCTTTCCCTCGATCTTGACTAGTCTCCCAGTCTCTGCCGCTGAAAAACATCCCCACAGCACGATGCCGCCACCACCATGCTTCACCGTAGGGATGGTGCCAGGTTTCCTCCAGACGTGACGCTTGGCATTCAGGCCAAAGAGTTCAGTCTTGGTTTCATCAGACCAGAGAATCTTATTTCTCATGGTCTGAGAGTCCTTTAGGTGTCTTTTGGCAAACTCCAAGCGGGCTGTCATGTGCCTTTTACTGAGGAGTGCCTTCCGTCTGGCCACTCTACCGTAAAGGCCTGATTGGTAGAGTGCTGCAGAGATGGTTGTCCTTCTGCAAGGTTATCCCATCTCCACAGAGGAACTCTGGAGCTCTGTCAGAGTGACACCTCCCTGACCAAAGCCCTTCTCCCCCGATTGCTCAGTTTGGCCAGGCGGCCAGGCGGCCAGCTCTAGGAAGAGTGTTGGTGGTTCCAAACTTCTTCCATTTAAGAATGATGGAGGCACTGTGTTCTTGGGGACCTTCAATGCTGCAGAATGTTTTTGGTACCCTTCCCCAGATCTGTGCCTCGACACAATCCTGTCTCTGAGCTCTACGGACAGTTCCTTCGACCACATGGCTTGGTTTTGCTCTGACATGCACTGTCAACTGTGGGACCTTATAGAGACAGTTGTGTGCCTTTCCAAATCATGTCCAACCAATTGAATTTACCACAGGTGGACTCCAATCAAGTTGTAGAAACATCTCAAGGATGATCAATGGAAACAGGATGCACCTGAGCTCAATTCCGAGTCTCATAGCAAACGGTCTGAATACTTAAGTAAATGTGATATTTCTGTGGGTTTTTTAAACGCATTTGCACAAATTTCTAAAAACCTGTTTTCACTTTGTCATTATGGGGTAATTTTAATCCATTTTAGAATAAGGCTGTAACGTAACAAAATGTGGAAAAAGTGAAGAGGTCTGAATACTTTCCAAATGCACTGTATCTCTCCTCCTTCTCTACCTCTACCTCTACCTTCACCATAACTCTGTTCCCATTCTCCCTCTTCTCTCTGAAGTGTACACTTGCTCACTGTGGCCACATGTTATCTAATAGATCACAATTGTTGCAGTGTGCAGTCTCCATGTTCTCCGTTTTTTCTCTTTTTCAAATGGTGTTGGTCTCCCTTTCCCTCTCCAGTGTTAACCCCGGCGTGTCCTCGTCATCCTGTGTGATGACATCATCTATCCTGGCCACTCCCGCTGCCACGCCCTGTCACACACCCCGAAGGATGAGTCTACTACGACCCTCTGAGTCTTCTACCAACCTCAGGTCACACACACACACACACACACACACACACACACACACACACACACACACACACACACACATACACACACACACACTCAACTTGATAGATTAACTCTAGCTACTACGTCTCATTCCCAGGACTTTGTGTGTCTGTGTGTGTGTGTGTGTGTGCGCGCCTTCCCGTGTGTATATGATTTCCTCTTCTTCAGGGAAGCCACACGTACCACCAGTACCTCTCTGGGATTAGTGCGCCTTCTGCAGGAGAGAGGCATCTCTGCAGCCATGTACCACCACCAGACCCAGGGCTGGGACAGAGCTGGCGGGCCCGGGGTGGGGAGAGGAGGGGTGCTGTTCAGTACCTCTATTACCCCTAACCTCAACCCAGCTCCCCACCCCGACACCCTCCGCCCCTCCACTCCCCCCAACTCCCCCACAGGACACGACCCCCCATCTTCGGGCACCAACACCCCTGCGGGGTTCGACTTCAAGTCTCCCTCCTATGAAAACTTCCTTGCCTCCAAGCCGGCGCGGTCCATTCTGAAGGAGGTGGCGGGGGGGATGGGGAGCAGGAGGCAGCAGAGGGGGAGAGACTGTGAGAGCCAGACAGATGTTAGCGTCACGGTTCATAACCTCAACCTGGTGGACAAGGTGAGGCGCCTGGGTGTGGCTGGGTGTCCTCCAGGACCAGGGGGTGTACCCGGGGGACCAAGCCCCCTCCTGGGGCCTCTGGGTGGGCTACGGAGGCCCGGGTCGCCCTTTGGACCAGAGGGGATGAGGAGGAACAGGAGCTATCCAGCTATGGTAGGGGCCAGTATGGCGATGAAGGGCCCGGGGCCCCAGGAGGACTCAGAACTACTGCTGCCTCCTAACAGAATGCCTAAACAGAAGAGCCTCAAGTAGTATCTGGGACCTCTGGTCTCTAACCCCTGACCCCTAATACTAACCTTAACCCTAACCAACTAGTTTCCCCAGGAGACTCAACTTCTTACTTACATCTACTGTCCTGTTAGACCTCTGGTACTATAGCTAGTTTTTCAAAATCATACAAACTACTGGGACTCCTCGTCTAGCTACTGACAAATGACAACCAGTCACCTTTCTCAGATACTGACAACTAGTTTGTCTTCTGCTTTTATCCAATGCTTATCCTTCCAGCTCCAAAACCAAATGGCTACCCTGCTGTCTGCTACCGTTTAATCAGCTACCAAACTAGGACTAACACAAATAAACAATGGTCTTCCATATTGGCTAAAACTTCTCCTCTCTAGCCCTGGAACACAGCTACTTCTCCCTGCTGTAGTCAATTAAATTACGTTGAACCAATGTGGAATAGACGTTAAATTGACGTCTGTGCCCAGTGGGGGGTAACCTCCTCACATGTACACTAAGCGTATGTAGTTCAAATCAAATCAAATTGTATTTGTGTGGACTAACAGTGAAATGCGTCCGGGCCCTTCCCAACAATGCAGCGAGAAAAAAAGAGAAAAAAATAATAATAATAAGATGAGGAATAAATACACAATGAGTAATGATAACTTGGCTACAGTGGCTTGCGAAAGTATTCACCCCCCTTGGCATTTTTCCTATTTTGTTGCCTTACAACCTGGAATTTAAATGGATTTTTGGGGGGTTTGTATCATTTGATTTACACAACATGCCTACCACTTTGAAGATGCAACATCTTTTTTTTATTGTGAAACAAACAAGAAAACTTGAGCGTGCATAACTATTCCCCCCCCCCCCCCACCCCAAAGTCAATACTTTGTAGAGCCAACTTTTGCAGCAATTACAGCTGCAAGTCTCTTGGGGTATGTCTCTATAAGCTTGGCACATCTAGCCACTGATATTTTTGCTCATTCTTCAAGGCAAAACTGCTCCAGCTCCTTCAAGTCATACCACAGATTCTCAATTGGATTGAAGTCTGGGCTTTGACTAGGCCATTCCAAGACTAGGCCATTCCCCTTAAACCACTTGAGTGTTGCTTTAGCAGTATGCTTAGGGTCATTGTCCTGCTGGAAGACCACCTCCGTCCCAGTCTCAAATCTCTGGAAGACTGAAACAGGTTTCCCTCAAGAATGTCCCTGTATTTAGTGCCATCCATCATTCCTTCAATTCTGACCAGTTTCCCAGTCCCTGCCGATGAAAAACATCCCCACAGCATGATGCTGCCACCACCATGCTTAACTGTGGGGATGGTGTTCTCGGGGTGATCAGAGTACCTTCTCCCACATGCCTTTTGGCGAACACCAAACGTGTTTTTTTTGTGTTTTTTTTAAGCAATGGCTTTTTTCTGGCCACTCTTCCGTAAAGCCCAGCTCTGTGGAGTGTACGGCTTAAAGTGGTCCTATGGACAGATACTCCAATCTCCGCTGTGGAGCTTTGCAGCTCCTTCAGTGTTATCTTTGGTCTCTTTGTTGCCTCTCTGAGCAATGCCCTCCTTACCTGGTCCGTGAGTTTTGGTGGGTGGCCCTCTCTTGGCAGGTTTGTTGTGGTGCCATATTCTCCGTGAGATGTTCATAGTTTCGGATATTTTTTTATAACCCAACCCTGATCTGTACTTCTCCACAACTTTGTCCCTGACCTGTTTGGAGAGCTCCTTGGTCTTCATGGTGCAGCTTGCTTGGTGGTGCCCCTTGCTTAGTGGTGTTGCAGACTCTGGGGCCTTTCAGAACAGCTGTATATATACTGAGATCATGTGACAGATCATGTGACACACAGGTGACTTTATTTAACTAATTATGTGACTTCTGAAGGTAATTGGTTGCACCAGATCTTATTTAGGGGCTTCATAGCAAAGGGAGTGAATACAAATGCACGCACCACTTTTCCGTTATTTATTTTTTAGAATTTCTTGAAACAAGTTATTTTTTTAATTTCACTTCACCAATTTGGACTATTTTGTGTATGTCTATTACATGAAATCCAAATAAAAATCCATTTAAATTACAGGATGTAATGCAACAAAATAGGAAAAACGCAAAGGGGGATGAATACTTTTGCAAGGCACTGTATATACACAGAGTTCCAGTACCGAGTCTATGTGCAGGGGTATGAGGTAATTGAGGTAGATATGTACATATAGGTAGGGATAAAGTGACTAGGAAACAGGATTGATAATAAACAGTAGCATCAGCATATGTGATGAGTCAAAAGAGTTAGTACAAAAAGGGTCAATGCAGATAGTCCAGGTAGCTATTGGTTAACTATTTAACGATTTACCAGCTTGGGGGTAGAAGCTGTTCGGGGTGGTCCTGTTGGTTCCAGACTTGGTGCATCGGTACCGCTTGCCATGCAGAAGCAGAGAGAACAGTCTATGACTTGGCTATCTGGAGTCTTTGACAATTTGCTGAATAAGTTAGATCAAACTTACATGTCATGTGATTGTCATGTCAGCTGGATTTGGAGCCTCTTCATCACCATGTATTTAGATTACTAGTATAATGTAGCACTTAGATTCTAAGTAATAATGGATTGTGAGATAATGTTGAATATGTACCATTGTTAATGGTAAAGATTCTCCACCAGATTCATGAAATAGATCATCAACTTTTTTGCTAAACTCTTTCTCATTCTTTCGTTATTTTCTTCCTCGCCTTCCCTTGCTTTCTCTTCCACTCTCTCTCTCTCTCTCTCTCTCTCTCTCTCTCTCTCTCTCTCTCTCTCTCTCTCTCTCTCTCTCTCTCTCTCTCTCTCTCTCTCTCTCCCCTCCACCCTGTTCTCAATGGGAAGAATATGTCATAAGTCACTTTTAAGAGTCTTGTTAATGTTTTGTTTGTCTGTGTTAAAGTTAAATTAGTGTTATTTTTCTAAATGACTATAGACAAAGGGAAATGGATAGTGGTTTCAGAGTGGTCAGTGACTGAGGGAATTATGAAAATATCAATATACCCACTGCTGGAATGGAGAGAGGGAAGGAGGAATGGAGGGAAGGTATAGAGGTTAAACAGTCTTTGTGGTCGGAAGCTTTTCCTGCTTCTTTCTTCACCAACTCTAGAGAATTTCAATTGATGAAATTAATAAAGAAGCATTAGTGCCTCAATATGGTTTCTACATCACTATGCTCATACTGGTTGTTTATGTTCTTATTCTAACTAAACAGTTGTCCACTGAGTCACACTCGTTAGCTCTTACATTGATATGTGTACTTATGTAATTTATTTACTAAACAGTCTTTTGATTGAATACGCAAAACTATTATTCACAAGCTTTTTTACATGTTAAGATTGAACACATAAAACACATTTGCGGTATATACAGTATATAACACTATATTCATTAATTGTCATTAGTACTGGAACACTCATTTACAACAAAGTTAAAATAGGTTATCATCACATAAATGTACATTTTGGATAATACTCACCTTTTGATGATGAAAAGTGAGCATGAAATTAGGTTCTCTTGAGGGTATTCTTTTCCAATAAAAATTCAGACGTGAATCACGGTGAAATAGAGTGGTGGTGTTCTATACTGAACAAAAATATAAACGCAACATGTAAAGTGTTGGTCCCATGTTTCATGAGCTGAAATAAAAGATACCAGAAATTGTGCACACGCATTTTTTCTTTTTTTCTCAAATTTTGTGCACAAATTTGTTTACCTCCCTGTTATTGAGCATTTGTCCTTTGCCAAGATAAAGTTTTGAGGGAGCGTGCAATTGGCATGCTGACTGCAGGAATGTCCACCAGAGCTGTTGCCAGATAATGTAATGTTCATTTCTCTACCATAAGCCGCCTCCAACATCGTTTTAGAGAATCTTGCAGTATGTCCAATCGGCCTCACAACCGCAGACCACGTGTAACCACGCCAGCCCTGGACCTCCACATTCGGCTTCTTCACCTGCGGGATCGTCTGAGACCAGCCACTTGGACAGCTGATGAAACTGTGGTTTTGCACAACCAAATAATTTCTGCACAAACTGTCAGAAACCGTCTCAGGGAAGCTGATCTGTGTGCTTGTCATCCTCACCAGGGTCTTGACCTGACTGCAGTTCGGCGTCGTAACCGACTTCAGTGGGAAAATGCTCACCTTCGATGGCCACTGGCATGCTGGAGAAGTGTGCTCTTCACGGATGAATCCTGTTTCAACTGTAAAGAGCAGATGGCCGACAGAGTTGCATGTATGGCGTCGTGTGGGCGAGCAGTTTGCTGATGTCAACATTGTGAACAGAGTGCCCCATGGTGGCGGTGGGGTTATGGTATGGGCAGGCATAAGCTACAATTGCATTTTATCGATGGGAATTTCAATGCACAGAGATACCGTGACGAGATCCTGAAACTCAGTAAAATCTTTGAAATTGTTGCATGTTGTGTTTATATTTTAATTCAGTGTATGTTTACACAGTTGTGTTTCTGCAGTTATATAGTTATACGTTTGTGGCCAACCCTTCTCCTGATAATGATGAATTGCTTGGAGTGCAGGCTTTTGCTCCAGCCAGACTGTAACACACCTGATTTAGCTAATCAAGGTCCTAATGAACAGCTGATTTGTAGAGTTATTTTGGTAGAGCATGGCGCGAGCAAAAGTCTGCACACCACTACCAGCAGATGGCACTGTTTGACAGCTTATTTCCTTGAAGAACTTGTTTTCAGAACATTCACACACCCACACACTCAGATAAAATGTTTCCCTCTCCATAAGTGTTGCGACTGCTGCTGAGAAGAAGATGGAGGATGATTGGTGGATAAATGAAAAATGAACAGGAACATTTCAACCTTCATACCTGTGTGTGTGTGTGTTTGTGTGTGTTTGTGTGTGTGTATGTGTGTGTTTGTGTGTGTGTTCTCCCTTCAATAACCACAAATATCACTATGGCTGCCTCTAATCCAACACAATTAGATATCAACAGAGGATTATTGCGTTTCAAATGCCATTGGTGTCGATCACTAAGATAATGTGTGTAAAGTTTCATAATTATATTTTAATCACATTCTGTAAGTCATTGAGATCAAACTACCTGAGAAACGGTGAAACTTGTTTTCAGTATTGTAATGTGAATGGAAATTGTTGTGTGTCAGATTTGAGTTAATTGAAAGAAAAGAGAAAGAGATAAAGAAGGTTAGAGATGGAGGGAGGGAGGGAGAAAGAAAGATAGAAAGATAAAAGATGTACAGGAAGAGTAAGAGAGAGTGAGGGAGAATAAGAAGAAGAGAGAAAAATAAAGAGAGATGGGGAGAATGATTAGCAGAGACATCGTGTATCAGACTGAAGTGAGTTTGGATTGATGAGCAATTCTCCGGGGAATTAGCAGTCTGAACGCTGGACTGACTGTTTCTTAAGCTTCTGAAGACTAACTCCCACAGAGAGCGAGAGAGTGTGAGTGTGTGTGAGTGTGTGTAAGTGTGTGTGTGAAGATAGTTATTTGATGACCAAACACTGCACTAAATATTCGTTATGCTTCTTTATATCTATCTTTCATCAGATGAAGGGATGGCAGCTTGGGTCCTCGGGTCATACATTTACTCCTGTCTCCAATCCTAACACACCTGACCAATTACCTGTCGAAGATGTGAAAATATTTGTTGGTCTGATGTGTGTAATGAGGAACATCCTGACGCTACACTTGAAGCATTTATGAAACTGCTTCTTCTGGCTACTGATAAGCATGTGCCCATCAAGAAACTAACTGTCAGAACTGCCAAATCCCCATGGATAGATTATTAATTGAAAAAGTGTATGGCTGAGAGGGATGAGGCAATGGGAATAGCAAATAAGTCTGACAACATAGCAGACTGGGAAACTGAGAAATCACGTAACTAAACTAAACAAAAAGAAGAAGAAACTATACTATGGAACAAAGTTGAATGATATAAAGAATGATAGTAAAAAGCTCTGGAGTACTTAAAAAGAAATTCTAGGCAAAAAAGCAAACTCGGCTCCATCCTTCATTGAGACAGATGGCTTGTTCATAACAAAACCCTTTGATATTGCCAACCATTTTAATAACTTTTTTGTTGACAAGATTCGTGGTCCTCTGTAGCTCAGCTGGTAGAGCACGGCGCTTGTTACGCCAGGGTAGTGGGTTCGATCCCCGGGACCACCCATACACAAAAATGTATGCACGCATGACTGTAAGTCGCTTTGGATAAAAGCGTCTGCTAAATGGCATATTATTAATATTAATTAATTACATGCAAACAACAAATGCTGAGCCTTCATGTTCATACATAATGGACAAAATAATGATTGACAAGCACTGTAGTTTTGAGTTCAGCAAAGTGTGTGTGGAAGAGGTGAAATATTAATAAATAAGGACAAACCACCTGGTACCGACAACCTGGATGGTAAATTGCTGAGATTGGTAGCGGAATACATTGTGACATGTTTGCCAGTTCTTCAATTTAAGCCTAGAAGACGGTGTGTGCCCCCAGACATGGAGGGAGGCAAAGGTCATTCCGCTACCCAAGAATAGCAGAGCACCCTTTAATGGTTCAAACAGCCGACCAATCACCCTGTTACAAGTGCTCAGTAAACTTTTGAAAAAAATGTTTGTAAAAAGTTATTTTACAGAAAACTAATTAACAACAGACTTTCAGCATGCTTATAGGGAAGGGCACTCAACATGCTCGGCGCTGACACAAATAACTGATAATTGGCTGAAAGAAATTGATAGTGTTGTGGAACATTTTATGAAAGATTCTGACACCATAATAATAATAAGATTGCGGGAGCTGATTTGTTAGACTTCAGTGCAGCTTTTGATTGATAATAACCTATTGAAAAAACGTAGGTGTTATGGATTTGCATCCTCTGCATTATTATTGATTGAGAGTTACCTATCTAATAGAACACAGAAGCTTTTCGTTAATGGAAGCCTCTTTCATACAAATTCAGTTGAGTGTGGTGTACCACAGGGCAAAAGCATGTGTGTCTATGTACACTGACAACTCAACAGTATACATGTCGGCTGCAACAGTAAAATAAATAACTGACACCCTTAACATAGAGCTCCAGTCAGTTTTAGAATGGGTAACTAGCAATAGGCTACTAGCAATAGGCTCCTCCCCCTCCCCCCCTCCTCCCTCTCTGTGGATGACTTCGTCAACCATTTTGAAAAGAAGGTTGACGACATCCGATCCTCGTTTGTTGAGTCAAATGATACTGCTGGTCCTGCTCACACTGCCCTACCCTATGCTTTGACTTCTTTCTCCCCTCTCTCTCCAGATGAAATCTTGCGTCTTGTGACGGCCGGCCGCCCAACAACCTGCCCGCTTGACCCTATCCCCTCCTCTCTTCTCCAGACCATTTCCGGAGACCTTCTCCCTTACTTCACCTCGCTCATCAACTCATCCTTGACCGCTGGCTATGTCCCTTCCGTCTTCAAGAGAGCGAGAGTTGCACTCCTTCTCAAAAAACCTACACTCGATCCCTCCGATGTCAACAACTACAGACCAGTATCCCTTCTTTCTTTTCTCTCCAAAACTCTTGAGCATGCCGTCTTTAGCCAACTCTCTTGCTATCTCTCTCAGAATTACCTTCTTGATCCAAACCAGTCAGGTTTCAAGACTGGTCATTCAACTGAGACTGCTCTTCTCTGTGTCACGGAGGCTCTCCGCACTGCTAAAGCTAACTCTCTCTCCTCTGCTCTTGTCCTTCTAGACCTGTCTGCTGCCTTTGATACTGTGAACCATCAGATCCTCCTCTCCACCCTCTCCGAGTTGGGCATCTCCGGCGCGGCTCACTCTTGGATTGCGTCCTACCTGACAGGTCGCTCCTACCAAGTGGCGTGGCGAGAATCTGTCTCCGCACCACGTGCTCTCACCACTGGTGTCCCCCAGGGCTCAGTTCTAGGCCCACTCCTATTCTCGCTATACACCAAGTCACTTGGCTCTGTCATATCCTCACATGGCCTCTCCTAACATTGCTACGCAGACGACACACAACTAATCTTCTCCTTTCCCCCTTCTGATAACCAGGTGACGAATCGCATCTCTGCATGTCTGGCAGACATATCAGTGTGGATGACTGATCACCACCTCAAGCTGAACCTCGGCAAGACGGAGCTGCTCTTCCTCCCGGGGAAGGACTGCCCGTTCCATGACAAACACTGACAGACTGGAGCTCAGAGACCAAGGAAACATTACTATATGAAAATAAAAAAATGTCTTTCTCATAAGGGTATAGAGTGTTCATGTACACCTGAACATGGCATACACTTGGAGGATTGCAAACGGGTAAATTACTGTATTTAAATCTGAAATCCGCCAATAACTCAAACCAAACATTTCCTCTACAAGATTTTATTTTATTTAACTAGGCAAGTCAGTTAAGAACAAATTCTTATTTACGATCATGGCCTACCCCAGCCAAACCATCCCCTAACCCGGATGACGCCGGGCCAATTGTGCCCGATTACAGCTGGTTGTGATACAGCCCGGGATCAAACCTGGGTCTGTAGTGATGCCTCAAGCACTGCAATGCAGTGCCTTAGACCGCGGCGCCACTCAGGATCCCATGAGCCCAGGATCCAAATTAAGCTTGCACACAGTAGACTAGGCCTAAATATTAATGATACTGGCAAAAGAGGAAAATAACGCCGATACATTTTGGAGGAATGAATAACTAAATATAAGGGGAAAACATGATTCATGATTCAATTTCTAATAGGAATGCGCGTTTGTGGTGAGATTGGCTTCTTCATTACACTCAACGATTGAGGTAGGCCTGATTGATATTTCACCATCTCTTTTCTTCTCTGCTTCAGTTTAGGACTTCTCCAGGGAGAAGGATGAAGTGTCCACTAGACGATGATCTAAGGTCAGTGTGTTGTGTTTCCTGTAGCTCAATTGGTAGAGCATGGCGCTTGCAACAACAGGGTTGTGGGTTTGATTCTCACAAGGGGCCAGTATGAAAAAATGTATGCACTCACTAACTGTAAGTTGCTCTGGATAAGAGTGTCTCCTAAAATGCTAATGATTGAGGTGAGGGTAAACTGATCCTAGATCTGTTGTTAGAAGCTCCTCAGGGAACTCTGTTTACACTTGCTCCTCACATCTCTCCCTAAAGACCTCATCACGCTACCTGAATAATTCACTAGTTTACACACACACATTTCCCTTTAGTCAAATTAATAAAAATAGCCTATGACTAAAAGAGATGTCAAATAATAAATCAGAAATTCTCTCTAAAACGTCTCAAATTGTCTTTAAAACGTTTGATTAGATATAAGGTCTAGATTGCTCTGCTAGATGGGTTCGACAGCAGCAGTCAGAGCATGTGATTCTGAATGATCTGGCTGAACTGTACAGTACTGTATCACACTTTAAAGAACTCAAAGCACTTTGCATTCAGAGGAGACCTAACTTCTGGACAATTCCACAGTAACAGAATGACGCTGAGACTTTTTCACTTTAAACGTAGACTGAACAAAACCATTGATTGCAAAGTTAAACAAACCATATAACTACAGTGGGATCCGAAATGTCAGTGCAAATAGTCCGAACAAACTTAATGATGGTGTTGGAGTCGTGCCTGGCCATGCAGTCATGGGTGAACAGGGAGTACAGTAGGGGACTGAGCATGCACTCCTGAAGGGCCCCCGTGTTGAGGATCAGTGTGGCAGATGTGTTGTTAACTACCCTTACCACCTGGGGGCGGCCCGTCAGGAAGTCCAGGCAGGATCCAGTTGCAGAGGGAGGTGTTTAGTCCCAGGATCCTTAGCTTAGTGATGAGCGTTGAGGACACTATGGTGTTGAATGCTGAGCTGTAGTCAATGAATAGCATTCTCACGTAGGTGTTCCTCTTGTCCAGGTGAGAAAGGGCAGTGTGGAGTGCAATAGAGATTGCATCAGCTGTGGATCTGTTGGGGAGGTATGCAAATTGGAGTGGGTCTAGGGTTTCTGGGATAATGGTGTTGATGTGAGCCATGACCAGCCTTTCAAAGCACTTCATGGCTACAGACGTCAGTGCTACGGGTCGGTAGTCATTTAGGCAGGTTATCTTAGTGTCCTTGGGCACGGGGACTATGGTGGTCTGCTTGAAACATGTTGGTATTACAGACTCAGTCAGGGACATGTTGAAAATGTCAGTGAAGACACTTGCCAGTTGGTCAGCACATGCTCGGAGTACATGTCCTGGTAATCCGTCTGGCCCTGCGGCCTTGTGAATGTTGACCTGCTTAAAAGTCTTACTCACATTGGCTATGGAGAGCGTGATCACATAGTCATCCGGAACAACTGGTGCTCTCATGCATGCTTCAGTGTTGCTTGCCTCGAAGCGAGCATAGAAGTGGTTTAGCTCGTCTGGAAGTCTTGTGTCACTGGGCAGCTCGCGGCTGTGCTTCCCTTTGTAGTCTGTAATAGTTTTCAAGAGTATTGACTCTTTGCCTGTTTGATGGTTCGTCGGAGGGAATAGCGGGATTTCTTATAAGCGTCCGGGTTAGAGTCCCGCTCCTTGAAAGTGGCAGCTCTACCCTTTAGCTCAGTGCGGATGTTGCCTGTAATCCATGGCGTCTGGTTGGGGTATGTACATACGGTCACTGTGGGGACGACATCATCGATGCACTTATTGATAAGCCAGTGACTGATGTGGTGTACTCCTCAATGCTATCTGAAGAATCCCGGAACATGTTCCAGTCTGTGCTAGCAAAACAGTCCTGTAGCTTAGCATCTGCGTCATCTGACCACTTTTTTATTAACCGAGTCACTGGTGCTTCCTGCTTTAGTTTTTGTTCATAAGCGGGAATCAGGAGGATAGAGTTATGGTCAGATTTGCCAAATGGAGGGCGAGGGAGAGCTTTGTATGCGTCTCTGTGTGTGGAGTAAAGGTGGTCTAGAGTTTTTTTCCCTCTGGTTACACATTTAACATGCTGGTAGAAATTAGGTAGAACGGATTTAAGTTTCCCTGCATTAAAGTCCCCGGCCACTAGGAGCGCTGCCTCTGGATGAGCGTTTTCCTGTTCACTTATGGCCTTATACAGCTCATTCAGTGCAATCTTAATGCCAGCATTGGTTTGTGGTGGTAAATAGACAGCATGAAAAATATAGATGAAAACTCTATTGGTAAATAGTGTGGTCTACAGCTTATCATAAGATACTCTACCTCAGGCGAGCAAAACCTCGAGACTTCCTTAGTATTTGATTTTGTGCACCAGCTGTTGTTTACAAATATACACAGACCGCCACCCCTTGTCTTACCGGAGTCAGTCGTTCTATCCTGCCGATGTAGCGTATAGCCCGCTAGCTGTATGTTGTCCATGTCGTCGTTCAGCCACAACTCGGTGAAACATAAGATATTACAGTTTTTAATGTCCCGTTGGTAGGATAACCGTAATCTTAGGTCATCCAATTTATTCTCAAATGATTGAACATTGGCTAAAAGGATTGATGGAAGAGGCAGTTTACTCACTCGCCGTCGGATCCTTACAAGGCACCCGACCTACGTCCACGATATCTCTGTCTCTTTCTCATGCGAATGACGGGGATTTGGGCCTTGTCGGGTGTCTGTAGGATATCCTTCGTGTCTGACTTGTTGAATAAATAATCTTTGTCCAATACGAGGTGAGTAATCGCTGTCCTGATATCCAGAAGCTCTTTTTGGTTATAAGAGACGATGGCAGAAACATTATGTACAGAATAAATTCCAAATAATGCGGAAAAACACACATAATAGTACAATTGGATAGAAGGCTGTAAAACGTGAGTTAGAACGTTTTTATTTTATACAGTCATTATTGCATATCTTTATCAAGGGTGTCAATAATTTCGGACCCCACTATACTGTACATACACAATGACTATTTTAAACAATTTCCACTGAATTATTTTCCAAAAACACATTTACTCGAATAACAGTGCAGATGTAAAATTTGGTAACAGAATGACGGTAAAATTTCCCCCAGTTTTAATGTGACCACATTTTACAAAAACTCTAAATATCTACTCCGAATTAAGATTCAAAGATGTCTGCAGAAAGAATGGGGTGTCAGCTATGATATGACACCTTGAGTTTGAAAAAATATATTTTGGTTATTGAACTACAGTAAGTGAAGTGGATTAACACCCGGTAACAGAATGATGGTAACAGAATGACATCATGGGTCCCTGATCTGTACTATACATAAATGCATAATTATGAATGTAATTAGGTAGAAAAATGTAATATACTCCTTTGCATGTTTGGGTATTATTCTACAAACTGGCTATAATTGTAAGCAAACAATTTCCAAACAAGATCAAAGTTGGTAGGTCTGGACCGGACCAAATCTGTAACAATTATAGATGTCTATGTCTCACAAGTTTGGAAATCACAGTACAGTACAGTAGAGTATAGTTCAGTAGAGTACAGTACAGCACAATATAGTACACAATACAGTAAATTATACTGTATTCTACTCTAGTGTACTAAACTCTACTCTACTATACAGTACTATACTGTATTGTACTGACTTATACTATACTCTTCTGTTCTTTACTGTTCTGTACTGTGCTGTCCAAACTTGTGAAACAGACCGATCAGTGATTGGTTAAGATTTGGACTGACCACATTTCAACAACTTTCAACGTCCATGGACGTCCGGTGTCGGTCAGTGCTCAGTGGGTGAGAGGGCTGGTTAAAGTAAATGGATAGAGAGGGGGCTCATGGGTAGGTGTCAGTAAGAGATGGGAGAGGTGACATTAACTGAAGAGAGAGAGAAGAGAGACAGGGAGAGAGAAAGGGAGGGGTTGTCCAGACTGTTTTCACACGCTTGCTTTGACCATGCGATAGAAAGAGAAAGGAAACAGTTATGAGCTGAACATAACAGTATTCCAGTGACCCAACTGTGGTTTGTGACCTCTATGAATTCCCATTGTAGCCAATTCAGTTGCAGTCATTCTGTTACGGATATTGTTGGTCATTCTATTACCAATTTGGTAACACTTTAACCACTTAATAAATCATAAACCTAATTATTATCAGTAAAAACACTATAACTAATTGGTAGGTCTACCTTTACTTGTTACTTCTGTGAACTTTCATTATCCTCCCTCATGAGGGAGAGAAATTCGAAAATATCTTAAAGATGTTTTGGTAACAGAATGAAAAGACAATATGCAATATTTCTTAAACTGACAGAAGGAAAATAATTTTTGCAAAACTAAATAAAAATGTTGATATTAGTATGCAGGTGTATTTACTTCAAAATTGTGTTTTTATGTATTTCTAATACCTTAAGTCTTTTGCTGCTAGATGTTTTCTAAGACCCCTTTTCCATCGGTTTGACCAGATATCAAAGCCTTTGCCTATTCCACATTTTTAGGATGGAAAATAGACAAGTGTCTATGTCTTGATAAAAAACTAAAAAAACTGACTCTTAGCTTTCATCTGACACCAAATGTAATATGCTCTTATGAACTTCACATTAATGCTCATAGGGCTCTTTACATGGAAATGCCCTTCTCTGAAATTCTCTCTAGGACATCTGAACCATTTTCACTGAAGCATTTAATCACACTCCATGTACCACCAATGTAGGCATAGCAGTGGTTCCCAAACTGTGGGCCTGGACCCACTTGTGGGTCGCAGCAGGTGTCCAGGTTGGTTGCGGGATGACATTGCCCACATTTTTTTATATATACATTTTCAGGATAGAAAAACACTTTCAGTGTAAACTTAAACGACTAAAACCAAATAGAAACTATATAGAAAAGATAATGGACCTATTTATTTTTCAATAATAGCCTATAATCTTTGAGCATTTACAATCAACAAAATAGCAGCTAGACAATCAGGCCTCCATTGATTTTGTTATGTTTGAGCATAGCATTAGCCATGTCAAAATGCGTAGAATTTTATGAAATTATCTTTAAAACTGCAAAATGTTCTCCATCTCCATGGCAGGATGTGTGGGATTGCAGGAGATTAGCTTTGAAAGGGCAAAATGTTCTCTCTGCTGACAAGATAATATTTTGTACTTATTCTTTGGTCTGTGTGTTTTTTCACCGCTCAACCCTTATGGTGGGTCGCGATTCAAAAGACATCTCAATTGGTGGGTCAGGAAGCAAAAAGGTTTGGGAACGTCTGGCCTATAGCACCCATTGCTGAATATTCATTATAGCAATGACGTGCTGTATTTCTGTCTCTTCTTCTACTTGTCATGCACTGCTCTCTGTTCTGAGGTGAATAAGTGAATATTTTATTCACATTTAATCTCTGTCCATTTCTCTTCATTCCCACAGGTCTGTCAATATTTACCTAATATTTACCTGTTCTCTGTCACAGCTCTGTCAATGTTTACCCGTTCTGTGTTTAGTGTGCTCAGGAGATAGTCTGGCGATTGTCTTATTGATGATGTGATTGGGTTATTCTCTGTCACAGCTCTGTCAATATTTACCCATTCTATCTTTAGTGTGCTCATGAGATTGTCTGTCGATCGCCTTATCAATTATGTGATTGGGTTATTAATGATGTGATTGGGTTATTGATGATGTGATTTGGTTATTAATTGGTTTATTTATTAGGAGATGAATGAGCAGTATCTCTTTACACTGCTGTCATTTCTTTATTTCCACCAGTTAGAATGCCAGTGTTCCAGTCACTTTACAGTCTGTATCTCCAACAGTCTTTATTTCAGCAGGTAGAGAGAAACAAAACAGACAGAACACAAACCAAGCAGAACACAAAATCAAGCCTATTTTATGATTTGGGTATTTTCCAGATTCCTGTGTTTTCTCATCTTTGATTCATGGTATGATATTCACATCAAGTAATAAAACACTTCTCTGTAGTCGATCCCAAGATACTGTATCTCAAAACACTGTATTTCATTTTCAGTTTAGTATGTAGGCCCCATTGTGTACATTCCCATCAGGCACAAACAGGTTAACCCTAATGTTGTTTTCATGTTATTTAAACATTTTGTCAACTTAAGTAATTAATAAAAAACAAATTAGATTGGTAACACATCAAGATGTACATTTCCCTAAATAATTTCAACTTCAATTTCAGTAACTGGGCTTGATGTTTGATATATCTGCCATTGAATGATGTTGGTCAACAAAATACATATGAATCACAACATGATGTTGAAGTCTATTCCCAGTGGGTTGTTGGAGCAAAGCAGTTATGTCAGGCAGTACTGTTGTTCACAAATGACATGTTTGTAAGTCAAGGGGGCACAGCTGAAGTGTCTGCTAGTTTTCATCCTTGCCTTTTAATCAAAGACTGATTCAGACCTGGGAAACCAGGTGTGTGCACTCTGACCAATCATTGCACTTTATAAATCAATAAATTCTATTAATTGGTTAATTAAGAGAACTGAAAAGCAGCAGGACTGGGGTCCTAGAGGAATCGAGCTCTGCATTCTACCAGCTTTATGCATTATAATGGGCCACTGCTCACTATTTACATTTCTACTTTAACATCTTAAGGTGATACCATGAGTGTATTATGTCGTTTGTGTGAGTTGTTATCTGTGCGTGCATGCTTATGTGGGTGTGCGTGTCAACTCATTTTGTTGAGATACTGTTCATTCTTAACTTTTATTGATCCAAGTTCATCTCATGACATCATATATATTTTACCATTAACACCTTTTTTCATTCCGTTCAATTCCCTCCAAAACCAAAAACAGACAGAAAACCAGGAAAGAAAACCAGAACTTTAAAGATTTTCTGCAAAATGTGGCATATGTATATATTGCATCATGTAGTGTTTACAAACAAATGTACATCAATACAGAATAAATATACTGTTATCGCGGGACAGTAACTGAGTTTGTTGTTTTCTCGGAGAGAGGGACTACTTTTTTACAAGGAGTACTCGTACTCTTCTGCGCTGCGGCGGCCGAAGTCCATCCACCCGTTGTAGTCCCGGTCTTTTATCCGGTGGTTAGCACTGAGACCGCTAGCTCTGCTGTTCACTGTCGAGTTCTTACGGATAGAACCTAGAGGGAGGGAGGAAAGAAGAGAGAGCTATAACACCTGTTTCTCTTCTACTGGTGTGAGTCTTTGTGACGGGTTAAACAATTTGGCTGCCCCACACGCATGCAGAGACATACTATATCAACAGAAGGGCTGTGGGAATGTGATTTATTAGCTAAGGAATTAACCAGATAGAGAGTAGGTAACATAAGACATGGCTAACACTGGAGATATCTGATCGTGGTTGTTTGACTGGCGTGTGAACTATGGTAATATTGATGGTGTTCGTGTCACTGGGGAGCTTTTAACACTCCTCCCATGCCACCCACATACACACACACATACACACACACACACACACACACACACACGCACACACACACATTGTCATTGTAGGAGGTGTAACTGTCAAGCGTGTTACAGCGAGTCCCTCACATACTCCCTGTGAGCCAAGACACTTCACAGGTCTCAGAATGATCTCTCTGTGTGTGTGTGTGTGTGTGTGTTTGTGCCTGTGCATGTGCATGTGTGTCAGAGGCCAGTGTTCTAAGCCCAACCCTCCGTCTGGTTATATAATGAATAACAGCCTTTACTATAGTCCCCTGTAGCTCAGTTGGTAGAGCATGGTGTTTGCTACGCCAGGGTTGTGGGTTCGTTTCCCACGGGGGGCCAGTATGAAAAAAATATATATGTGCACTCACTAACTGTAAATTGCTCTGGATAAGAGCATCTGCTAAATTACTAAAATGTTAAATACTTATTTGGGTTCAGAGCAAATATTAAACCCCTCTTTCTCCCTCTCAATTTTTCTGACTTGTTGTATTCCCTCTCTCTCTTTTGCTTTACATCTGTTTCTCTGACCCTTCCCCCTGTCTCTGTCTCATTGACACCGTAGAGTGATGCACATAATAACAGACTAGCTGTGTAGGTCGTGATTTCATGGTACAAACTGTGAACATGAACTTTTGAAGCAATAAAGTTAGAATTTCTGGCATGTTGCATTAAAGGCCCAGTGCTGTCAAAAACTAGATTTTCCTGTGTTTTATATATATTTACACACTATGAGGTTGGAATAATATTGTGAAATTGTGAAAATTATGATAATACCCTTTCAGTGTAAGAGCTGTTTGAAAAGGTCGCCAGAAATGTCAGCTTGTTTTGGTGTGATGGAGTTTTGGCCTTCAATGTTGACATATTGCCTGGCTACCCAGACTCCTTGCTCCGGCCAAATGCTACGCCACGCCCACAGACTTTAGTTTCTTCTTCGCAATGTGTCTGGATCTGAGTTCCTCCCCAACCCTTCACCGAATGCGAACACATTTGGGGCCGTGTGATTGGTCCAGAAACCAATGGGTTGGGCCAGAGCCAGAACACACGGGGATAAAGCGGGGGTTTGAAAATTGGTCATAGGCTTTGATACACTGATGGGTTAAAGACAATCCAATCGATGATGACTTTGTTTTGTACAACGCCCCTCTTCACCACAAACGACTTCAATGATGGCGGTCTCAGACTAAAGCATGTAGCGAACGACAGAGCAGCGGAAGAATTTAGTGTGAGTCATCAGGCTAGGTGACATCGTAATGTAGTAAATTAGTTAATAGACCAATAAGAAAGTGTTCCAAACCTCTCTGTCAATAACAGCTAATTTTCTGTTTCCCCCTCCCCACTCAGACCAATCCAAACAGTCCCAGCAAAATTCTTGCTTGAGAAATTGCCCTTTGCTAAGAAGCTATTCTATTCTATTGAAGCACTTATATATTTATCTCAGATGGAAGTAGTAAATTCGGATTGTTTTGTGAACTTTATCATAAGTAGTTGTTGAAGTGGGCACTTACAATGTTCTACCGCTTGAGTATAACGGCACCTCTTACAGAATACATGCCAAAACTAACTCATTAGATAGACTGTGATGACACCAAGGCTATCTTCAGTAGCCCCATGGTACTATCCGTCCACGTCTTTATCATGCTGTTCTCTGTCTGTTATCTTCTGAACGGAGGTGTGTGTGTGTGTCTGTGTATGTGTGTGCGTGTGTGTATAACATCACACTAACTCAGACAGAATATCTAAAGCTCGGACAGAATATCTCTACAGTTGTTGTCAGCTAGTGTAAAAGCCCCGACTGAGATCTCCCCTGATCCTGTCACAGAACAAGTGTCTTTATAGATCCTGTCACTGACAAAGCAGAGACATTTAAGGAGATGGAACGAAAGCCAAAGACCAGAAAGATATACACACACACACTTTCATGTACAAACCACGAAAGCTTTTCAAAACCACAAGCCATTTAGACCAAACAACACACTCTCACTTTAATAGCGATCAGAGTGAAAGAGAGAGGGAGAGGTTCTAAAAATTACTTGAAGAGAACAATGTGAGCTTTATTCATATTTTCTCGCTTCTCTCTCTCTCTCCCTTTTGTCTCTCTCTTCTCTCTCTCCCTCATATCTTCTATCATTCTCCCTCTCTTCTCTCTCTACCTCATCTCTCTCTTTCCACTCCCTCCCTCATGCCTCTCTCTCTCCTGCCTGTTTCTCTCTCTCTTTCTCTCTCTCTCTCACACACACACACACACACACACACACACTCACACACTCACTCACTCACTCACTCACTCACTCACTCACCCACCTTTCCGTGAGGAGATGAGTCTAGCCAACAATTCACTGAGGTTGGCTCTGGAGTCTCCACCTTCTTCTACCGTATATGGGATGGTATTGTCCAAAGGGGCGGAGCGTGTCTGTCTGAGGCGTGGCTCGGAGAGGTAGTGGGCGTTGGCTTCAAGACGTGCTATCAAAGGGAATACGAAACACCTTGTTAGCTTTTGTCTACTGTCTTGGGTTGGTGCAATTCAATGACATAGCTACAAAAATTATGATAATATAATGGATATAATCTTTTATTGCTATTGCCTCTTTCTAGAGCCCAAGGATTGCCATAAAAAGCATAAACATTAATCATATCATCAGGACACCAGTTTGAACAAAAATGTATTAATCGGTTCCATTGTACCAGGAAAGATGAATCAAGCGCAGCTCAGGTATTTGAAGGTATTTGATAGAAATGTATTTGACATCCAGATGTGGTACATCTCCCTGTTCTTACCTTCAGAAGAAGGGAGCATGGCAGGGCGGCCCTCTTGGAGGGGGGGAGAGGACTGGGGTCGTCCCAAACAGCCAGTGGACAGGACCACCAACAGAACACACACACACAACCCCGCAGTCATCTAGGGGAGAGAGAGCGGAAGAGGGGTAGCGGTGAGAGGAGTGGAGAGGACTGTGACATAAAGGTGTAAACTGCTTCTTTCTTCTGTCTGCTATGTTCAGCGCTGCTCCGGGAAAAACCAAGCTACCACTTAACTCATTTACTGTAAGTGTTGACTTGTTTATCCAAAAGAGGCATTAGTGATGTGATAAGGTCATTGAATTGTTCTGGAGATACTTAGCAAAACCGCAAAAATCATTTTCCTCCTCTTTCACTCCTGATCTTTCTTTCTCTTCCCTCCCCTCAGAGATCTCTTCACTCATTGAGTCAGAATATTACTGAATTACTGATTATTAGTCAAAATAAAATATGCTACAATAGAATATACCAGAATAGAATATAATGGAGACTAAAGTGATCTTTGGAAAATCTGACATATTTTACCCTAAAAGACAAAATGACACAAAGTTAAGTATGGCACATTAATTGTCCATCTGAATGGCTGATAAATGTCAGCAGTCTGTAATGTGGTCTATGGGGAGACCAGTGAGGTCACTGTCAGTTGTTCCCATCACTAAACCTACACTTAAGCTGATGCACTTCAACCGATCATTCACATACACTTCAACAGATCACTCATTACACACACGGCAGTCCAAGCTACATAATTGATCTACTTGATCAAACACAACTGTGGTCCTCTGTAGCTCGATTGGTAGAGCATGGCGCTTGTAACACCAGGGTAGTGGGTTTGATCCCTGGGACCACCCATACGTAAAAATGTATGCACACATGACTGTAAGTCGCTTTGGATAAAAGCGTCTGCTAAATGGCATATTATATTATTATTATTACAACCTAACAAGAAAATATAGCATTTTAATTACATTAAAAGATTGTTCTCCAGATTTCTTGTTCTTATACCTGACTCAAGAACAACTACATCCAATTAGGTAATTCATTTGTTCTCAATGAACTGAATAAAGGTTTGATAAGTAGAGAAATAGAGAGAAAAACACTCATAGAGCAAGAGAAAAAAGGAAGAATTTCTGTTCTTACCTTGAGGAAAGAGAGAGAGTCCTTGTGTTGGAGGAGTGAGTGAGAGAGGGATGAAGGGACTTCTCCGCTCAGAGAGAGAGACACCCCTTATATACACCCCTGCTCTCCAACCAGTGTGTGTGTGCGCTATGTTTTGTGTCAGCTTTTACCTCAATGATGACTCAGTCTGTGTGTCATTTTGTGTTTTCTAAGGGTGTGTGTTTGTGTGAGCTTGGTTATGCCCATTAGGCCCTCTAGGGGGCATTACCTATATGTTAGACCAGACCAGCTAACCTGGATTGCAACCAGTAAACACATATTGTAGAATTTAGATTTTGAATTAGGTATGACAGACTTCCAGATGTAATGAGAGAGAGAGAGAGAGAGAGAGAGAGAGAGAGAGAGAGAGAGAGAGAGAGAGAGAGAGAGAGAGAGAGAGAGAGAGAGAGAGAGAGAGAGAGAGAAGAGAATGGCCCTTGGTATCTACCTCTCCAGTCCCACAATTACACAGCTATGTTCACTATGTCTCCCCCTTTCTCTCTCCCCACCACCTCTCTCTCTCTCTCTTCTCCCCCTCTCTCTCTCTCCTTCTCCTTTCTCTCTCCCCCTCCATCCTCCCTTTCTATCTCTCTCTTGCTCTCTTTCAGTTGATTGGATGGGAATATGAGGGATTAAAGCGACTCTTCGATCACCGTGGTGACCTGATCAATCAGTTCTAATCACTAGGCATTGATCAGCTGTCTCAGGTTAATATCCTCGTTAAGGGAACAACATCCTAACAATCTATCAGAGGGTTTACAACGCTGTCACAGAGAGCAAGTCTTCACTTGTCTTTTCACTGGTCTCCTCCAGCTCCAAGGACCCTTTCAAGCCACTTATATTATGATATCATTACCACAGATGAAGCTTGTAAGCATGTGGACTGAGAGTCTTTCTCTTATACTTCCCCCTTCTCCTTTTTCTCATATTCTAAACTATCTCTCCCGCTCTTTCGCTAGAAACGCTCTTTCTTTCCTCCTTCCTGTCTCTCTCTCTCTCTCTCTCTCTCTCTCTCTCTCTCTCTCTCTCTCTCTCTCTCTCTCACTCACTCACTCACTCACTCACTCACACACACACCCATACAACCTCCCCCCTGTAATTCACACTCTGCACTCACACACACACACACAGTCTTTCTGTCTTTCAGTCTTTAGGTGGAGATGGTGTAACATTGGCTGTAGCCACACACATACACTAGTGTGGGAGGCGCAGCCAAGCCTGTTCCAATTTGAATTGATTAGCCCTGCTATGGGTGGCGTAGGAGGTATGTATGTGTGTGTGAGCGTGGGTACGTGTTTGTGTGATAGCGAAGGTGCATGCGTGTGTGTGGTTGTGTGGTTGTGTGTGGTGTGTGTGTTTGGGTGTGTGTTTGTGTGATGGTGTGGGTGCGTTCGTGTGTGTTGTTGTGTGTGTGTGTGTGGTTTTGTGTTTGTGGGTATGTGTGTGTGGGTGTGTGTGTTTGGTTGTGTGTGTGTGTGGGTGTATGGGTGTGTGGGATTGGATCCATAGCAGTGTCGAGCCAACCAGCACATAACTTGTAAGAACAGCACACAACTTGTAAGAACAGCACACAACTTGTAAGGATAGCACACAACTTGTAAGGACAGTGCACAACTTGTAAGAACAGCACACAACTTGTAAGAACAGTGCACAACTTGTAAGAACAGCACACAACTTGTAAGAACAGCGCACAACTTGTAAGGACAGCGCACAACTTGTAAGAACAGCGCACAACTTGTAAGAACAGCACACAACTTGTAAGGACAGTGCACAACTTGTAAGAACAGCACACAACTTGTAAGAACAGCACACAACTTGTAAGAACAGCACACAACTTGTAAGAACAGTGCACAACTTGTAAGGACAGTGCACAACTTGTAAGGACAGTGCACAACTTGTAAGAAGAGCACACAACTTGTAAGGACAGTGCACAACTTGTAAGAACCGCACACAACTTGTAAGAACAGCACACAACTTGTAAGAACAGCACACAACTTGTAAGAACAGCACACAACCTGTAAGGACAGCGCACAACTTGTAAGAACAGTGCACAACTTGTAAGAACAGCACACAACTTGTAAGGACAGTGCACAACTTGTAAGAACAGCACACAACTTGTAAGAACAGCACACAACTTGTAAGAACAGCACACAACTTGTAAGGACAGTGCACAACTTGTATGGACAGCGCACAACTTGTAAGAACAGCACACAACCTAAATCAATGTGATCTAGTACTTACAGTGGGGAAAAAAAGTATTTAGTCAGCCACCAATTGTGCAAGTTCTCCCACTTAAAAAGATGAGAGAGGCCTGTAATTTTCATCAGAGGTACACGTCAACTATGACAGACAAATTGAGGAAAGAAATTCCAGAAAATCACATTGTAGGATTTTTAATGAATTTATTTGCAAATTATGGTGGAAAATAAGTATTTGGTCACCTACAAACAAGCAAGATTTCTGGCTCTCACAGACCTGTAACTTCTTCTTTAAGAGGCTCCTCTGTCCTCCACTGTTACCTGTATTAATGGCACCTGTTTGAACTTGTTATCAGTATAAAAGACACCTGTCCACAACCTCAAACAGTCACACTCCAAACTCCACTATGGCCAAGACCAAAGAGCTGTCAAAGGACACCAGAAACAAAATTGTAGACCTGCACCAGGCTGGGAAGACTGAATCTGCAATAGGTAAGCAGCTTGGTTTGAAGAAATCAACTGTGGGAGCAATTATTAGGAAATGGAAGACATACAAGACCACAGATAATCTCCCTCGATCTGGGGCTCCACGCAAGATCTCACCCCGTGGGGTCAAAATGATCACAAGAACGGTGAGCAAAAAATCCCAGAACCACAAAGGGGGGACCTAGTGAATGACCTGCAGAGAGCTGGGACCAAAGTAACAAAGCCTACCATCAGTAACACACTACGCCGCCAGGGACTCAAATCCTGCAGTGCGAGACGTGTCCCCCTGCTTAAGCCAGTACATGTCCAGGCCTGTCTGAAGTTTGCTAGAGTGCATTTGGATGATCCAGAAGAGGATTGGGAGAATGTCATACGGTCAGATGAAACCAAAATATAACTTTTTGGTAAAAACTCAACTCGTCGTGTTTGGAGAACAAAGAATGCTGAGTTGCATCCAAATAACACCATACCTACTGTGGAGCATGGGGGTGGAAACATCATGCTTTGGGGCTGTTTTTCTGCAAAGGGACCAGGACGACTGATCCGTGTAAAGGAAAGAATGAATGGGGCCATGTATCGTGAGATTTTGAGTGAAAACCTCCTTCCATCAGCAAGGGCATTGAAGATGAAACGTGGCTGGGTCTTTCAGCATGACAATGATCCCAAACACACCGCCGGGCAACGAAGGAGTGGCTTCGTAAGAAGCATTTCAAGGTCCTGGAGTGGCCTAGCCAGTCTCCAGATCTCAACCCCATAGAAAATCTTTGGAGGGAGGTTGAAAGTCCGTGTTGTCCAGCGACAGCCCCAAAACATCACTGCTCTAGAGGAGATCTGCATGGAGGAATGGGCCAAAATACCAGCAACAGTGTGTGAAAACCTTGTGAAGACTTACAGAAAACGTTTGACCTGTGTCATTGCCAACAAAGGGTATATAACAAAGTATTGAGAAACTTTTGTTATTGACCAAATACTTATTTTCCACCATAATTTGCAAATAAATTCATAAAAAATCCTACAATGTGATTTTCTGGAGAAAAAAAATCTCATTTTGTCTGTCATAGTTGACGTGTACCTATGATGAAAATTACAGGCCTCTCTCATCTTTTTAAGTGGGAGAACTTGCACAATTGGTGGCTGACTAAATACTTTTTTCCCCCACTGTATATAAACCTGCTGAAAGTGAAGTGTCATTTTACGAATAGAGTACCTTTTGGGTAGTGTCATTTTGTCAAAAATAACTATTTATTTAACCTAATTTTAAAATGCTGCCATAAAGAGCACATGTTCAACTTCATAACGCACATGTTTTCCCATCTTAAGAAAAATTGACTATAAAAGTGACAGTTACAGTTTTTTCCAATTGCTAATACACTAAAATGACATGCACAGCACAATTATTTAAACTGACACACAGAGAGCAAAACCTCTTCTCAAGTCTCCAAAAGTCTAAACACATTTTCTGCTTTACACACATTTTGCAATTCAAAATGGCACTTTTTAAATGCACTGCACACGGTTCTCTGCATAAGACACAACAATCTGACATAAAGTCACATTTTTGCCATTTCAAAACACTGCCATTCAAAATGACACTACATGAGCTAATTGGCCAATACATGTGCCACCTGGCCAAACACCTCAATGGTTAATTGTTACCACTTCAATCAGGAAGTAAGCACTATGAAAAGATCACAGGTGAGCACCTTTTGTTTTACAACAACAATGGAAGACGTTGCAGAGAGAGGAAGAGGAAGAGGAAGAGGGAGGGTGAGAGAGAATGATAGGGGGAGGAAGAGTGAGAGGTAGGGGTAGAGCTGGTAGAGGAGTTCATGGCCAAAGAAGACAACAACTTTCAAATGAAATCAGAGCAACCTTAGTTGATCATGTCATCAACCATGGGCTGACAATGCGAGAGGCTGGACAGAGTGTCATCCGGACATTTAGACTGGAGTACAGGTATGTAACCAACATTTCTTTCACACTATGCAGTACACCCCATGTCATAGTGTATCAGTTGGGTGACACCTGTTTACTTCATGAATGGCTGATGTCATACACTAACTGCACAAGTGTCCTGTACAATTTACTCTACTGTGGGGGAAATATCTTTAGGCTGCATTGTCCAAGCCCTATATATACAGTGGGGAAAAAAAGTATTTAGTCAGCCACCAATTGTGCAAGTTCTCCCACTTAAAAAGATGAGAGAGGCCTGTAATTTTCCTCATAGGTACACGTCAACTCTGACAGACAAAATGAGAAAAAAAAATCCAGAAAATCACATTGAAGGATTTTTTATGAATTTATTTGCAAATGATGGTGGAAAATAAGTATTTGGTCAATAACAAAAGTTTCTCAATACTTTTGTTATATACCCTTTGTTGGCAATGACACAGGTCAAACGTTTTCTGTAAGTCTTCACAAGGTTTTCACACACTGTTGCTGGTATTTTGGCCCATTCCTCCATGCAGATCTCCTCTAGAGCAGTGATGTTTTGGGGGCTGTCGCTGGGCAACACAGACTTTCAACTCCCTCCAAAGATTTTCTATGGGGTTGAGATCTGGAGACTGGCTAGGCCACTCCAGGACCTTGAAATGCTTCTTACGAGGCCACTCCTTTGTTGCCCGGGCGGTGTGTTTGGGATCATTGTCATGCTGAAAAACCCAGCCACGTTTCATCTTCAATGCCCTTACTGATGGAAGGAGGTTTTCACCAAAATCTCACGATACATGGCCCCATTCATTCTTTCCTTTACACGGATCAGTCGTCCTGGTCCCTTTGCAGAAAAAACAGCCCCAAAGCATGATGTTTCACCCCCATGCTTCATAGTAGGTATGGTGTTCTTTGGATGCAACTCAGCATTCTTTGTCCTCCAAACACGACGAGTTGAGTTTTTACCAAAAAGTTCTATTTTGGTTTCATCTGACCATATGACATTCTCCCAATCCTCTTCTGGATCATCCAAATGCACTCTAGCAAACTTCAGACGGGCCTGGACATTTACTGTCTTAAGCAGGGGGGACACGTCTAGCACTGCAGGATTTGAGTCCCTGGCGGCGTAGTGTGTTACTGATGGTAGGCTTTGTTACTTTGGTCCCAGCTCTCTGCAGGTCATTCACTAGGTCCCCCGTGTGATTCTGGGATTTTGCTCACCGTTCTTGTGATCATTTTGACCCCACGGGGTGAGATCTTCGTGGAGCCCCAGATCGAGGGGAGATTATCAGTGGTCTTGTATGTCTTCCATTTCCTACTAATTGCTCCCACAGTTGATTTCTTCAAACCAAGATGCTTACCATTGCAGATTCAGTCTTCCCAGCCTGGTGCAGGTCTACAATTTTGTTTCTGGTGTCCTTTGACAGCTCTTTGGTCTTGGCCATAGTGGAGTTTGGAGTGTGACTGTTTGAGGTTGTGGACAGGTGTCTTTATACTGATAACAAGTTCAAACAGGTGCCATTAATACAGGTAACCAGTGGAGGACAGAGGAGCCTCTTAAAGAAGAAGTTACAGGTCTGTGAGAGCTAGAAATCTTGCTTGTTTGTAGGTGACCAAATACTTATTTTCCACCATAATTTGCTAATAAATTCATTAAAAATCCTACAATGTGATTTTCTGGATTTTTTTTCCTCAATTTGTCTGTCATAGTTGACGTGCACCTATGATGAAAATTACAGGCCTCTCTCATCTTTTTAAGTGGGAGAACTTACACAATTGGTGGCTGACTAAATACTTTTTTCCCCCACTGTATATATATTTTTTTCTTCTAAAGGACTGAGAGACGCAACCATGGTGGAGGAAGGGGCCAAATGTTCACCGGGGTACAGGAAGCTGCCATTGTAAACTTGGTTTTGGAAAATAATGAAATCAGATTACGAGAAATTCAAAGCCACATCATCCAAGACAACACCATATTCAACAACATTCAACGAGTCAGTCTGTCCACATTGGCTCGCATTCTCAAGCGAAACCAAATCAGAATGAAACAACTTTATAAGGTGCCGTTTGAGAGAAACTCTCAAAGAAACAAAGAGGTCAGACGAGTATATGTGGATGTAAGTACAATATTGACTGCAGTACACTACACGCAACATTGTTTCCCAGTGTACTGGATTGACTGCTTTTGTTCTTTGTTTTCAGGGAGTACTGGAAATGGATGCTCATGCAATCCCACATGAGTTCATCTTTATAGATGAGGCTGGGTTCAGCAAAGACCAGAAGAAGGGGGAGAAACGTCATTGGCCACAGAGCCATTATAGATGTTCCTGGCCAACGTGGTGGGAACATCACAATGTGCGCTGCCATCTCCAATACGCATGGTGTCCTCCACCGTCATGCCAACCTTGGACCATACAACACAGCCCATATTCTCACATTTCTGGACAGACTCCACAACATTCTCATACCACCAGAGCGTATGAATGATGCAGACCATCAAAGAACCCGGTACGTTGTAGTATGGGACAACGTGAGCTTTCATCGTGCAGCCCCAGTCCAAAACTGGTTTGCTGACCACCCACCATTTCTCGTGCAATACCTCCCACCATACTCACCATTTCTGAACCCCATAGAATAGTTATTTTTGGCATGGCGGTGGAAGGTATACGACCGGCAGCCCTTTGTGCGCATGCCTCTTGTGCAGGCTATGTGATGAGATTGATGTGGATGCGATTCAGGGATGGATAAGGCACTCAAGGCGCTTCTTCCCTCGATGTCTGGCAAGGGAAGATATTGCCTGTGATGTGGACGAGGCGTTGTGGCCAGACCCAGCTGTGCGGCAAGATGCTGCCTAATTATTTTTCTTGCCTCTTTTTTTTTTCTATATATTTTTTCTGCACATTTTTTCTTCAATTTTCTTTTTCAGTTTACTGTTTTTTGTGAGCATATTTTTGTTCAGTCCAATGTAAATATATCTGCTGTGCATATGTTGCACTGACTTGTTTGGTGAAAAATCAAATAATAAATGTTTCAACAGCATGTGTGTGTATCTGCAAATATTTCTGTGCATGTGAACAATCTGAATAATTTTCTACAATTTGAACTATTTTAGTATTATATCAAAGCATACTGAAGATGAGAGTGCTTTTCATTATGCCCAACAGTGTGTAGTTGGTTAGACAAAAATCTGGTAATATGAATGAAGGGTGTGCAATTTCGTGCAAATGTTTGATTTTGATAATGCTATATGTAGTTTTGGTTGCAGTGTTTCATTTTGCAGGATATATGAGGTATTTTGCAGTTTGGGTGTGTGGTTTTGTGAATTGTGTTAAGTATTTTGATAAAACCAGCCTAGTTTGCAAAATTGTGTTTTAGCAATTGGGAAAAACTGTAAAGTGACAGGGTTTATGTTTGCATCTTAAGTCAGTCATAACTCCCCTTGTGACAAGAGAATGGAAGTGTGTTGTGCGCAACAGGGAGGGGCAATTGAATGCAAGCCTGGGAATGTTTTATTTCTAACCTGTCTATCTATGGGTTACAGGGTTGACGTGTGATGCTCGACACGCTCAATTTTCCATCACAAAACACCAGAAAATGGCAAAACTGTGTAGAACCAGCTCACCTGCTTTAACACTATAATATGCCTATTAGATGTTCAATGTTTCTTTCGATAAAAATATTTAAAAAGGAACAGTTTTACCTTATTAAAACAAGAGGTCAGTTCACGTTACAGGGTTGACCTTACACCTATGGAAAAAATGTAAATCACTAATCGCTTTAAAGCGGCAATCAGCAGTTGAAACTATAACAAAGTGGACTCCCCACCCCTGTTTCGATAACAAGCTAAGGGATGGGGCTGAAGAAATGTTACCACTCTCAAATTCATAGACAGAGCTACTGTATGGATGCAATGGCTGGCCATCCATGATGTAAAATATATAGATTTAACCATGTTTTGAGGCTGTATGGTGTTTGTTTACATTTACTTTGTTTACAAACATTGTAGTAAAACAAGCTTATATTTTGGGTTCTGATGGTGTACGACAATTGAACTAAGCTCATGAGGCATTTATAAGTTATATTCTCCAGGAATCAATGGGTACATATCATAAATGTATAAATCCCCAAATGTATGTAGCAACAGCAACTGCAGATTTTCCCTTTAAATAAGTACAAATCTTCAGAAATTACTTTCCCAAAGCAACAACATAACTAGGGGTTATTTTCATGCAATTTTACGCATGTGGGACGGGTGTGGCTTCGTGACAATGATGACAAGAGCAGCTGCTCACAAATTTGACGGCTCCAACACCGCTATGCAGGTGTCTGCTATCGCCGGTTAATGCTTGATCTGATTGAATTTAGGCCTTTATAATGATGGTGAAAACTATGGAAAATCTTGGGGTTAAGTGTGTTAAAATATTCCTAGAAGTTGGACAAACATGACGTAGGAGTGGAACATTTCAAAATGGGGATTTTCAGAGAAAAACTTTATTTGAATGGAAACACACTGATATAGAATTGTTCTAGAGCATAGATGTACAGTATGTAATCCAGCTGTTAAATTGAACACTTTATCAAAATGTACACACATAATGTCTGAAGGACATAAAAGGCACTCTGAATGTAGGATCCAGAATGTATTTTGCTCAGTCATAGAGAGATTCTTTATGAGATTTATTTTATTTTAACAATAGAAACCTTCCACTGCTATAGAAAGACTCCTAAAGCTGAAACATCTCAACCATTCCTCATACCTCTATCGATGTAAACACATTTGAGAGAGAGAGAGGGAGGGAGAGAGGGAGAGGGAGAGGGGGACGGAGAGGAAGAATGAGAAAGAAGTGAGAGGGGGCAATAAGACAACGGGAGAGAGAGGGTGGAGGTGGAAAGAGAAAGAAAAAGACAGAGTGACAGAGTGAGAGGGGGACAGAAACAGAATGAAATGGAGAGAGGGAGAGAAAGAGAGAGAAACCATTGCAGAGGGCATGTAAATGACAGATTATAGACAGAGCCTCCATTTCCGAGTAAACACAATCCAATCAATTATTCACCGGGGTATTAATGCATCTATCTCTGTAGCATCACCTTTACACACACACACAGGCGCGCGCACGTTATTAATGCATCATTCTGAGATAACAACAATTCTTATGAGAAAACATAAAAACTGGGCAGAAACTGGTTAGAGGACAATGATCTAACAAACAAACAAACAAACAACATTTATTCATGTAACAGAGGTGGTTTGGGGAACAGACTGTCAGACGTTTGTTGGCTCCCCTAGTTAATGCAGAGGCTTTAGCTCAGAGGGTTAAACACGGGCTTGTGGCACATAGATCAACCAGGGTTTGAACCCAGTTATGCTCAGAGGGTTAAACACAGGCTTGTGGCACATAGATCAACCAGGGTTTGAACCCAGTTATGCTCAGAGGGTTAAACACGGGCTTGTGGCACATAGACCAACCAGGGTTTGAACCCTTTACATATATAATTTACGTGCGCATAATTATGCTTAGATAGTGTTGATGGGAGAAGGGAGGTTTCTGACAGAATTAATTCAGTTTGAAGTGGAGAAACTGGGTTACTTTGACCTAACACACACACACAGTCACATTTACAGTCATTTCTCTGTCACTGAATCTCCAGTGTGAAGTTGAATAAGGAATACTAATTAGACAGTTTGATGTCCTGCATGGTGTTGACGCTCCTCAGACAGTCTGTAGGTCTGTCTGTATAATATGTGTATTGGAGGTGGTTTGGCATTCTATGCTCACATGGTGATCTGGAGACAGATGTTATCTCCTCAAGCTTCTGAAAAGAGAGTGTGGATAGTCTGCTTGTATGACTGGCCAGGTATCGAATCTGGGTGGTGCTCACAACTCCTAGTCTGAGTTTGCCTTTTGAAATAAAGCATAGGCATTAAGGAGCTAACACAAGTCTTTATGTTTCAAGCAAGGTTACTCATCAGGCAAGACACCAAACTGCCTCTGCTATATGGAAGCCCAGTACAGTCACAAGTCATCAGAGGGTGAAGCAGTTAAGGGGCTTGATTCAATCTTGATCGCCGAAGTCCAGCGCTGTAGCGCATTTTAAATGTAAAGGTATTTTCCAATTGAGCCGACATATGCATTGTTTACCGTATAAACCTTTTTTTTCTCACTGTTACACAGTGGTGGAAAACGTACCCGATTGTCATACTTGAGTAAAAGTAAAGATACCTTAATAGAAAATGACTCAAGTAAAAGTGAAAGTCACCCAGTAAAATACTACTTGAGTAAAAGTCTAAAAGTATTTGGTTTAAAATATATTTAAGTATCAAAAGTAAATATAATTGCAAAAATATACTTAAGTATCAAAAGCAAAAGTAAAAGTTTATATCATTTCAAATTCCTTATATTAAGTAAACCAGACGGCACAATTTTCTTATTTTTAAAAAAAAATTTCTTTACGGATAGCCAGGGGCACACTCCAACACTCAGACATAATTTACAAACAAAGCATGTGTGTTTATTGAGTCCGCCAGATCATAGGCAGTAGGGATGACCAGGGATGTTCTCTTGATAAGTGCGTGAAATGGAAAATGTTCTGTCCTGCTAAGCATAAAAAATGTAACGAACAGTTCTTGTGCTAACGTTGCTTCCAGAGGCAGTTTGGAACTCGGTAGTGAGTTTTGCACTTACTGTTGACCGGGGCAGCTATAGCAGGGCAGATATTTGACAAACTGACTTGGAAAGGTGGCATCCTATGACAGTGCCACGTTGAAAGTCACTGAGCTCTTCAGTAAGGTCATTCTACTGCCAATGTTTGTCTATGGAGATTGCATGGCTGTGCGCTCGATTTTATACACCTGTCAGCAACAGGTGTGACTGAAATAGCCAAAACCAATTATTTGAAGGGGTGTCCACAGTGTATGAGCCATTGGAATTGCATTTATTTTCCAATTACTTAATAGGTAGTGGTCAGATCCCTGAACAATTAATCTTAACCAACCACATACATTCTGATGAAAGTGTGTGTGTGTGTGTGTGTGTGTACATTAAGCATTTTTATCTAATTCAATTGATAAGGGTCAATTATTCTACACTCGGAAACTCGTTGCAATTAAAAAGGTTTTTGATGCAGAGACAGTGTCAGAGAAAGGTCTGGTCAAAACGGAGAGAGGGATTCAGGAGAGCTAGGCTTACTGACTGTCATTAATAATAATATGACAAAACTATCTGAAGACTTTCTTCCTACTCAACAGCCCCTGTTATCTTTAATTCTACATGATGGAATAGTACAGTTCAGAAATAGCAACAGTATACAAAAGGAATTACAATAGTAAGATGAATGGTGTGTATTGTGAATAACTACCAAGCAAACAGGGGACCTCCTAACGACATTAGGCGACATTCCCATTAGGTCCTTTAAACGGTTTTGGGAAGACATTATCCCACTGACATTCTGAGAACGTTCTAGGAACATTAAAACATGACGTTAACCTCTGGACCATAAGAGGACGTTCAGTACAGGTCCCGGTTTTGTCGCAGTATAACGTTGTAATAAGGTATTTTGATGTCCATTAGGGAACGTTACGAAAAGGTTCCTATTTGGTTCTGATAAGACATTATCCATGGGACATTCAACGACCACAAGGGGACGTTTCATGATGGTCAAGGGGACGTCGCATGATGGTCCCAAGGGAATATACTCTGGGGGATCTTTGTCTAGTTCCCTGTAAGTTACCAGGACATCACTGAGGACCATGTCAGGACCTTTTTAGGATGTTACTAGTCATTATGACGTTGCGTGATAGTCCCAAGGTAACATTCTCCGGTGGGACCTTTGTCTAGTTCCCTGTAAGTTACCAGGACATCGCTTAGGACCTTGTCAGGACCATGTCAGGACCTTTTTAGGGCGTTCTCAGGACTTTCATTTTACTAGTCATTAGGACATTGCATGCTGGTCCCAAGGGAACGTCCGTGCAAACAAAATGAGTCATTAGGAAAACTCCGGAACATCACAAAATTGTCACCTAAAGTGGTCAGGACGTTGTGTCATGTTCCCCTGGAGGTTTTGTCTAGCTCCCGGTTTGTTCTGGTTATGTCCCTGAGGATGTTTTTAGGACGTGCTTGGGATGTTGTCTCATGGTCCCCTGGAGGTCAGGACGTCACGTGACGGTCCCAAGTGTCCCAACCCATTATAAGTAAACTAATGAAATGGTATGGGGGTTTTAAGGTAAGTGGTACCCTGTACAGCTAAAATTGTTCACAAATCTTAGATCAATATGATTACATTTGACATGATTACTGACTTATCAACATGACCCCACCTGGGATTTTAACTCACAACCTCTGGATTTGCAGCAGGCTGATCTTTCTGCTGCGCCACATAGTCTGTAGCATTCTCAGATATTCCCTACAGCAGCTTTCCAACTGGTGGCCTACAGGCCAAATTCAGTCCCCCAAGTTTTCTGAGAAAATAAATATACAGTACCAGTCAAAAGTTTGGACACACCTACTCATTCAAGGGTTTTTCTTTATTTGTACTATTTTCTACATTGTGGAATAATAGTGAAGCCATCCAAACTATGAAATAACACATATGGAATCATGTAGTAACCAAAAAAGTGTATATATATTTTCTATTTTAGATTCTTCAAAGTAGCCACCCTTTGCCTTGATGACAGCTTTGCACACTCTTGGCATTATCTCTACCAGCTTCATGAGGTAGTCACCTGGAATGCATTTCAATTAATAGGTGTGCCTTCTTAAAAGTTAATTTGTGGAATTTATTTCCTTAATGCGTTTGAGCCAATCAGTTGTGTTGTGACAAGGTAGGGTTGGTATACAGTAGATAACCCTATTTGGAAAAAGACCAAGTCTATATTATGTCAAGAACAGCTCAAATAAGCAAAGAGAAACGACAGTCCATCATTACTTTAAGACATGAAGTTCAGTCAATATGGAACATTTCAAGAACTTTGAAAGTTTCTTCAAGTGCAGTCGCAAAAACCATCAAGAGCTATGATGAAACTGGCTCTCATGAGGACCGCCACAGGAATGGGAGACCCAGAGTTACCTCTGCTGCAGCGGATAAGTTCATTAGAGTTACCAGCCTCAGAAATTGCAGCCCAAATAAATGCTTCACAGAGTTCAAGTCACAGACACATCTCAACATCAACTGTTCAGAGGAGACTGCGTGAAGCATGCCTTCATGGTCAAATTGCTGCAAAGAAACCACTACTAAAGGACACCAATAAGAAGAAGAGACTTGCTTGGGCCAAGAAACACGAGCAATGGACATTAGACCGGTGGAAATCTGTCCTTTGGTCTGATGAGTTCAAATTTGAGATTTTTGGTTCCAACCGCAGTGTCTTTGGGAGACGCAGAGTAGGTGAACGGATGATCTCCGCATGTGTGGTTCCCACCATGAAGCATGGTGGAAGAGGTTTGATGGTATGAGGGTGCTTTGCTGGTGACACTGTCTGTGATTTATTTAGAATTCAAGGCACACTTAACTAGCATGGCTACCACAGCATTCTACAGCGATACGCCATCCCATCTGGTTTGCACTTAGTGGGACTATCATTTGTTTTTCAACAGGACAATGACCCAACACACCTCCAGGCTGTGTAAGGGCTATTTGACCAAGAAGGAGAGTGATGGAGTGCTGCATCAGATGACCTGGCCTCCTCAATCTCCCGACCTCAACTAAATTGAGATGGTTTGGGATGAGTTAGACTGCAGAGTGAAGGAAAAGCAGCCAACAAGTGCTCAGCATATGTGGAAACTCCTTCAAGACAGTTGGAAAAGCATTCCAGGTGAAGCTGGTTGAAAGAATGCCAAGAGTGTGCAAAGCTGTCATCAAGGCAAAGGGTGGCTACTTTGAAGAATCTAAAATATAAAATATATTTTGATTTGTTTATCACTATTTTGGTTACTACATGATTCCATATGTGTTATTTCATAGTTGTGATGTCGTCACTATTATTCTACAATGTAGAAAATAGTAAAAATAAAGAAAAACCCTTGAATGAGTAGGTGTATCCAAACTTTTGACTGGTACTGTATATATTTTGTATTATTGTTGGACATAATATACTAAAAACAACAGGAAATCAGCTCCAAGTGATTTTAATTTTGGAAATCTGTTCCAAGCATTCCCATAATACAGAGAGAGACACGTGATCGTTTACAAATGTAAGCAAGGTTTGAAATGATTATGTATTAGTCAAATATTATATCTGTTTGTGTCACACCCTGATCTGTTTCACCTGTCCTGTGCTTGTCTCCACCCCCCACCAGGTGTCTCCCATTTGTCCCCATTATCTCCTGTGTATTTTATACCTGTGTTTTCTGTTTGTCTGTTGCCAGTTCGTCTTGTCCTGTCAAGTCCTACCAGCATGTTCCCATGTTTCCTGTGCTCTAGTTTTTGTTTTTCCTAGTCTTCCCAGTTCTGACCTTTCTGCCTGTCCTGACCCTGATCCTGCCTGCCGTCCTGTACCTGCCTGACTCTGATTTGGATTACGATTCTTTGTCTGCCTTGACCTACCGATTGCCTGCCGTCCTGTACCTGCCTGACTCTGATTTGGATTACAACTCTTTGCCTGCCTGGACTTACCTTTTGCCTGCCCCTTGTTATGTAATAAACTCTGAGACTCGTACTATCCACCTCCTGTGTCTACATCTGGGTCTTAGCCTGAGCCTTGATAGTTTGGGCTTCTTGCGGTCAATTTGCAGTCTACAAATTATTTGTAATTATGTTCTGGCCCCCCGACCATCCACTCAAGACCAAATTGTCCCGCTGCGGAATGTAGTTGATAATCCCTGCCCTACACATTCATTACCTGTAATAGATCTCTCACTTAGCTAAAGAGTGCCATCTGCACTGCTATAATAGTTATCAGTTAATCTGACTATTCTCTCATTATTTATTTAATTTACTTATTTCAGCAATTTTGGGTTTTTCTAGAAAGTTGTCTTATGTTGGTGGAGCATATTTTCTGTTTTTAATGTTACTCCTGAATCACTATGATAAACATAATAGTAAGATTTACTTTGAAGTGTAGGAATACAGGTGAAATCACTCATTGACACAGACATAGCAGGCAGATTGGAATGCTGTCAACCAAGTGGTTGTGAGTTCAAATCCCAAGTGAGGACATGTTAAATAATAATTACTGTATAAATAATGTAATCATGTATGATGAACGTACTTTGGTGCGAAAAGTGCAACTCAATCCCAGAACAACAGCAAAGGACCTTGTGAAGATGCTGGAGGAAACAGGTACACTATTATGTATATCCACAGTAAAACGAGTCCTATATCGACATAACCGGAAAGGCCGCTCAGCAAGGAAGAAGCCACTGCTCCAAAACCGCCATAAAAAAGCCAGACTACGGTTTGCAACTGGGGACAAAGATTGTACTTTTTGGAGAAATGTCCTCTGGTCTGATGGAAGAAAAATATAACTGTTTGGTCATAATGACCATCGTTATGTTTGGAGGAAAAAGGGGGTTGCTTGCAAGCCAAAGAACACCATCCCAACCGTGAAGCACGGGGGTGGCAACATCATGCTGTGGGGTGCTTTGCTGCAGGAGGGACTGGTGCACTTCACAAAATAGATGGCATCATGAGGAAGGAAAATTATGTGGATATATTCAAGCAACATCTCAAGACATCAGTCAGGAAGTTAAAGCTTGGTCGCAAATGGGTCTTCCAAATGGACAATGACCCCAAGCATACTTCCAAAGTTCTGGCAAAATGGCTTAAGGACAACAAAGTCAAGGTTTTGGAGTGGCCATCACAAAGCCCTGACCTCAATCCTATAGAACATTTTTGGGCAGAACTGAAAAAGCGTGTGCGAGCAAGGAGGCCTACAAACCTGACTCAGTTACACCAGCTCTGTCAGGAGGAATGGGCCAAAATTCTCCCAACTTATTGTGGGAAGCTTTTGAAAGGCTACCCGAAACGTTTGACCCATGTTTAAACAATTTAAAGGTAATGCTACCAAATACTAATTGAGTGTATGTAAACTTCTGACCCACTGGGAATGTGATGAAATAAATAAAAGCTGAAATAAAAAATTATCTCTACTATTATTCTGACATTTTACATTCTTAAAATAAAGTGGTGATCCTAACTGACCTAGGACAGGTACTTTTTTACTACGATTGAATGTCAGGAATTGTGAAAAACTGAGTTTAAATGTATTTGGCTAAGGTGTATGTAAACTTCTGACTTCAACTGTATGTTGAAAACTGTTTGTGTGGGTGTTCCCAACATTGCCAACAGACAAAGAGCTGTGAATGGATCAGTGGTTCACCAATAAGGGCCTTGATGGGCTTGGCAACAGTAACAATGGGTGCTGTGTAATGAAACTAGGGTGCGCATGCCCTGGGTATAATTATTTTTTTCTTCTTCTTTGCGACCATCAGAAACCTCCAGGGGACGATGACAGAGCATTTTAAGAGGGTCCTATAAACATCCTTGGGGACGTCCCCGGAAAAACTGGAAACTAGACAAAACCTCCACAAGACTATGACACAACGTCCTGACGACTTTAGGCGAGCATTTGTGTAGGGATCACCTAGGCATTAAGTATTAACCAGTCATTATACACGTCATGGGGAAATCATTAACTAAAATCAATCGCTGTCCAATTACGGCTAAATTGATCACTTAGACTGTATTGACTGAAACAGTAATGGATATTCAACAGAGTTGTAAGTATGTGTTGACTTTAGTATCGACAGGCTGGGAAAATAATGTTGATCAAATTAGTCCCAAGTGATGCAATCTATTTATCAAATTATTTCAAATTAGTCAAGACTTGAGAGGTACAGCACAATGTCTAAGGGGGGTGTGTGTGTCAGTGTCAGTCGGTGCCGTTTAAAATGAAGGATAACTGTTTTTTTTCATGAGCATGGCCTTATTTCTATTACAGCATATTGGGTGAATGTCATTCATATTCCATTCACCCAGCTCAACGTAACATTGATAGATTTAGGCTACTACATGATACTCGAATTTGCCCTATACCCATCATGAGGTTGCTACAACTTAGCCTACACATAAAAGTTTATAACGTAGGTGCAAAGGTCAAGAGAAAAATTTGAGTAATCAACGTGACAGACATTGACACATTCAATACCGCCTTGCACACTCTTACCTGCATTTAGCTGATCTGGGGTGTAATCATTAGTCCAAATCGAGAGTTTCTATTGGACAAATTCAGGTAGGTCCCGTTTCATTCCATTTGTTTCCATTTAATAAACATTTTGAAACAGAATCAGCGGAATGAATATACCCCTGATCACCCGCACACACAGTTCACTTTCATAGCACCGCCACCTCCCGAGTGGCGCAGTGGTCTAAAGCACTGCATTGCAGTGTTATCTGTGCCACTAGAGATCCTGGTTCGAATCCAGGCTCTGTCGCAGCCGGCTGCGACCGGGAGACTCATGGGCGGCGCACAATTGGCTCAGCGTCGTCCAGGGTAGGGGAGGGAATGGCCGGCAGGGATGTAGCTCAGTTGGTAGAGCATGGCGTTTGCAACGGCAGGGTTGTGGGTTCGATTCCCACAGGGGGCCAGTATGAAAAAAAAAATTATATATGTATGCACGTACTAACTATAAGTTGCTCTGGATAAGAGCGTCTGCTAAATGACTAAAATGTAAATATCAGCCACATACAGCATCATCACTTTGCATGCTGCATAATTCCTTCTCACATCTACACGGTCTCCACCTTTCTTCTTCACAACAGCTGTCTGTAACCCGCCGCAAAAACCTCTCTAAGCCAAACCTTCATACCATAACCTCTACACAGCCTACATCGTTGTCACCATATTAAAGTTATAGTTAGTAAACCCACAATCCAATCCATGTGTGCAATCACAAAGTACAGCGTCCAGCAAGCAGTTTAGCAGTTACACTGGTTGGCCCCGGTGGCAATACATTTATAAAACCGGAAGTTTACTATGTGCTTTCAGTACATTATCTGATCCTTTGATTGAATGGACAACATGTCAGTTCATACTGTAAGAGCTCTGATAGGTTGGAGGACGTCCTCCGGAAGTCGTCATAATTACTGTGTAAGTCTACGGAAGGTCGTGAGAACCATGAGCCTCCTAGGTTTTGTATTGAAGTCAATGTACCCAGAGGAGGACGGAAAATAGCTGTCCTCTGGCAATGCCTTGATGTTACCCTACGGGTGCTGTTGAGGCTACTGTAGACCTTCATTGCAAAACAGTGTGTTTTAATCAATTATTTGGTGACTTAAATATATTTAATGTAGTTCTATTTAAAAATGACAACTTTTTTCATGTTTCACAATTTTATATTTTTCTAAAATTCACTGAGTAGGATGGTCCTCCCCTTCCTCCTCTGAGGAGCCTCCACTGGTGTGTGTAAGTGTGCAGCTCTGTGTGTATGCATGCATATGTGTGTGCATGCGTGCATGTGTGTGAGTGTGGCAGGTAGCCTAGCGGTTAAGAGTGTTGAGCCGACTAGGTGAGAAAATTTGTCGACATGCCCTTGAGCAAGGCACTTAACCCTAATTGCTCATGTAAGTCGCTCTGGATAAGAGTGTCTACTAAAATGTAAAGTGTGTGTGTCCGAGTCTTTCTAAGTCACGTCGGGCATGTCTCTTCTGGTAATCACCAGATTCTTGTAAGCTATAAAAACAAAGAGAGTCGCACACTCTATGTATAAACTCCCAGTAATGTATTGCTGTCAAAATCTGACTGGTGGCCACAGATTCGTTTAACCCTGCGTGACTGGCTATACGGTAGACCATTCTTGAGGTGAACAGGATGCATACTATCCGCACTTATCAGGGTATTGCGGTCTGTGGGCTTTGTGTATAAGTCTGTATGTAATGCATCATTGTCTTTAAAACATTTTACATTTACATTTTAGTCATTTAGCAGATGCTCTTATCCAGAGTGACTTACAGTTAGTGAGTGCATACATTATTTTTTATTATTTTTCATACAAACAACGCATAGCTGAACACCGCAGCTTAGTCAGGTGTAAGAACACTGACTATCCAGTAGCAGCTCACTTTGTTGAAGCTAACCATCCCATCTCCAACACACAGGAATTGAGCATGTTGCTCTACCAAGGAGAGGAGGTAACATCGAGATCCTACTGGATATCCTATTTAAAAACATTGACCCCTAGTGGTCTGAATATTGACTTTGATCTCATACCCTTCTTATGAACAATTATATTTTCTTTCTACATCTTATCCACGTACACCCAATATGTTCCCCCTGTTGATGATGCTTATTATGCATTATGGTTGAACCAAAAGATTACATGTAACAAAAATGTAATGAAATTGGAAACAATTAAATATATATGTGAAATTAAATTAAACAATAATGTATGTTGATGCTAATCTTATGCTAATGATAATGATAACAATAGCCTAATGTATTCAATATGCTGTAAACTATTGTCTTTCAACAGTTTCACTCAATTCATTCTAATCAACCTAATAATTATGACATTGGTTGCACTAATTGCACTGTTTTGTCTACATAACCAGGTTCAAGCATTCATGACATTACCCTGAAGAAGGCAACGTGATGCCGAAACTTTGGTGGTTTACCCAATACATTACTGGGAGTTTATACATAGAGTGTGCGACTCCCTTTGTTTTTATAGCTTACAGTTTATTCCCCGTTAGTCAGCACCTCTACACTAAATCATTTTCTCTGGGTGTGCGCCAGCTCATGCTTTTTATTAGACTATAATCACCAGATTCTTGTCACAATACATCTCCAACACTATTGAGAGGGAGATGGGGGATAGCGTGCATAATTGGCTGATGTGCTGTCCCTCATGTAGTTGCTTGTGTTAATGTGACTGTGGAAATCAGTGTGTAACACAAACTTCACTTGTGATTTCATTTTTACATTTACATTTTAGTCATTTAGCTGACACTCTTATCCAGAGCGACTTACAATTAGTTCATTCATCTTAAGATACACTACATGACCAAAAGTATGTGGACATCTGCTCGTCGAACATCTCATTCCAAAATCATGGGCATTAATATGGGACTTGCTTCCATTCAGCCACAAGATTATTAGTGAGGTCGGGAACTGATGTTGGGCAATTAGACCTGACTCGCAGTTGGTGTTCTAATTCATCCCAAAGGTGTTCGATGGGGTTGAGGTCAGTGCTCTGTGCAGGCCAGTCAAGTTCTTCCATACCGATCTCGACAAACCATTTCTGTATGGACCTCGCTTTGTGCATGGATGCATTGTCATGCTGAAACAGGAAAGAGCCTTCCCCAAGCTATTGCCACAAAGTTGGAAGCACAGAATCGTCTAGTATGTAATTGTATGCTGTAGCGTCAAGATTTCCCTTCACTGGAACTAAGGGGCCTAGCCCGAACCACAAACAACAGCCCCAGACCATTATTTGTCCTCCACCAAACTTTACAGTTGGCACTATGCATTGGGGTAGATAGCACTATGCATTGGGGCAGGTAGCGTTCTCCTCGCATCCACCAAACCCAGATTCATCCGTCGGACTGCCAGATGGTGAAGCATGATTCATCACTCCAGAGAACGCGTTTCCACTGCTCCACAGTCCAATGGCGGTGAGCTTTACACCACTCCAGCCGACGCTTGGCATTGCGCGTGGTGATCTTAGGCTTGTGTGAAGCTGCTCGGCCATGGAAACCCATTTTATTAAACTCCTGATGAACAGTTATTGTGCTGACGTTGCTTCCAGAGCCAGTTTGGAACTTGGTAGTGAGTGTTGCAACCGAGGACAGACGATTTTTACACGCTAAGCGCTTCAGCACTCGGCGGTCCCATTCTGTGAGCTTGTGTGGTCTACAACTTCGCGGCTGAGCCGTTGTTGCTCCTAGACGTTTCCACTTCACAATAACAGCACTTACAGTTGACCGGGGCAGCTCTAGCAGGGCAGAAATTTGACAAACTGACTTGCTGGAAAGGTGGCATCCTATGATGACGCCATGTTGAAAGTCACTGAGCTCTTCAGTAAGGCCACTCTACTGCCAATGTTTGTCTATGGAGATCGCATGGCTGTGTTCTCGATTTTATACACCTGTCAACAACAGGTGTGGCTGAAATAACCAAATCCACTAATTTGAAGGGGTGTCCAGATACTTTTGTATATACAGTACCAGTCAAAAGTTTGGACACACCTATTCATTCAAGGGTTTTTATTTATTTTTTACTATTTTCTACATTGTAGAATAATAGTGAAGACATCAAAACTATGAAATAACATATGGAATCATGTAGTAACCAAAAATATATATTTGAGATTTGAGATTCCCTTTGCCTTTATGGCAGCTTTGCACACTCTTGGCATTCTCTCAAGCAGCTTCAGCTGGAATGCTTTTCCAACATTCTTGAAGGAGTTCCCACATATGCTGAGCCCTTGTTGGCTGCTTTACCTTCACTCTGCCCTCCGACTCATCCCTAACCATCTCAATTGGATTGAGGTCAAGGGATTGTGGAGGCCAGGTCATCTGATGCAGCACTCCATCACTCTCCTTCTTGGTACACAGCCTGGAGGTGTGTTGGGTCAATGTCCTGTTGAAAAACAAATGACAGTCCCACTAAGCCCAAACCAGATGGGATGGCATATCGCTGCAGAATGCTGTGGTAGCCATGTGGGTTAAGTGTGCCTTGAATTCAAAATAAATCACAGACAGTGTCACCAGCAAAGCACCCCCACACCTCCTCCTCCATGCTTTATGGGGGGGAACTACACATGCAGAGATCATCCGTTCACCCACACCGCGTCTCACAAAGACACGGCAGTTGGAACCTTTCCACCGGTCTAATGTCTATTGCTCGTGTTTCTTGGCCCAAGCAGGTCTCTGCTTCTTATTGGTGTCCTTTAGTAGTGGTTTCTTTGCTGCAATTCGACCATGAAGGCCTGATTCACACAGTTCCCTCTGAACAGTTGATGTTGAGATGTGTCTGTGACTTGAACTCTGTGAAGCATTTATTTGGGCTGCATTTTCTGAGGCTGGTAACTCTAATGAACTTATCCGCTGCAGCAGAGGTAACTCTGGGTCTTCCATTCCTGTGGCGGTCCTCATGAGAGCCAGTTTCATCATAGCGCTTGATGGTTTTTGCGACTGCATTTGAAGAAACGTTCAAAGTTCTTACAATTTTCCGGATTGACTGACCTTTGAGCTGTACTTGCCATAATATGGACTTGGTCTTTTACCAAATAGGGCTATCTTCTGTATCCCCCCCCCCCCCCCCCACCCGCATTAAGAAGGAAAGAAATTCCACAAATTAACTTTTAAGAAGGCACACCTGTTAATTGAAATGTATTCCAGGTGACTACCTCATGTTGGTTGAGAGAATGCCAAGAGTGTGCAAAGCTGTCATTAAGGCAAAGGGTGGCTATTTGAAGAATCTCAAATCTCAAATATTTTTTGATTTGTTTAACACTTTTTCAGTTACTACATGATTCCATATGTGTTATTTCATAGTTTTGATGTCTTCACTATTATTCTACAATGTAAAAAATAGTCAAAATAAAGAAAAACCATTGAATGAGTAGGTGTGTCCGAACTTTTGACTGGTAGTGTATAGTGTAGCTGGGTGAGACAACCACATATCACAGTCGTAGCAAGTACATTTTCTATAAATAAAGTAATCATCAGCAGTCAGTTCTAGTAGGAAAACATATTTTTTTTAAGAGAAAGCTGCAATGTGTACTGTAACTTTTTGTACTTTTACTTTTTGGGTGACCCAACCAAAACGTATAGATCTGGCATTCTCATTGAAAGCAAGTCTAAGAAGTGGTAGATATGTTCTATGTACGCTATTTCAAAACAGTGTGTGTGTTTCATTTTTGCGTCTTTTACTTTCGGTTTTGTACAACAACTTCAAAATACAATATTTTTGGTTATTGAAAAGGTATTTCAAATAAGTTTAGATAGTACAATGATTCTCTACACGCTTGCTTGTTTTGTCACATAAACTGAAATTAGGCGAACTATTAGAATTTTTGCAACCAGGAAATGACGGAGTGATTTCTGCATATTGCACCTTTAAGATACTCTTTGAAGAGGTAGGGTTTCAGAGGTTTTTGGAAGATGGGCAGGGACTCTGCTGTCCTAGCTTCAGGGGGCAGCTGGTTCCACCATTGGGGTGCCAGGACAGAGAAGAGCTTTGACTGGGTGGAAGGGGGAGACGACCAAGAGACCAGAGGTGGCTTGTGGCACAAGCAGGGAGCCCACCAACAGAGAGTTGCAGTAGTCTAGATGGTAGATGACAAGAGCCTGGATTATGACCTGCGCCGCTTCCTGAGGAAGGGTTGTAGTCTACTTTTTTTTTGAAACAAGGAACAAGTCGCTAAGAGAGTGGCAAAGTGAATAATTTGGCTTGACCAGACTTACAAATATGAATTATGCAGATTGGACAAATCTTTTCTTTGGGTATGTCTCATCTTGTTCACCATGGACTGAGAATGAGAAGTGCCAGTTAAACACTTGCAATGCATCTGTGATTCAACAGAGGTGGTCTCTAGCAGTGGCTCGTATGTGTGTTGGTCTGTGACTGCTGTGTATCACGAAGCCATTCATCCATAAACAAAGAGACAGTCCCATCTGTTGTGTGTCAATAGATAACTCTGATCCCCCAGGTATAACACACACACACACACACACACACACACACAGACAGACAGACAGACAGACAGACAGACAGACACACTCACACACACACCAACACAACAGGTTGGTCTCATTTACCTAAGGGTCTAGTGGGTCTCGACCTCCTACAAACTCATCACATATGGATGTTTTATGCCTACGGCACTCAAATGCTGCGTGTGTGTTTAAGCTCTTGATGAATATTTCATATCTGGCATGCCAGGGCTTGTTGAGCAGATGGAGAGGCTCCCACCGCCTTGGTAATGTGCACCTGTACCCTCCCTCTCTCTCTCTCTCTCTCTCTCTCTCTCTCTCTCTCTCTCTCTCTCTCTCTCTCTCTCTCTCTCTCTCTCTCTCTCTCTCTCTCTCTCTCTCTCTCTCTCTCTCTCTCTCTCTCTCTCTCTCTCTCTCTCTCTCTCTCTCTCTCTCTCTCTCTCTCTCTCTCTCTCTCTCTCTCTCTCTCTCTCTCTCTCTCTCTCTCTCTCTCTCTCTCTCTCTCTCTCTCGCTCTCTCTCCTCTCTCTCCCTCTCTCTCTCTCTCTCTCTCTCTCTCTCTCTCTCTCTCTCTCTCTCTCTCTCTCTCTCTCTCTCTCTATTCCTCCTTCTATCCCTCTGTCTCTCTTTCTCATTCTTTCTCTTGCAGCTATTATAAACGTCTGGCATTGCATTCCTGCTCTCTCTCTCTCTCTTTCCTCCTCCCTCTATCTCCTCTGTCTCTTTCTATCTCTTTGTCAGTCTGCATACCTCTCTTCTCCATCACTGCATTTCTCCATCTCTCCATCTCTCGGTCTTTCCTCTTCATCCGTCCCTCTGTATTTTCATCATCTCCCCTTTTTGGAGACAATGTTCTCTCTCTTCCTCTCTCTTTCTCTCATTTCCTCTCCCTACGCAATAACCTACTGTTATTTGACCAATAGAAACTGTATCATAACATATACTCTAATCTATCCACCAGTAGTAAGCAGTCACAATGATTCTGTTGACATTTTCATTGTCATGGAGAGTCTACATCTTTTAGTCTCCTTATTTTCTCCTATTGCCTCTGGGAGGTTAACAGCGCTCAAAGTTCAATTCAGTTCCACCACTGAATGGTTAGATCAGAGGCAATCATTTCTGGGCCCGGTTGCATAAAACAATTTCCTTATTGGTTTACCTTAAAGGAAAATTCCACCTAAAAACGATCTTTAAAAAAATATATATTCGTTTCATTATTGATATAGTCCTACAATGTTTTTTATGGCAGCAATCACGTTTTCAAGATATATAACTTCCAAAATATAGAAATGCAGCCTGTATGATGCATAAGGGCATACTTGAGAGGTTTTATGGTAGTTTAAAGGCATGTATGGTAGAAAGAGTCTCTGGTTACCATGGAAATGGCCTGATTCACTGACTGAATGTCTCAAAGAGATCACATTTATTTAGGAAGATCGCAAAATAGAACTTCTACATTCAAGACAGGAGAAACAAATTGATTTATCAGTGGTGTAGTGCAATTTTGTTGGTGCGGCATCCAATTTATTTTATTTTTTTACATCATTTCTCAATCAAAGTTTGTACTGACAGATATAGGCTATTGATCATTATTATGGAATATGCATAAACTGCATCCTCCAATTACAACGTCTGCCTCTGCCCACACATATTGTATATTTTTAATACCTTCAAACACCAAGTTAGGCTCATTTCTAAATAGGCCATCATCACTGTCAATCGGGAATGATAGTTCTTCAAGTTTTACCGGTGAAATGTCCAAACTGAATCCGCATGCCAATCATTTGATCTCAATCAGTTTCATGGGAATATACATTTAGATCTTCTTGAATTACTGTTTGGTGAGCGAATTAGAGCAGATGGTGTTAACAAAGCATATATCCTGCCTAGTGGGGCACGCTGTTGAGTTTTGGCTGCATGAGAAAATAAATGCAACTATTCAGTTTCAGCTAACCATCCTAAAATCTCACTAGAAATTAGGTGTTCTTGGTGTAACACAGTAACATTTTAGGCCTACTATGCTATGCTATTACATTCGGTTCTGTTATGTAAAATACTCATTCATCATTATGTGATCATGCGGGACATTGATTCAGCTTCAGAAATAATTTTCCAGAAATATGTGTTCTCAAATTGAAAAAAGTGATGGAGTGCCGCTCCCTCGCGCTCCAGCAGCACTACATCCCTGTTCAGAAGAAAATAAAACAGGTTTATTTTAGTAACTTTTTTTCTCAACTTGTTTCTATGACTTTTTGGCACGTCAAGCTAACTTACAGAGTAGGTTGCTAGCCAGCTAGCTTTGTAGCCATAGATTGTGCACAATTATGTATATGTTGCTTGTGCACCTCATTTCTAGATGTAGGAAATACTCTGGGCCCTAACTAGTTAATTGATGTTTTAACATCGGGCTTGAAGTTTTCCATGTGACCTGAGGAAAATCAAGAGTTTTTCCTGGCCCTACATAATTGAGGAATTCTCTTTCCCTCTCTGGCTGTTTTCCTTGGAAATTGATTTGATAGTGCTGTATCTTACAGTCCACTATTTGTTTGGTATTTACTTAGTTATTACACATGAAAACTGTAGCAACTACGTAACTACCTAATAAATCCTATTTGGTTTATTTTAAATCCATCATAACAAGCACCATCATGAAACTAGTTTTTAAAATGATGCATCTGCAAAAATCTACTATCATTCTGAGGACTAAGATGTGTAGTCTTTGGGAAAGTGTCTTATTTTAAATCCATTTTACATTTTTGCCAGAATTTTGTACATTTTCAGCCCAAATTCTCATTACCAACATGCTCTGGATTAAATGCTCTTATCACCTTATACAATTGTTTATTTAGAAAAAAATTGTGAAAAAGTACACTTGATATTTTTTTGTTTTTTTGGGGCAGTTTCGTGAGAAAGACCCTGATGTAACATTTGGTATTAAATAGCTAAAGTACACAACATAATGGTTTCCACTAGCTGCTATATCCACAAAGTAAGATTCCACAGGTTTATGATATTGTGGGGATGGAAACTAGTGACGACCCAACATAATCTCTTGGTAAATATCAGCTGATCTACAGAACTCTATGATTCAGCTTTGGTATTGATTTCTATGATTCTATATAATTGATTCCTATGTGGGTTTGACATTAGCAGTTGTTAGCTGTGTTAGGTCAGGGATGTGCTTGGGTCAACATGCCTTAATGGTTTATGGTACCTGAGTTTCCTGAGAATACCTCTATGCATATTATGTAATTATACCTTGGAATCAATATGAACAGTCATGATCTCATCGACTGAGAATCAATATGGACAGTGGACAAAACCAGCAAGGCATAGATAGATAGGATTGAAGAAATTACAAAGTACTGGAGTTCGGCATAGTTGTCAACACAGCCGACTTCACATATAACCGCATACTCCAGGGGTTCCAACCAACTGGCCCCATAACCCCCTACTCCAGGGGTTCCAACCAACTGGCCCCATAACCCCCTACTCCAGGGGTTCCAACCAACTGGCCCCATAACCCCCCTACTCCAGGGGTTCCAACCATCTGGCCCCATAACCCCCTACCACAGGGTGTCCAACCAACTGGCCACATAACCCCCTACGACAGGGGTTCCAACCAACTGGCCCCATAACCCCCTACGACAGGGTGTCCAACCAACTGGCCACATACCCCCTACAACAGGGGTACAACCAACTGGCCCCATAATCCTCTACGACAGGGGTTCGACCAACTGGCCACATAACCCCCTACGACAGGGGTTCAACCAACTGGCCACATAACCCCCTACAACAGGGGTACAACCAACTGGACCCATAACCCCCTACAACAGGTGTAGCTCAGTTGGTAGAGCATGGCGCTTGCAACGCCAGGGTTGTGGGTTCGTTTCCCATGGGGGGCCAGTATGAAAATGTATGCACCCACCAACTGTAAGTCGCTCTGGCTAAGAGCGTCTACTAAATGACTAAAATGTTAAATGTAAATGTAACTGGCCCCATAACCCCCTACGACAGGGGTTCAACCAACTGGCCCCGTAACCCCCTACGACAGGGAGTCCAACCAACTGGCCCCATAGCCCCCTACGACAGGGGTTCAACCAACTGGCCACATAACCCCCTACGGCAGGGAGTCCAACCAACTGGCCCCATAACCCCCTACGACAGGGGTTCAACCAACTGGCCACATAACCCCCTACGGCAGGGATTCCAACCAACTGGCCACATAACCCCCTACGGCAGGGAGTCCAACCAACTGGCCACATAACCCCCTACAACAGGTGTACAACCAACTGGCCCCATAACCCAACAAACAAGAAATGTAAAACCACTGGAACAGTGGTAGACTTGCCTGGTAGAGGATGCATGTGTATTCTGTCCCCACACACAGTGAGAAAGATGGTTTGGGAGGCGAAGAAAAGTACCATGGCCACAGAGAATTACAGAACTTGGTCGAATCTTGGAGTCACCAAGTCTCCAAATCTACAATTAGACGCCACGGCCATGCCAAAAGGCTATTTGGAAGGGTTGCCATAAAAAACAACCTTCATTGGGAATAACCAACAAATGTAAATGCCTGGAGTTTGCTATAGGGAATTGTCACATGGATTGGAACCGGGTGCCATGGTCAGATGAGACGGAAATAGAGCTCTTTGGCCACGCACACCAGTGGTGTGTTTGGCCTTGAAAGAAGAATGCATATGCAGAAAATAACCTAAGAACCTCATACCTACTGTAATATATGGTTGTGGATCCTTGATGTTATGGGGCTGTTTTGCTTCCACTGGTCCTGGGGCCTTTGTTAAGGTCAACAGCATCATGAACTTTACCCAGAACCAGGAAATGTTTGCCAAAAACCTTGCCTCTGCGAGGAGGCTGACACTTGGCCGGAAGTGGATCTTCCAGCAAGACAATGACCCCAAGCACACATAAAATCTACAAATAAATGGTTAATTGACCACAAAATCAACATTTTGCAATGGCCATCTCAGTCTTCTGACTTCAACCCCATTGAAAACCTGTGGTGTGAATCGAAGAGGGCAGTCCATAAGCGCAGACCAAAGAATATCAAGAATCTGGAAAGAATCTGGATGGAGGAATGGTCTTTGATCCCTCCCAATGTGTTCTCCAATTTCATAAAACATTATAGAAAAAGGATAAGTGGCGTTATCCTAGCAAGGGGAGGGTGCAAAATGTATTGAAAACAGCGATGCCAATCATTTTGACAATTATCTATTTGAGATTTTGTTTAAATTATACTGAACAAAAATATTAACGTAACATGCAACAATTTCAACTATTTTACAGTTCACATAAGGAAATCAGTCAATTGAAATAAATTCAATAGGCCCTAATCTATGGATTTCAGATAACTGGGCAGGGGCGCAGCCATTGGTGGGGAGACAGGCCCAGCCAATCAAAATGTGTTTTTCCCAACAAAAAGGGCTTCATTACAGAATGAAATACTCCTCAGTGTCATCAGCTGTCCGGGTGGCTGGTCTCAGATGATCCCGCAAGTGAAGTCGGATGTGGAGGTCCTGGGCTGGCGTGGTTACACGAGTTCTGCGGTTGTGAGGTCGGTTGGTCGTACTGCCAAATTCTCTAAAATGACGTTGGAGGCGGCTTATGGTAGAGAAATGAATATTAAATTATCTGGCAACAGCTCTGAAGGACATTCCTGCAGTCAGCACCCAATTGCACGCTCCCTCAAACCTTAAGGCATCTGTGGCATAGGAGAAATGCTCACTAACAGGGATGTAAAGAAATTTGTGCACAGAATTGGAGAGAAATACGTTTTTTTGTGCGTATGGAAAATGTCTGGGATCTTTGATTTCAGCTCATGAAACATGGGACAAACACTTTACATGTTGCGTTTATATTTTTTTGTTCAGTAAACAGTATTTGTATAAAATAAAAAATACAAAAACTGAGCTACATTGTATGCTCAAAGAAATTGGGAAATTATATTATTATTATAAATATTTTTACACCTACTCATTCAAGGGTTTTTCCTTTATTTTTTTTTACAATTTTCTACATTGTAGAATAATAGTGAAGACATCAAAACTATGAAATAACACATATGGAATCATGTAGTACCAAAAAAGTGTTAAAATATATTTGAGATTTGAGATTCTTCAAATAGCCACCCTTTGCCTTGATGACAGCTTTGCACACTATTGGCATTCTCTCAACCAGCTTCACCTGGAATGCTTTTCCAACAGTCTTGAAGGAGTTCCCACAATGCTGAGTACTTGTTGGCTGCTTTTCCTTCACTCTGCGCTCCAACTCATCCCATACCATCTCAATTTGGTTGAGGTCGGGGGATTGTGGAGGACAGGTCATCTGATGCAGCACTCCATCACTCTCCTTTTTGGTCAAATAGCCCTTACACAGCCTGGAGGTGTGTTGGGTCATTTTCTTTTTGAAAAACAAATGATAGTCCCACTAAGCCCAAACCAGATGGGATGGCGTATCGCTGCAGAATGCGGGGGTAGCCATGCTGGTTAAGTGTGCCTTGAATTCTAAATAAATCACAGAGAGTGTCACCAGCAAAGCACACCTACACCATAACACCTCCTCCTCCATGCTTTACAGTGGGAAATACGCATGCAGAGATCATCCATTCACCCACACCGCATCTCACAAAGACACGGCGGTTGGAACCAAAAATCTCAAATTTGGACTCCAGACCAAAGGACACAAAAATATTTTGATTTGTTAAAAATAAATTTGGTTACTACATGATTCCATATGTGTTATTTCATAGTTTTGATGTCTTCACTATTATTCTACAATGTAGAAAATAATAAAAAATAAAGAAAAACCCTTGAATTAGTAGGTGTTCTAAAACTTTTGACCGGTAGTGTATATCAAGGGTGACAATAATTTTGTAGGTGACTGTATATTGAGTAATGTTTTTTTAAAGGAGAGAAACTAGTTGCTTTGACCCAGTTGATTGCTTCGGAACGAACAGCAAGATGCTAACTAAGGTAATGATTCATATAAGACACGTTACATCCCCTGAAGTGTTGCTTTAATAGCTTAATGATTTCCTCTCCTTAGTAAATGATGCCATTCATATTCAACACTAATTGTCTGCTCTGGGGAATATATGAATATGTGAACGGCTTACTACTAATGTTACATGATCAGAGATTTATGTAATTGATTATAAAGCTATGAAGGTTACAGGGAAGAGTGAAAGCACAATATTTATACAATGTTTACATCCAAGGGGGTGATTTCAGGTCAAAGAGAAGCGCTCCTTTTCAGAGGAAAATGAAAGCTAAGTTTTCCCATATTTACTGTTGGCCGCTGGGCAAGAGTCTGTGTGTGTGCATGCGTGCATCTGTGTGTATGCGTGTGCGTGTGCGTGCGTAGGCCTGAGATGTCTTAACAGGAGATGCAGAGAATGTGAAATGCTTTTGGCCTAGAAAATAGTCTTATTTATTTTAACCTCTTAAGGATCTGACCCTTTTTTTCAATTTTCACCTAAAATGACCTACCCAAATCTAACTGCCTGTAGCTCAGGACCTGAAGCAAGGATATACATATCCTTGATAGCATTTGAAAGGAAACACTTTGAAGTTTGTGGAAATGTGAAATTAATGTGGTTAAATATAACACATCAGCTCTGGTAAAAGATAATACAAACAAAAAAACATGCGTTTTCTATTTATATTTTTCGTCATCTTTGAAATGCCAGAGAAAGGCCACAATATAATGTAGTTTATGCGCAATTTAGATTTTGGTCACTAGATGGCAGCAGTGTGTGCAAAGTTTCAGATTGATCCAGTGAAGCGTTGCAATACTGGACTATTTTGTATGAAGTCTTCCCAAATGGTCAATTGATACATTTTCAAGTACATAACTATATATAACATACAGAAATGATATGGTAATACAAAATGTAAGTTTACACACTCCCAGGAATGTCATACATGATTGATCACTAGCTTATACACTAACTTTCACACATCTAGATGGCCGGGCGGGGTGGGTGTGGAGCCAGAGACAGCAAGAGTTCAAACTGTAGAACCCAGTTCCTACATTTGAATATCAAATTTGATTTTATCAAACAAAACTACGCTACATTTGATCTCTGGGACCCTCAGGATGACAAATCAGAGCAAGATTACTGAATGTAAGTATGTTATTTACCTTCAGAGGTGAATGTATCAAACCAGTTGCCGTGATACGTTTGTTGTTGTAATGAATACTCAGGGAGAAAAAGGTGTAGATTCACGCGCAGAGCGAGGCAGGTGTTTATTACGCCGTTACAGAAGGCAGGAATCGTGGTCACAGGTCATACACAGGTAGGCAAACAGGCAAGTGAAACAAAACTAGGACTGAAGGCTTAAACTGGTTCTCACAAACGAGCTAGGAAAAGGCTTAGTAGAGTCAAAACGAACAATACCTCACAAGGCACAAACAGAAAGAACTGACTAAATAAGGAGCTGATGAGACCAGGTGAGTAACTAGCACAGGTGAAATCAATGAACAAAAATGAAAGACAGGGCTATTGTTCAAGAACACAAAGAAACAGGGCTACGTTCAAGAACACAAGGTGAACTAAGCAAATAAATACAGAACCTTACAGTAACTTTTTGCATGGAAGGTGGAGCCGGATGTCTCTGGTAGAGATCCACACACGCTGTCCGGGGTGAAAGAGTGACATAGGTCGGCGGCGTCTGTCAGCAAAGCGTTTCTGGGTATTAGAGGCTTCCTGCAGATGCCGGTGAGCGGTCTCCCATACCCGCTCACTATGCCGAAACCAGTCGTCGACAGCTGGGACAGTACCAGGCTCCGCCTCCCAGGGAAACATGGGGGGGGGGGTGGTAACCAAGGACACACTGAAACGGAGTAAGGCGGAGGGATGAATGCATGAGTGAGTTCTGAGCGTATTCGGCCCAGGCCATATACCGACTCCAGTCGTGTGGAGAGGCAGAACATTGTTGGCGGAGGTAGTTCCCTATTTCTTGGTTCAGGCATTCCGTCTGCCCGTTGGTCTGGGGATGGTACCCGGAGGAGAGGCTGAGGGCGACCCCCAGTCGGTCACAGAAGGCTCGCCACACCCGGGAGACAAACTGGGGCCCGCGGTCAGAGACGATGTCCTCCGGAATCCCATACAGATGGAACACCTGTTGGAACATATACTCAGCCAATTCCATGGCGTTAGGTAAATGAGGAAGACGAACCAGACGACACATTTTTGAAAAACGGTCTACTATGACAAGGATGGTGCTGTTACCAAAGGATTCACGAAGGTCTGTGATGAAGTCAACAGCTATGTGGGACCAGGGTCTGTGAGGGATTGGCAAAGGTTGAAGCTTACCGGAAGGAAGATGACGAGGGCTTTTGGTTGGGCGCAGACTAGACAGGAGAGTACGTAATTCCTGACGTCGGATGCCAGTGAGGACCACTAGAACTTACGGGCTTGAAGTTGGGTGGTTCGTGTAATGCCCGGATGTCCTGACCATAAGGATGTGTGACACCATTACATCAGTTGGGGTCTAACAGCTGCTGGTACATAACTCTTCCCAGCTGGTGTCTCAGAAGGAGCCGGTCTGAGGTTAGGGCTTCTTGTATGGCAGAGTGAACCTCCCACTGTACCAGTCCCATAATGCAAGAGGAAGGAAGAATGTATGTAGGGTCTGATATACTGGTCGGAATGTCAAACTGGCAGGAGAGAGCATTAGCTTTTATGTTTTTCTTTCTAGGGATGTAAGTAACATGATAATGGAAGCGTGTGAAGAAGAGAGCCCAGCGGGCTTGTCTGGAGTTTAAGCTCTTGGCCCCTCTGATATATTCCAGATTACGATGATGTGTTAGGACGAGAAAGGGATGTTGTGCACCCTCCAACCAGTGGCGCCACTCCTCGAGGGACAGCTTGATGGCGAGGAGTTCTCTGTTCCCCACATCGTAATTCCTCTCAGTGGGGGATAACTTCCTGGAGATGAAGGCACAAGGATGTACTCCTACTTCAGAGGCATCCACCTCCAGGGTGAAAGGAAGGGTTGGATCAGGTTGGCGAAGGACAGCAGCTGAGGTGAAGAGGCGTTTCAAGGTGTTGAAAGCAGTCAGTGCAGTATAGGTCCATTGAAGGGTCCGGGTCTTTTGGCTGGTAAGGGCAGTAAGGGGTGCGGCAGTAGAACTGAAGTTCAGAATTAACCGGCGATAGAAGTTAGAGAACCAAATGAAACATTGGAGTTCCTTAACGGTGGTGGGTTTGGGCCAGTTACTGATGGCGGTGACTTTGTTCTCATCCATGCTGACCCCTCCAGGTGTCTGTACGAAACCGAGGAAGTTTACTGAGGTTACATGGAAGGTGCTCTTTTCAGTCTTTACATAAAGGTTATGGTCAAGGAGCCGTTGAAGAACCCTTTGTACATGCTGTATGTGTTCCTTCAGGGAGTAAATCAGGATGTCATCAATGTAAACGATGAGAAAGCGGTTGGTCATATCCTAGAAAACCTAGTTCATAAAGGATTGGAAGACGGCGGGGGCGTTAATAAGGCCGTAGAGCATAATCAGGTATTCGTAGTGCCCTCGTGTGGTGATAAAGGCCATCTTCTATTCGTCACCTTCACGTATACGGACAAGGTTATAAGCACCCTGCAGGTCGAGTTTTGTATAGATGTTCGCGTGGCCCACTTGTTCAAGGGTCGCTGGGATCAGAGGAAGAGGGAAACGGTTCTTGACCGTAACGTCATTCAGGGAATGGTAATCAATACATGGACGAAGACCACCGTCCTTTTTCCCAACGAAGAAGAAGCTGGACGCAGCCGGGGAAGAAGGATGAATGAAACCGTTTGAGTGCTTCATCAATGTAGTTCTCCATTGCCTCATTTTCCGGGATAGATAGTGGGTAAACACGGCCCTTCAGTGGGGACACTCCAGGGAGTAAGTCAATAGCACAGTCCCATGGGCGATGTGGTGGCAGAGTGGAGGCCTTGATTTTGCTGAAGACATTGCTGTACTGGGCGTATTCAGATGGTATGGTGGGTGGCACTGCAGAGGCCTCAATGGTGGTGGCTCTGCAGGGTAGGCTGAGACAACTGGTGAAGCAGGTAGAAGACCAGGACAGTAGTTCACCTTGTCGCCACGGCAGGGTCGTGGCAGGGTCGTGACGACAAAGCCAGGGGTGTCCGAGGATGAGTGGCTGTTTGGGGGATGAGAGTTCCATGAGTTGAATGGTTTCAGTGTGGAAGACTCCAATCTGGAGGATAACGCTCTGTGTCAGATGCGTAATGAAGCCCGTGCCCAGTGGCTGCCCGTCCAGGGTGTTAATCCTTAAGGGAGGGGTGACAGGTGTAAGATCAATGTCAAGCTCTTGTACTAGCTGGTGATCGATAAAACTACCTGCTGCTCCCGAATCTATCAAGCCCTCTACATACTTCGTAACCCCCTTCACGGTTATCAATACTGGGATGGAGAATTGCTTCTGGGAGATATTTAGAAATACGGACCCGTCTACCTGCATGGCAGCGGAGGGACCCTTCTCATCTCTCCGTGGGGGGCGAACAGGGCAATGGCTGAGTAGATTATCTTTCCCTCCATAGTATAGGCAGGATCCGCCTTTGACGTTCGATACACGGGAGAGGAGCATGACCCAACTGCATGGGCTCTGGAAGACTCGGACGGGATCATGGAAAGAGAAGGTTTCGGGTTCCTGGGTGGCAGAGTTCTTCGGCAGTCGGCGATGGAGATACGAATGTATTGATTTAAATCCTGAAGGTCACCTCTACAGGCTGGCTCTGCCTGAAGTACCCTGTTGAGCCCTCTTCGGAAGATGTTAAGTAAAGCAGCCTCACTCCATCCACTCCCTGCAGCCATGGTGCGGAACTCGAGGGCATACTTGGCAGCTGAATTGCGTCCTTGTTGAAGGTCTATGAGGAGGTCCCCTATAGGACGACCGGAAGGAGAGTATTCGAATAACTCTTTGAAGAGGGTGTGGAAATGGGCCTCGGATCCGAGTTCTGTGCTGTTGGCAGTCCATATGGCGGTGGCCCAATCCAGGGCTTTGCCTGTGAGTAGAGACAACAAAATCCACCCTGCTCTTGTCGGTGGCGAAGTTAGTGGGGTTGTGCTCAATGTATTTGCTGCATTGCATCAGAAATCCCTGACATTTCCCAGGTGAACCGTCATATTTTCCAGGCATGGATATGAATGAAGGAGGGCTATGGGTTACGATACCTGGCATCGGAGGAGTAGGGATAGGCTGGCGTAGAAGATGGCCGATTACCTCCATACGCTCCTCTTGCCAGGTTAGGCGCCACCGTAGCTCCGCTGAATCCATTCCGTTTTTGGTGAGGTATTCTGTAATGAATACTCATGGAGAAAAAGGTGTAGATTCATGCGTAGAGCGCGGCAGGTGTATATTACGCCTTCGCAGAAGGCAGGAATCGTGGTCACAGGCAGGCAATGGTCATACACAGGTAGGTAAACAGGCAGGTGAAACAAAACTAGGACCGAAGGCTAAAACTGGTTCTCACAAACGAGCTAGGAAAAGGCTTAGTAGAGTCAAAACTAACAATACCTCACAAGGCACAAACAGAAAGAACTGAACTAAATAAGGAGCTGATGAGACCAGGTGAGTAACTAACACAGGTGAAATCAATGAACAAAAATGAAAGACAGGGCTACGTTCAAGAACACAAAGAAACAGGGCTACGTTCAAGAACACAAGGTGAACTAAAGAAAATAAATACAGGACCTTACAGTTGTTGTGCACTCTCTTCAAACAATAGCATGGTATTTTTTCACTGTAATAGCTGCTGTAAATTGGACAGTGCAGTTAGATTAACAAGAATTTAAGCTTTCTGCCCATATAACACATGTCTATGTACTGGAAAGTTTGCTGTTACAGTCATGCTAATCACAATAGCGCACGTTAGCTCAACTGTCCCGTATACGGGACACCGATCCCATAGAGGTTAATTGTCTTATTTATCTGTTCCCAACGGTGGTATCTTCTCCCTGGTCATTATAATCAACAACAGTTTCATGATATTTCCATTTAGGCCTAGATAGCCGACACCCGCATAGCTGATGTTTTGGCGGTGTCGGAGGTGGAACTGTGTTGGAGCTGTCAAATCGGTGAGCAGATGCTCTTGTGATCATTTTCAGGAAGCCACAACCGTCCCACTCGCATTAGAAGTTCAGAAAGAGAAAGTGTAGGCTATATAGAAATAATGACATTCAAATTGAAAATCATTCAACTAAATAATGAGAATTTCTATCAGCCTAATTGAGGTGTAGATTACATCTCACATTCCAGTGTTCAAACTGCATGGGATTTCTGTTAATGTGACTCCATGCAGCCAATGGCAATGTCTTTTTTATGTATAATGCCAGGAGCCGCTTGTGGATTTGACAGCTGCAGTTCCAACACCGTCAAAACATCAGCTATGCGGATGTCAGCTAAAGCGGATCTGATTGAATCGGCCCTTTGAACTTCATGTTCTGGATGAAGAACAGCAACCATTTTGTACCACCTACATCTCCGTAATGGCCACTTCGACATGACCGTGGTTCCGTCATTCCTACAATACAGTGACGTCCTCTGCTCATCTGTGGCTGAAAGTTCTGGAATACTTCCTGTAATGGGATATTGGCAGACATTTAACACACGCTCACACACATGTTTGCAAGCAAGTACACAGACGCACACACATGCAATTATACACATACACACACACATACGCACATACGCACGCAGGCAGGTAGGTATGCAGACACACACACACACACACACACAGAAACAAGAATGGAAATGCATCATTATTCTGTTTGGGGGAATATCTAGTTACCTCTCCAGATTAATTCCTGTGTGTGTGTGTGTTTGGTTTTACTATCCTTGTGGGGACCAGAAGTCCTCCTCCTTGTGGGGACCAGAAGCCCTCCTCCTTGTGGGGACAAGAATCCCTCACAAGGATAGTAAAAAAAGGACAATCCTGAGAAGTTGGGACATTTCGCTGGTCCTCACAAGAAAAAAGGCTATTTTAGGTTTAGGGATCAGGTTTAAGGTTACAATTAGGTTTAGGGGTTAGGTTATGGGTTTGGGGTTAGGGTTAGGGTTAGGGTTAGGGTTGGGTTAGGTTAGGTTAAAGGTTAGGGTTAGGGAAAATAGGATTTTGAATGGGAATCAATTGTTTGGTGCCTACAAGTATAGTCAAACAAATGTGTATGTGTGTGCGTGTCTGGGCCTAAGATTACTTAACAGGAGATGCAGAAAATGTGAAATACTTTTAGCCTCAAAAATGGTCTTATTTATTTTAATTGTCCTATTTATCTGTGCTCAACGCTGGTATCTTCTCCCTAGTCATTATAATCAACAACAGTTTCATGATATTTCCATTTAGGCCTAGATTCAATAAGATCAAGCGTTTACCGGTGATAGCAGACACCTGCATAGCTGTTTTGGCGGTGTCTGAGGTGGAACTGTGTTGGAGCTGTAAAATCGGTGAGCAGCTGCTCCTGTGATCATTGTCAGGAAGCCACACCCGTCCCATTCACGTTAGAAGTTCAGAACAATAAATAATGACACTCGTATTGAATATCAGAAGAAATAATGAGGATTTCTATCATCCTAATCGAGGTGTAGATTACATCTCACATTCCAGTATTCAAACCTGTAAAAAAGGCTACATGGGATTTCTGTTAATGCGACTCCGTGCAGCCAATGCAATGTCCATTTTAGGTATAATGCCAGGAGCCGCTTGTGGATTTGACAGCTGCAGGTCCAACACCGTCAAAACATCAGATATGCAGATGTCAGCTAAAGCGGAGCTGATTGAATCGGCCCTTAGAAATTCATGTTCTGGATGCATGGCCAGGCACTACTCCAACACCATCATTAAGTTTGCCGACAACACAACAGTGGTAGGCCTGATCACCAACAACGATGAGAAAGCCTATAGGGAGGAGGTCAGAGACCTGGCCGTGTGGTGCCAGGATAACAACCTCTCCCTCAACGTGATCAAGACAAAGGAGATGATTGTGGACTACAGGAAATTTTCAAGTGATACCTGTCACATACGTTAAGAAGCAGGTCGGACCAAGGTGCAGCGTGAACGGCAAACATGTTTATTAACTAATAAACACACGAAACAGAAACCAAAACAACAAACTTAACCCTGACGGTCCAAAGGCTAACACACAAGCCTAAACATAAACATAACAAAATCCCACAACGCAGGCAGGAAAACTGGTTGCCTAAGTATGATCCCCAATCAGAGACAACGAGCGACAGCTGCCTCTGACTGGGAACCACACCCGGCCAAACATAGAAATACAAAACCTAGAATATATTCACACCCTGACCAAACTAGCTAGAGTTCTATAGGCCAGGGCGTGACAATACCGGAGCGCCAAGACTAGGTCCAAAAGGCTTCTTAACAGCTTCTACCCCCAAGCCGTAAGACTCCTGAACAGCTAATCATGGCTACCCAGACTATTTGCATTGCCCCCACCCCACCCCAACCCCCTATTTTACGCTGCTGCTACTCTGTTTATTATTTATACATAGTCATTTTAACTCTACCCACATGTACATATTACCTCAATTACCTCGACTAACCGGTGCCCCCGCACATTGACTCTGTACCGGTACCCCCTGTATATAGCCTCCCTACTGTTATTTTATTTTACTGCTGCTCTTTAATTATTTTCTATTTTCTATTTTTTACTTATCTATTTTTTACTTAACACTTTATTTTTTTAATTATATTTTTTAAAAACTGCATTGTTGGTTAAGGGCTTATAAGTAAGCATTTCACTGTAAGGTCTACATACACCTGTTGTATTCGGCGCATGTGGCAAATAACATTTGATTTGATTTGAAGAACAGTAACCATTTTGTGCCCCCAACATCTCCATAATGGCCACTTTGACATGACCGTGGCTCAGTCATTTCTACAAAACACTGACGTCCTCTGCTTGTCTGTGGGATATTCACACACATGTTCGCAAGCAAGTACACAGACACACACACACGTGCAAGTATACACGCACACACACACGCTTGCACGCTTGCACACACGCAGGCAGGCATGCAGACACACACACACACGCACGCACATGCACACACAGAAACATACATAGAAATAGCCCTCCTGTAGCTCAGTTGGTAGAGCATGGCGCTTGCAACGCCAGGGTTGTGGGTTCGATTCCCAAGGGGGGCCAGTATGAAGAATGTATGCACTCACTAACTGTAAGTCGCTCTGGATAAGAGTGTCTGCTAAATGTGTAAAAGAAAAGAAATAAGAAAAATGCATAATTATTCTGCTTGGGGGAATATCCAATTACCTCTCCAGATTAATTCCTGTGTGTGTGTGGACTGCAGTACTGCAACACATGAATGTGCCTCTTCTCCTCTGTGACACGACCCAATAATTACCACTCCTAGATCCCATTTCCGACATTTCAACACAAACACACACACACACACGCTTCAGTCTGAACTCAATGTTGAAGAGCTGTTAATTACAAGACAAGTGATAGGATCTCTCCTTCTCTCTATTCTCTCTCATCCCCTTCTCTCTCTCTCTGAGTGTTTGTGTGAGTTACAACATGATAACTGTTGTAAAAACATGTCATAGGCACATCCCCTGTGTGTTTAATGAGTGACATTTGGCTAGCAGGGTTGTAGACCCAGATTAACTCACATCCATGTCTTTAATCCATACTCATGGAAAACAGAAAGGAAAACGCAGCACACTGATGCTCATGCTCCCAGGTGATTTTTATTAATAACAACGTTTTTTCCTTTCTGTTTTCCATGAGTTTGTCTACAACTCCAGCACCTGCGGAAAGTACCTGGATGTGCATATGTTCTTCAGTTTTTTTAATCCACACTCAACATGGTAATGTTAACCATGCAGGATCATCATGACAATGCCTGTTCGTAGTACTATCGATGACTAATGCGGTTACAGTACATAATTTATTTATTTTTACAGTAATTTAGCAGACGCTCTTATCCAGAGAGACTTACAAGAGAAATTAGGGTTAAGTGCCTTGATCAAGGGCATATCGACAGATTTGTCACCTAGTCGGTTCTGATCATAACACAGAGCCAGGGCCGGATCTAGACTTTTGGGGGCCCTAAGAAAGATTTTGCCATGACCTATGCCATGTTAATATAATATCTGAGTGACTAACAAAATCAATGGGGGGCCCCTGAAGGTCAGGACCCTGGGCACGTGCCCTGCGTGCCTGGGAAATATTCGGCCATGATTACTACAAGTTTAGATAGCTGGCTAGACTAACTACCAATCTAAAAATTGTTAGCTGACATGGCTAATTGAGTGACTGTCAGTGATTGACATAACAAGAGAAAAACTGCCGAATGACACACAACCAAATTTCTGCACAAACTGTCAGAAACATACTCAGGAAAGCTCATCTGCATGCTCGTCGTCCTCACCAGAGTCTTGACGTCACTGCAGTTCGGCGTAATAACCGACTTCAGTGGGCAAATGCTCACCATCGATGGCCATTGGCACGCTGAAGAAGTGTGCTCTTCACGGATGAATCCCGGTTTCAACTGTACCAGGCAGATGGCAGAGATACCGTGACGAGATCCTGAGGCCCATTGTCGTGCCATTTATCCGCCGCCATCACCTCATGTTGCAGCATGAAAATGCACGGCCCCATGTCGCAAGGATCTGTCCACAATTCCTGGAAGCTGAAAATGTCCCAGTTCTTCCATGGCCTGCATACTCACCAGACATGTCACCCATTGAGCATGTTTGGGATGCTCTGGATCAACGTGTACGACAGCGTGTTCCAGTTCCCGCTAATATCCAGCAACTTCGCACAGCCATTGAAGAGGAATGGGACAAAATTCCACAGGCCACAATTAACAGCCTGATCAACTCTATGCAATGGAGATGTGTCGCGCTGCATGAGGCAAATGGTGGTCACACCAGATACTGACTGATTTTCTGATCCACGCCCCTGCCTTTTAAAAAATATATCTTTGACCAACAGATGCATATCTGTATTCAAATCATGTGAAATCCATAGATTAGGGCCTGATGAATTTATTTAAATTGACTGAGTTCCTTATATGACCTATAACTAAGTAAAATCTTTGAAATTTATATTTTTGTTCAGTATATATATATAGTACCAGTCAAAAGTTTGGACACACTGTCACGGTTTCGGCCGAGGCGGCTCCTTCTCCTTGTTCGGGCAGGCTTCGGCGGTCGTCGTCTCCGGAGTACTAGCTGCCACCGTTCGATGTTTCATGTTTGATTGGTTTTGTCTGTTTGTTACATCTGTTCATTGTTAAGTGTTCATTAGGCACCCTATTTAGTTCTCTTGTGTTTGGTCAGGTGTTGTGTGTAATTGTTCGATGTCACGTGTAGATGTTGGTCCGCTGTTCTGTGCTCTCTGTATTTTCGTATTGTTTGAGAGAGTCCTACACGTTGTGCACATTTACTTTGGACAGTCCAGTGTACGCTTGTTTCGCCTGTGGCCTGTTGCCGTGTTGGCTTGTACTGTCGGACTTCACTAAAGACATCTGTTTTTGAATCTCTGTGTCCTGCGTGTGATTCCACGTTCCCTCTACACTCAACCCTGACAGAATTACACACCATCTCTATGGAATCAGCAGGAGCACCCGCACCCACTGAGATCATGGAGGAGCGCCTTCGTGGTCAGGAGGACAGAATCAACCAAATCGGGCACGCCCTGGACCGAGTGATGAACACCCTCCATCGATGGGAGACCAGCGGGGTACCCACACCCCCACCTACCGCACCATCACCATCGGTCAGCCCTCCCCGTCCAACTTCCGGAACCCAGTGGGATTCGGCTCTCGCTCCCGAGGGCGTACGACGGCACCGCTGCCGGGTGTCAGGGGTTCCTGTTACAAGTTGAACTCTACCTCGCCACCGTACACCCGGCGCCCTCGGGACACGAGAGCGTTTCCGCCCTCATCTCCTGTCTCACCGGCAAGGCGTTGGAGTGGGCCAATGCCGAATGGAGGAGAATAGACGCCGCTACTATCACCTACGCGGAGTTCTCCCGCCGCTTCCGTGCTGTGTTCGACCATCCACCAGAGGGGAAGGCGGCGGGGGAGCGTCTATTCTACCTCCGACAGGGGATGAGGAGCGCTCAGGAGTTTGCACTGGAGTTCCGGACTCTAGCGGCAGATGCAGGGTGGAATGAGCGGGCAATAATAGACCACTTCCGCTGCAGCGTCCGGGAGGACGTCCGCAGAGAGTTGGCGTGCAGGGATACCACGCTTTCATTTGACCAGTTGGTTGACATGGCCATTCGGCTGGACACCCTGCTCGCTACCCGCGGACGTCCCAGGTGGGGGTCGCCCATTCCACCCTCCAGCACCTCCGAGCCGAGCCCGATGGAGCTCGGAGGTGCTGGCGCTAGAGGAAGGAGAAGAAGGAGCCCGAGGGGGGCCGTCCCCTGCACCAACTGTGGCCGTGGAGGGCACACCGTGGCTAGGTGCTGGGGAGGGTCCCCTGGTGGAGAAGAAGGCAGGCCACACATTGGGGAGTCCTCCCAGGTGAGTAGCCGCCCCACTTACCCAGAGCTTTCTGTCGTACACATAACCATACCTGTTTGTTTTCCACAGGTTGCACCTCGTTCCCAGCATAAGGCGCTAGTAGATTCAGGCGCAGCTGGGAATTTTGTAGATCGCAAATTATGTGTAGAGTTAGGGATTCCCCTCCTTCCGGTAAATAATCCTTTCCCTGTACATGCTCTAGATAGTCGTCCGTTAGGATCCGGGTTGATTAGGGAGGTCACAGCGCCACTTAGGATGGAGACGCAGGGGGGTCATGAGGAGACGATTCAGCTCTATCTGATCGACTCTCCTGCGTATCCGGTGGTACTGGGGCTTCCCTGGTTGAGTACCCATGATCCTACTATTTCGTGGCGAGAGAGGGCTCTTAAAGGGTGGTCTGCTCAGTGTGAGGGGCTATGTCTGGGTGTTTCCGTAGGGGCGACCTCGGTGGAGAGTCCGAACCAGATGCCCGCATTGCACATTCCCCCCGAGTATGAGGATTTGGCACTCGTGTTTAGCAAGACAAGAGCGGCAAGGTTGCCACCTATAATAATATAATAATAATAATATGCCATTTAGCAGACGCTTTTATCCAAAGCGACTTACAGTCATGCGTGCATACATTTTTGTGTATGGGTGGTCCCGGGGATCGAACCCACTACCTTGGCGTTACAAGCGCCGTGCTCTACCAGCTGAGCTACAGAGGACCACATAGACAGGGGGATTGTGCGATAGACCTCCAGGCAGGAGCTGCGCTCCCGCGGAGCCATGTGTATCCGTTGTCACAGGAGGAGAAGAGGGCAATGGAGACATACATTGCCGAGTCTCTGAGACAGGGATACATACGGCCCTCCACTTCACCCGCGTCCTCGAGCTTCTTTTTTGTGAAGAAAAAGGATGGAGGTTTGCGCCCGTGTATTGATTACCGCGGTCTAAATCAGGTTACTGTGAAATATAGTTATCCACTTCCGCTGATTGCGACTATGACGGAGTCATTACACGGGGCACGGTTCTTCACAAAATTGGACCTCAGGAGCGCATATAACTTGGTGCGCATTAGAGAGGGCGATGAATGGAAGACAGCATTTAGTACTACCTCCGGTCATTACGAGTATCTCGTCATGCCATACGGGTTAATGAATGCTCCATCAGTCTTCCAATCCTTTGTAGATTAGATTTTCCGGGACATGCAGGGGCAGGGAGTAGTGGTGTACATAGACGATATTCTGGTGTACAGTTCTACCCGGGCCGAACATGTAGCCCTGGTGCGCAGAGTATTGAGGAGGTTGTTGGAGCATGACCTGTATGTCAAAGCCGAGAAATGTCTGTTCTTCCAGGAGTCGGTCTCCTTTTTGGGTTATCAGTTGTCTGCGTCAGGGGTGAGGATGGAGGTTGACCGTGTGTCAGCCGTGCGTAATTGGCAAACCCCAACCACGGTTAAAGAGGTACAGCAGTTCTTGGGTTTTGCAATTACTACCGGAGGTTTATCCGGGGGTTTTGGACAGGTGGCAGCTCCCATAACGTCCCTTCTGAAGGGGGGTCCAGTGCGCTTGCGGTGGTCAGCTGAGGCGGACAGGGCTTTTGGGAGACTGAAGGACCTGTTTACCTCGGCTCCAGTGCTGGCGCACCCGGATCCCACTTTACCATTCCAAGTGGAGGTGGACGCGTCTGAAGCCGGTATCGGGGCTGTTCTCTCACAACGGTCCGGCACACCACCTAAACTCTGCCCCTGTGCTTTTTATTTGAAAAAGTTCAGTCCGGCGGAGCGTAATTATGACGTAGGGGACAGGGAGCTGTTAGCCGTGGTACAGGCCCTAAAGGTGTGGAGGCATTGGCTTGAGGGGGCTCAACACCCTTTTCTCATTCAGACTGACCACCGTAACCTGGAATACATTCGGGCAGCTAGGAGACTGAATCCTCACCAGGCTCGGTGGACTATGTTTCTAGCCCGGTTCGTGTTTAAGATCACTTACATCCCTGGGTCCCAGAACGGGAAGGCAGATGCCCTGTCTCGGCGGTATGACACGGAGGAGAGGTGCGTGGAGCCCACTCCCATACTACCTAAGTCTTGTCTGGTTGCACCGGTGGTATGGGAGGTCGATGCGGAGATCGAGCGGGCATTACGCACCGACCCTAGCCCTCCACAGTGTCCGGTGGGTCGGACGTACGTCCCGCTCGAGGTCCGGGATCGTCTTATTTATTGGGCTCACACGTCACCCTCCTCTGGGCATCCAGGTATTGGCCGGACGGTGCACTGCCTTAGTACAAAGTACTGGTGGCCAACGTTAGCCAGGGATGTGAGGATTTATGTCTCCTCCTGCTCAGTGTGTGCCCAGTGTAAGGCGCCCAGACACTTGCCCAGGGGTAAGTTACAACCCCTGCCCGTTCCACAACGACCCTGGTCTCACCTCTCGGTGGATTTTGTTACCGACCTTCCCTCCTCACAGGGGGAATACCACCATCCTGGTCGTTGTGGATCGGTTCTCGAAGGCCTGTCGTCTCCTTCCCATGCCGGGTCTTCCTACTGCCCTACAGACCGCTGAGGCTCTATTTACTCACGTCTTCCGGCATTACGGGGTACCCGAGGATATAGTGTCTGATCGAGGCCCCCAGTTTACCTCCAGAGTCTGGAGAGCGTTTATGGAACGGTTGGGGGTTTCGGTGAGCCTTACCTCGGGTTACCACCCGGAGAGTAATGGGCAGGTCGAACGTGTCAACCAGGATGTGGGTAGGTTTCTGAGGTCATATTGCCAGGGCCGGCCGGAGGAGTGGGCGAGACATGTGCCCTGGGCCGAGATGGCACAGAACTCTCTCCGCCACTCCTCCACTAAACTAACCCCTTTCCAGTGTGTGTTAGGGTACCAGCCGGTTCTGGCACCTTGGCATGAGAGCCAGATCGAGGCCCCTGCGGTGGATGAGTGGGTGCGGCGCTCGGAGGAGACGTGGAACGCTGCACACGTCCATCTGCAGTGAGCCATCCGTCGACAGAAGACGAGCGCCGACCTCCACCGCAGTGAGGGGCCAGTGTACGCACCTGGAGATCGAGTCTGGCTCTCAACCAGAAACCTGCCCCTCCGCCTGCCCTGCCGGAAGCTGGGTCGGCGGTTTGTGGGGCCTTTTTAAAGTCCTGAGGAGATTGAACGAGGTGTGTTACAGGTTACAACTGCCCATTGATTACAAGAATATTAACCCCTCGTTCCATGTGTCTCTCCTCAGGCCGGTGGTAGCTGGTCCACTCCAGGACTTTGAGATAGAAGAGACTCCTCCGCCCCGTTGGACATCGAGGGGGCTCCGGCGTACACTGTTCGGGCCATCCCTAGATTCGAGACGCCGGATGGGGGTCTCCAATATCTCGTGGAGTGGGAGGGGTACGGCCCGGAGGAGCGGTGCTGGGTGCCGAGGAGGGACATCCTAGACCCGTCTCTTCTGACCGAGTTCCATCGTGGTCATCCTACGCGCCCTGCTCCGCGTCCTCCTGGTCGTCCCCGAGGCCGGTGGCGGCGCACGGCTGGAGCCGCGCGTCAAGGGGGGGGGTACTGTCACGGTTTCGGCCGAGGCGGCTCCTTCTCCTTGTTCGGGCAGGCTTCGGCGGTCGTCGTCTCCGGAGTACTAGCTGCCACCGTTCGATGTTTCATGTTTGATTGGTTTTGTCTGTTTGTTACACCTGTTCATTGTTAAGTGTTCATTAGGCACCCTATTTAGTTCTCTTGTGTTTGGTCAGGTGTTGTGTGTAATTGTTCGATGTCACGTGTAGATGTTGGTCCGCTGTTCTGTGCTCTCTGTATTTTCGTATTGTTTGAGAGAGTCCTGCACGTTGTACACATTTACTTTGGACAGTCCAGTTCACGGTAGGACCCACACATGCAGAAAATTCCAGAAAATGATGTCATGGCTTTACAAGCTTCTTATAGGCTAATTGACATAATTTTAGTCAATTGGAGGTGAACCTGTGGATGTATTTCAAGGCCTACCTTCAAACTCAGTGCCTCTTTGCTTGACATCATGGGAAAATCAAAAGAAATCAGCCAAGACCTCAGAAAAAAAAATGTATACCTCCACAAGTCTGGTTCATCCTTGGGAGCAATTTCCAAATGCCTGAAGGTACCACGTTCATCTGTACAAACAATAGTACGCAAGTATAAACACTATGGGACCACACAGCCATCATACCGCTCAGGAATGAGACGTGTTCTGTCTCCTAGAGATGAACGTATTTTGGTGCGAACATGCAAATCAATCCCAGAACAACAGCAAAGGACCTTGTGAAGAGGCTGGAGGAAACAGGTACAAAAGTATCTATATCCACAGTAAAACAAGTCCTATATCAACGTAACCTGAAAGGCTGCTCAGCAAGGAAGAAGCCACTGCTCCAAAACCGCCATAAAAAAGCCAGACTACGGTTTGCAACTGCACATGGGGACAAAGATCACACTTTTTGGAGAAATGTCCTCTGGTCTGATGAAACAAAAATAGAACTGTTTGGCCATAATGACCATCGTTATGTTTGGAGGAAAAAGGGGAAGGCTTGCAAGCCGAAGAACACCATCCCAACCATGAAGCACGGGGGTGGCAGCATCATGCTGTGGGGGTGCTTTGCTGCAGGAGGGACTGGTGCACTTCACAAAATAGATGGCATCATGAGGAAGGAAAATTATGTGGATATATTGAAGCAATATCTCAAGACATCAGTCAGGAAGTTAAAGCTTGGTTGCAAATGGGTCTTCCAAATGGACAATGACCCCTAGCATACTTCCAAAGTTGTGGCAAAATGGCTTAAGGACAACAAAGTCAAGGTATTGGAGTGGCCATCACAAACCCCTGACCTCAATCCTATAGAACATTTGTGGGCAGAACTGAAAAAGCGTGTGCGAGCAAGGAGGCCTACAAACCTGACTCAGTTACACCAGTTCTGTCAGGAGGAATGGGCCAAAATCCACCCATCTTATTGTGGGAAGCTTGTGGAAGGCTACCCAACACTTTTGACCCAAGTTAAACAATTTAAAGGCAATGCTACCAAATACTAATTGAGTGTATGTAAACTTCTGACCCACTGGGAATGTGATGAAAGAAAAAAAAAGTTAAATAAATCATTCTCTCTACTGTTATTATAACATTTCACATTCTTAAAATAAAGTGGTGATCCTAACTGACCTAAAACAGGGAATTTTTACTAGGATTAAATATCAGGAATTGTGAAAAACTGAGTTTCAATGTATTTGGCTAAGGTGTATGTAAACTTCCGACTTCAACTGTAGTTCCATCTGCGCCACTGACTTAGTCTGTGTTGTTTGTTTCCTCCGATGTTTGGAGATTGTTTTTTTGCTGGTTACTTTCGATTAAAATACGGTTTCCAGTAAGCTCTGTGTCCTGCGTGTGACTTCGCCTACCGCATTTCACTGTCGCCTTCTGACAGAATAACACACCATCATGGAGTCAGCAGGATCGGTTGTGCCAAGGGGATCACTGGAGGAGCGCGTAATCCACCAAGAGGCCAGGATCCAGCACCTGGGCACCACCATGCAAGAGGTGATGGACACTTTGAGGCGATGGGAGAGTGGAGGTTTGCCCACACCTCCTCCTACGATACCACCACCATCAGCCATATCCTTCGGTCCATCTCCGGAGTCCAGTGGGATTCGGCTCTCGCTCCCGAGGGCTTATGATTGCACTGTGGCCGGGTGTCAGGGTTTCCTACTCCAGGTTGAACTCTACCTAGCAACCATTCACCCGGCGCCCTTGGGATACGAGAGCGTGTCCGCCCTCATCTCCTGTCTGTCCGGCAAGGCGCTGGAGTGGGCCAACGCCGAATGGGGTGGGATAGACGCCGCTAGGGTCAGCTATGCGGAGTTCACCCGCCGCCTCCGGGCAGTATTTGATCATCCCCAAGAGGGTAAAGCGGCGGGTGAGCGTCTATTCCACCTTAGACAGGGGAGGAGGAGCACGCAGGTGTTCGCGCTGGACTTCCGGACGCTAGCCGCCAACACGGGATGGAATGAGAGGGCCCTCATCGACCACTACAGATGCAGCCTGAGGGAGGACATGCGTCGGGAGTTAGCCTGCAGGGACACCAACCTCAGCTTTGACCAACTGGTGGACATGTCGATTCGCCTGGATACCCTGTTGGCTACCCGCGGACGTCCGGATTTGGGGCCGTCCATTCCATCCCCCAGCACTTCCGAGCCGACCCCTATGGAGCTCGGAGGTGCTGGTGCTAGGGAGACTAGGAGGGAGACCAGGAGGGAGGCCGTCCCCTGCACCAACTGTGGCCGCAGAGGACACACTGCTGGTCGGTGCTGGGGAGGGTCTCCTAGGAATCGAGGCAGTGGGCGACGCACTGATGAGTCATTCCAGGTGAGTAGGCACCCAACTCACCCAGAGCTCTCTGCTGATCATATGTGTATTAAGGTGGTGTTTCCCGAGGTTTCTCCTCACTCCCAGCATAAGGCGCTAGTAGATTCAGGCGCAGCTGGGAATTTCATTGATCGCCAGTTCACCTATAAGTTAGGGATTCCTATCGTGCCTGTTGATGTGCCCTTCCCTATTCATGCCCTAGATAGCCGCCCGTTGGGGTCTGGGTTGATTAGGGAGGTCACGGCACCTCTCCGGCTGAAAACGCAGGAGGGTCATGAGGAGATTACGTTTGTATTTGATTGATTCTTCTGCGTTTCCCGTGGTGTTGGGGCTTCCCTGGTTAACAGCTCATGACCCCAACATTTCATGGCAGCAGAGAGCTCTCCAGGGATGGTCTGATCAGTGTACTGGGCGGTGTGTAGGCGTTTCCGTAGGGGCAACGACGGTGGAAAGCCTGAACCAAGTTCCCACCTTTCATATTCCACCTGAGTATGCCGATTTGGCTCTCGCCTTCAGTAAGAAGAAGGCGACTCAATTACCACCTCATCGACAGGGGGATTGTGCGATAGACCTCCAGGTAGGCGCTGCGCTTCCACGTAGTCACGTGTATCCTCTATCTCAGGAGGAGACGGCCGCTATGGAGACCTACGTCACCGAATCTTTGAGACAGGGTTACATACGGCCGTCTACTTCCCCTGCTTCCTCGAGTTTCTTTTTTGTGAAGAAGAAGGATGGGGGTTTACGCCCGTGTATTGATTACCATGGTCTAAATCAGATCACCATCAAATATAGCTATCCTCTCCCTCTGATTGCTAGTATGACGGAGTCATTACACGGGGCGCGATTCTTCACAAAATTAGATCTCAGGAGCGCGTACAACCTGGTGCGCATTAGGGAGGGAGATGAGTGGAAGACAGCATTCAGTACCACCTCGGGTCACTATGAGTATCTCGTCATGCCATACGGGTTAATGAATGCTCCTTCAGTTTTCTAATCATTTGTGGACGAGATTTTTCGGGACTTGCATGGACAGGGTGTTGTGGTATATATTGATGACATCCTAATATATTCCGCTACACGAGCCGAGCATGTGTCCCTGGTGCGTCGAGTGCTTGGTAGACTGTTGAAGCATGACCTGTATGCGAAGGCGGAGAAATGTATGTTCTTCCAGGAGTCCATCTCCTTCCTGGGACATCGGTTGTCCGCGTCAGGGGTAGAGATGGAGATTGACCGCGTTTCTGCCGTGCGTAATTGGCAGACTCCGACCACGATAAAGGAGGTGCAGCGCTTCTTGGGTTTTGCCAATTACTACCGGAGGTTTATCCGGGGCTTTGGACAGGTAGCAGCTCCCATTACCTCTCTGCTAAAGGGGGGTCCGGTGCGCCTGCAGTGGTCAGCTGAGGCGGACAGGGCGTTTAAACGCCTGAAGGACCTGTTTACCTCGGCTCCGGTGCTGGCGCATCCGGATCCCTCTTTGGCATTCCAGGTGGAGGTGGACGCTCCGAGGCTGGGATCGGCGCTGTGCTGTCTCAGCGCTCGGGTACGCCACCTAAACTCCGCCCCTGTGCTTTCTATTCTAAGAAGCTCACTCCGGCGGAGCGCAATTATGACGTGGGGGATAGGGAGCTGCTGGCTGTGGTTCAGGCCCTGAAGGTGTGGAGACATTGGCTTGAGGGGGCTAAACACCCTTTTCTCATTCTGACTGACCATCGTAACCTGGAGTACATCCGGGCAGCGAGGAGGCTGAATCCTCGCCAGGCAAGGTGGTCAATGTTTCTTTCCCGCTTTGTATTTAAGCTCACCTATATACCAGGGTTCCAGAACGCTAAGGCAGACGCCCTGTCCCGACTATATGACACAGAGGAGAGGTCCATTGAGCCCACTCCCATACTCCCGGAGTCTTGTTTAGTGGCACCGGTGGTGTGGGAGGTGGATGCGGAAATCGAGCGGGCGTTACGTTCCGACCCTACTCCTCCACAGTGACCAGAGGGTCGGAGGTACGTGCCGCTCGAGGTTCGCGACCGGTTGGTATATTGGGCTCACACGTCACACTCCTCTGGTCATCCGGGTATTGGTCGGACAGTGCACTGCCTTAGTGAGAAGTACTGGTGGCCAACCTTGGCCAAGGACGTGAGGGTTTATGTTTCCTCCTGCTCGGTGTGCGCCCAGTGTAAGGCACCTAGACACCTGCCCAGGGGGAAGTTACAACCCCTACCTGTTCCACAACGGCCGTGGTCTCACCTATCGGTGGATTTTGTTACGGACCTTCCCCCTCCCAGGGGAACACTACGATATTGGTCGTTGTGGATCGTTTTTCTAAAGCCTGCCATCTCATTCCCCTGCCAGGTCTCCCTACTGCCCTACAAACTGCTGAGGCCCTGTTTACACACGTCTTCCGGCACTATGGGGTGCCTGAGGATATAGTGTCTGATCGGGGTCCCCAGTTCACCTCTAGAGTTTGGAGGGCGTTAATGGAACGTTTGGGGGTCTCGATTAGCCTTACCTCAGGTTTTCACCCCGAAAGTAATGGGCAGGTGGAGAGAGTTAACCAGGATGTGGGTAGGTTTCTGAGGTCATATTGCCAGGACCGGCAAGGGGAGTGGTCGGGATATATTCCCTGGGCAGAGATAGCCCAAAACTCCCTCCGCCATTCGTCCACTAACCTGACGCCTTTCCAGTGTGTGTTAGGTTACCAGCCGGTTCTGGCACCTTGGCATCAGAGCCAGATCGAAGCCCCTGCGGTGGATGAGTGTTTTCGGCGCTCGGAGGAAACTTGGAATGCTGCACATGTCCATCTTCAGCGTGCCATCAGGCGGCAAAAGGCGAGCGCCGATCGCCACCACAGTGAGGCTCCGGTGTATGCACCAGGAGACCGGGTCTGGCTCTCGACCCGAAACCTGCCCCTTCGCCTGCCCTGCCGGAAGCTGGGTCGGCGGTTTGTGGGGCCCTTTAAGGTCCTGAGGAGATTGAACGAGGTATGTTATAGGTTACAACTGCCCAGGTATTATCGCATTAACCCCTCGTTCCATGTGTCTCTCCTCAGGCCGGTGGTGGCTGGTCCACTCCAGGAGAATGAGGTACGAGAGGCTCCTCCGCCCCCGTTGGACATCGAGGGGCCTCCGGCGTACTCAGTCCGGTCCATCTTGGATTCGAGGCGTCGGACGGGGGGCCTGCAGTATCTCGTGGAGTGGGAGGGGTACGGTCCGGAGGAACGGTGCTGGGTTTCAGGAGGGACATTCTAGATCCCTCCATGTTGAGGGACTTCCACCGGAGTCATTCGACTCGCCCTGCTCCGCGTCCTCCTGGCCGTACTGTCACGGAATCAGCCGAGGCTGCTCCTCCTCCCTGCTCGAGCAGGCTTTGGCATTCGTCGTCCCCGTAGTACTAGCTGCCACCGATCTATGTTTCGGGGTTTGACTTGTTGTGTCCTGATTGTGTACACCTGTTCCCCATTATGTTGTATTGTATTCCCTATTTAACCCTCTGTCGTGCATTGTGTGTTGTGTGTTATTGTTTGCGTCATCGGCAGTGTTCGTGTGCGGGTTGTTTGTTTCCTCCGATGTTTGGAGATTGTTTTTTCGCTGGTTACTTTCGATTAAAATACGGTTTCCAGTAAGCTCTGTGTCCTGCGTGTGACTTCGCCTACCGCATTTCACTGTCGCCTTCTGACAATTAAAGCACAGGACTAATCAAATAAATCTTTAAATGCACTTTAAATAAAGTTTGATTTGATTTAGTCCTATTCTTTAACTTAGATTATTGGTTGAGATGGAGACGTGAATCCAACATATACATTGAACCTGGAATTTGTTGACAACCAAACACAATTCAATATCACTTTTGCAATACAGTAAATAGCCTATTAAGTTGTCGATAAATTAACAAATTATATGTTGGATTCATGTCTCCAACTAAACCAAAAATAGAAGTTAAAGAATATGATTAAGCCAGTGGTTCAGATGAAACTATCCTTCGTTGTCAACCAAACACAATTCAATAATATTTTTGTAATACAGTAAATAGCCTAAAGTTAAAGCTATCTTACAAACTAATGTAACAGTATTTATTCAACCTTAAAATAATTAACATCCATGGCTACAGACTGTAACTATAAATGTCTTATTATGTATTCATAGAAAGCGTGCAAATGTCACAGGTCTTTGGAGATCTTCACAATTGCTGCAATAATCTGCACAGAATCTTGTACTTTTAATGTAATCTCAACTACAATCCAGTTCATTTGGTTGTGCTATTAGATGAAGCACAGTGATAACACATTAAGTTGTTGTATAAGTTGTTGTATAAATACAATATATCTGACATTGTATTTCCATTGGAATTTGGTTGTGCTTTTAGATGGTAAAACAGCATAGTGATAACACATTGGGAATTAACAAACTTCTGGCTTTTTCAGTGGGTGAATAAAGGTTGAAATCTCATTGATCAACGTCTCAACCAAATATTACCCAAATTTCCACATTGAAATTACGTGGTGTGCCCAGTGGGATATGCCATTTTTAACGAGAGAAGTCGGTTCTCAAGTTCAGTTTTGCTTTTAAAGGCGCATTGTTCGACAACGTGCCTTTTAATAAATCCCGGGCCTAAATTCCGAAAATTGAATTCCCCCAGTGACATCATAGTCACGACATTCCCCAACATTCCCACCAATTTTGAGTAATGATGATGAAGTTGGCTTTAAACCAATACTCTTTCTTTAGTAAATCTCTTTGTGTTTTGGTATTCGTTTTGTAGTCTTCCATTCTCAAGTGTCTCTGTGTCGTCATCAGTCTCAACGGTCTTCATCAACGTTTGATACTTTACAGACAACTTCTGGGGGGAGAGAGGGGAAAGAGGGAGGGGAAAGAGGTATGGAGGGAAAAAGAGACAATGGGGCTGGATTTACACTTCAAACACTCCTTCACTCTCACACATCTCCCTACTCATTATAGAACATATGATTATATAATTGATCATAGGAGCTGTTGTTTTGTCCAAATGTTTCTATGGTAAAAAAACAACAACATCCCACTGGGCACAGACGTCAATTCAACGTCTATTCCACGTTGGTCATTTAATTGACTAACCAGGTCGTCACTGAAAATAACTTCTCCATGGCTTCTAAATAAATATGTATTCACGACAAATAATGTTTGACCACAAACATCACCAAATCATATTTTTTCTTTGATTCAGTATAAGTTATACCAGTAAGGTGTTGTTTATTCCATTGTAAGGCAACATTGATGTTGTGGGACTTCTTTAGTGTTAGGAGAGAACATGCACATTTTTGGGGGCATGTTCTAATCTAGTGTAATCCCTCAAGACAGAGGGAATTAGAGAACAACAACACAGTATTGATTAACCTCTTGAATTGTTAATGCTGCTTCAATATTTTATGCTCCAGTGCCAGTCTAGCACTGATATAATGGTTTTGGTTTCTTTCAACAGTCAGACATTATCTTTGAGCTCTCAGTTATGCCTTAAACCATTCACAGCTCTGTTTCTCTCTCTGTCTCTCTCCTTCTTCCCCCCTCTGTCTTTCTCTCCCACCCCCTCCATTCTTTCTCCCTTCTACTCTCATTTGCAGCACCAATAAACATCTAATATTGATCAGAAATGTGGAGCGCACTACACAAAGTGGTTCCAAGTTCAGCGATTGATTGAATTTTAATATTAAAATTGATGACTAAATAATTGACTGATTAATAAAATGATGGATAATACACTGAACAAAAACATAAATGCAACATGTTGTAAGGGTTGGTGTGAGGTGTGACCCAGGTGAGGTGCAGGATAGACAGTAGGCAGAGATGGTGAAACAAGAATCTTTACTGGTGGTCCCAAAACCAGGATACAAAATAACTGACTCGTCACGAAAAAATAAAGGAGGAGGAAATTGGTCTCCAAAAACAGGCTGACAGCAAACATACGAAATACTAACTATGACTGAAAACAACAATGAAACAGGGAGAACACTTCTCAAGTACCTGTACATACGTTTCGCAATCAGATACTGATTAATATATTTTTACATTTACATTTTCGTCATTTAGCAGACGCTCTTATCCAGAGTGACTTACAAATTGGTGCATTCACCTTATGATAGCCAGTGGGACAACCACTTTACACTTTACACTTTTTTGGAGGGGGGTGGGGGAGGGGGAGGGTAGAAGGATTACTTTTATCCTATCCCAGGTATTCCTTAAAGAGGTGGGGTTTCAAGTGTCTCCGGGAAGGTGGTGAGTGACTCCGCTGTCCTGGCGTCATGAGGGAGCTTGTTCCACCATTGGGGTGCCAGAGCAGCGAACAGTTCTGACTGGGCTAAGCGGGAACTGTGCTTCCGCAGAGGTAGGGGGGCCAGCAGGCCAGAGGTGGATGAACGCAATGCCCTCGTTTGGGTGTAGGGACCGATCAGAGCCTGAAGGTACGGAGGTGCCGTTCCCCTCACAGCTCCGTAGGCAAGCACCATGGTCTTGTAGCAGATGCGGGCTTCAACTGGAAGCCAGTGGAGTGTGCGGAGGAGCGGGGTGACATGAGAGAACTTGGGAAGGTTGAACACCAGACGGGCTGCAGCGTTCTGGATGAGTTGTAGGGGTTTAATGGCACAGGCAGGGAGCTCAGCCAACAGCGAGTTGCAGTAATCCAGACGGGAGATGACAAGTGCCTGGATTAGGACCTGTGCAAGGTAGGGTCGGACTCTGCGAATGTTGTAGAGCATGAACCTACAGGATTGGGTCACCGCTTTGATGTTAGCGGAGAATGACAGGGTGTTGTCCAGGGTCACGCCAAGGTTCTTTGCACTCTGGGAGGAGGACACAACGGAGTTGTCAACCGTGATGGCGAGATCATGGAACGGGCAGTCCTTTCCCGGGAGGAAGAGCAGCTACGTCTTGCCGAGGTTCAGCTTGAGGTGGTGATCTGTCATCCACACTGATATGTCTGCCAGACATGCAGAGATGCGATTCGCCAACTGGTTATCAGAAGGGGGAAAGGAGAAGATTAATTGTGTGTCGTCTGCGTAGCAATGATAGGAGAGACCATGTGATGATATGACAGAGCCAAGTGACTTGGTATATAGAGAGAATAGGAGAGGGCCTAGAACTGAGCCCTGGGGGACACCAGTGGTGAGAGCACGTGGTGCGGAGACAGATTCTCGCCACGCCACCTGGTAGGAGCGACCTGTGAGGTAGGACGCAATCCAAGAGTGAGCCGCGCCGGAGATGCCTAATTCGGAGAGGGTGGAGAGGAGGATCTGATGGTTCACAGTATCAAAGGCAACAGATAGGTCTAGAAGGATGAGAGCAGAGGAGAGAGAGTTAGCTTTAGCAGTGCGGAGAGCCTCTGTGACACAGAGAAGAGCAGTCTCAGTTGAATGACCAGTCTTGAAACCTGACTGGTTTGGATCAAGAAGGTCATTCTGAGAGAGATAACAAGAGAGTTGGCTAAAGACGGCACGCTCAAGAGTTTTGCAGAGAAAAGAAAGAAGGGATACTGGTCTGTAGTTGTTGACATCGGAGGGATCGAGTGTAGGTTTTTTGAGAAGGGGTGCAACTCTCGCTCTCTTGAAGACGGAAGGGACATAGCCAGTGGTCAAGGATGAGTTGATGAGCGAGGTGAGGTAAGGGAGAAGGTCTCCGGAAATGGTCTGGAGAAGAGAGGAGGGGATAGGGTCAAGCGGGCAGGTTGTTGGGCGGCCGGCCGTCACAAGTCGCAAGATTTCATCTGGAGAGAGAGGGGAGAAAGAAGTCAAAGCATAGGGTAGGGCAGTGTGAGCAGGACCAGCGGTGTCATTTAACTTAATAAATGAGGATCGGATGTCATCAACCTTCTTTTCAAAATGGTTGACAAAGTCATCCACAGAGAGCGAGGAGGGAGGGGGAGGAGGATGAGGATTCAGCAGGGAGGAGAAGGTGGCAAAGAGCTTCCTAGGGTTAGAGGCAGAGGCTTGACATTTAGAGTGGTAGAAAGTGGCTTTAGCAGCAGAAACAGAGGAAGAAAATGTAGAGAGTAGGGAGTGAAGAGATGACAGGTCGGCAGGGAGTCTAGTTTTCCTCCATATCCGCTCGGCTGCCCGGAGCCCTGTTCTGTGAGCTCGCAATGAGTCGTCAAGCCACGGAGCAGGAGTGGAGGCCCGAGCCGGCCGGGAGGATAGGGGACATAGAGAGTCAAAAGATGCAGAAAGGGAGGAGAGGAGGGTTGAGGAGGCAGAATCAGGAGATTGGAGGGAGAAGGATTGAGCAGAGGGAAGAGATGATAGGAAGGAAGAGGAGAGAGTAGCGGGAGAGAGAGAGCGAAGGTCGCGACGGTGCATTACCATCTGAGTAGGGGCAGAGTGAGAAGTGTTAGAGGAGAGCGAGAGAGAAAAGGATACAAAGTAGTGGTCGGAGACTTGGAGGGGAGTTGCAGTGAGATTAGTAGAAGAACATAATCTAGTAAAGATTAGGTCAAGCGTATTGTCTGCCTTGTGAGTAGGGGGAGACGGTGAGAGGGTGAGGTCAAAAGAGGAGAGGAGTGGAAAGAAGGAGGCAGAGAGAAATGAGTCAAAGGTAGACGTAGGGAGGTTAAAGTCACCCAGAACTGTGAGGGGTGAGCCATCCTCAGGAAAGGAACTTATCAAGGCGTCAAGCTCATTGATGAACTCTCCAAGGGAACCTGGAGGGCGATAAATGATAAGGATGTTAAGCTTGAATGGGCTAGTGACTGTGACAGAATGGAATTCAAATGAGGAGATAGACAGATGGGTCAGGGGAGAAAGAGAGAATGTCCACTTGGGAGAGATGAGGATTTCTGTGCCAGCGCCCCGCTGACCAGATGCTCTCGGGGTATGCAAGAACACATGGTCAGATGAGGAGAGAGCAGTAGGAGTAGCAGTGTTTTCTGTGGTAATCCATGTTTCCGTCAGTGCCAAGAAGTCGAGGGACTGGAAGGTAGCATAGGCTGAGATGAACTCTGCATTGTTGGCCGCAGAACGGCAGTTCCAGAGGCTGCCGGAGATCTGGAACTCCACGTGGGTCGTGCGTGCAGGGACCACCAGGTTAGAGAGGCAGCAGCCACACGGTCTGAGGCGTTTGTATGGCCTGTGCGGAGAGGAGAGAACAGGGATAGACAGACACATAGTTGACAGGCTACAGAAAAGGCTACACTAATGCAAAGAAGATCGGAATGAAATTAACTAAACATCTGGGGAAACGAGGCCTCCCTCACTAACCTTTCACTGAAACACTCAAATACAACTCTTCCAACTTCCACTTTAGAAATTATAATTGCTGTAATCTACAGTAGTTCAATGTTTCCAGGAATAGACTAACTTAGTTTATTCAGCTAGCTAAATTGGTACAGTATTCTTCTGTGAAAACCGCCCAGGGCACCGTATCCTATGACGCCATAGCTAACTAGCATGTTAGCATCCAATAACACACGGTTTAGCACCAATACTTGGTTACAACAAACTACCAATGGATCATTCATGTCCGTGTCTAGTTCCTTTCATAACGCAGAAGTAATTAAACGTTGGCTAGCTAGCACAAAGACAGTCATGCTAGCTACACAAGTGGACTACACATCTCAAATGTTCAGAAAGTGAAGCTTAGTACTGTTTGGCATCGAGAACTAGCAAGAAAACAGAGCAAGGGAACACAGGGAAGTGAGGGCATAAATACACAGGTGAACAGGTAGACACAGGTGACACCAATAAGATAATGATTAGTCCAGACTATGAGTGAGGAGGTGGTTAATGTTGTCGGAGGATGACACCTAGTGGGTCGCTCCGGAACTGCGACCCCCTCCTGTAACACATGTAAAGTCTTGGTCCCATGCTTCATGAGCTGAAATAAAAGATCCCAGACATTTTCTATATGCACAAAAAGCTTATTTATCTAACATTTTGTTCACAAATGTGTTTACATCCCTGTTAGTGAAAATTTCTCCTTTGCCAAGATAATCCAGGTGTGGCATTTCAAGAAGATGATTAAACAGCATGATCATTACACAGGTGCACCTTGTGCTGTGGACAATAAAAGGCCACTCTAAAATGTGTAGTTTTGTCACACAACACAATGCCACAGATTGTCTGAGACCAGCCACCCGGACAGTTGATGAAACAGTGGGTTTGCACAACCAAAGAATTTCTGCACAAACTGTCAGAAACCGTCTCAGGGAAGCTCATTTCCATTCTTGTCGTCCTCACCAGGGTCTTGACCTGACTGCAGTTCCGCGTTGTAACCGACTTCAGTGGGCAAATGCTAACCTTCGATGGCCACTGGCATGTCTTCTTCACGGATGAATCCCGATTTCAACTGTACCGGGCAGATGGCAGACAGCGTCGTGTGGGTGAGAGATTTGCTGATGTCAACGTTGTGAACAGAGTGCCCCATGGTGGCGGTGGGATTATGGTATGGGCAGGCTTAAGCTACGAACAATGAACACAATTGCATTTTATCAATAGCAATTTGAATGCACAGCGATAACGAGATCCTGAGTCCCATTGTTGACTCTTCACGACCGTCTTGGTGTGTTTGGACAATGATAGTTTGTTGGTGATGTGGACACCAAGGAACTTGAAGCTCTCAACCTGCTCCACTACAGCCCCGTCGATGAGAATGGGGGCGTGCTCGGTCCTCTTCTTTTTCCTGTAGTAAATAATCATCTCCTTTGTCTTGATCACGTTAAGGGAGAGGTTGTTGTCCTGGCACCACACGGCCAGGTCTCTGACCTCCTCCTTACAAGGCTGTCTCATCGTTGTGTGTGATCAGGCTTACCACTGTTGTGTCGTTGGCAAACTTAATGATGGTGTTGGAGTCGTGCCTGGCCATGCAGTCATGGCTGAACAGGGAGTACAGGAGGGGACTGAACACGCACCCCTGAGGGGCCCCCGTGTTGAGGATCAGCGTGGCGGATGTGTTGTTGCCTACCCTTACCACCTGGGTGCGGCCCGTCAGGAAGTCCAGGATCCAGTTGCAGAGGGAGGTGTTTAGTCCCAGGGTCCTTAGCTTAGTGATGAGCTTTGAGGGCACTATGGTGTTGAACGCTGAGCTGTAGGCAATGAATAGCATTCTCACGTAGGTGTTCCTTTTGTCCAGGTGGGAAAGGGCAGTGTTGAGTGCAATAGAGATTGTATCATCTATGGATCTGTTGGGGCGGTATGCAAATTGGAGTGGGTCTAGGGTTTCTGGGTTTGTGGTGTTGATGTGAGCCATGACCAGCCTTTCAAAGCACTTCATGGCTACAGACATGAGTGCTACGGGGCAGTAGTCATTTAGGCAGGTTACCTTAGTGTTCTTGGGCACAGGGACTATGGTGGTCTGCTTGAAACATGTTGGTATTACAGACTCAGTCAGGGACAGGTTGAAAATGTGAATGTTGACCTGTTTAAAGGTCTTACTCACATCGGCTATGGAGAGCGTGATCGCACAGTCATCCGGAACAACTGATGCTCTCATGCATGCTTTATTAGTACCTTGGCTCTAGCTCAGTATTTTGTGCAAGTGTGTAAATGCACCTGTGTGTGTGTAGGTCATATTCAGTTGTCAGTGTGTGTTTGTGTGTGACCCGCTATTGATTGTGCAAATGACAGTCATGCTGTGCGTCTGATAAGTGTATTGATGATCTGATGTAACTCTGAGTTAACCCTGTGTTATCCCAATAGAACAGGTTTGCTTTGTTCAACTGCTATTGATTAAATCATTATCCCGCCAGCTGTCACCACTCTATTTCACTCTGTTATAATATCATTATCTGATGACTTTTAAATGTTGAGCACATCACAATGTTTGTCTATTTTTGTGTGTGTGCACCTGACTGGGTGCCTGACTGCGTTCCTGTGAGTGTGTGTGTGTTGAAATATTGAAGAAATATACTGTACATTCACCACATCATCATGTCTATGTGAAAGAGATAGAGTCAGACAGGCCTGAATCCCATCCCATTAACATAGAGCCTGAGGGCTGTAGGGATGAAGTCAAGCTATAAGGTCTTCTTCACATTCTTCACATCAAATATACTCTGATAGACCTATCTCCTCTGGAGCCAATTATCATCTTCTTTACATAACACAAAACAATGAAATTCAAACCAAAATCACAGTGTGAGAGAGAGAGAGAGAGAGAGAGAGAGAGAGAGAGAGAGAGAGAGAGAGAGAGAGAGAGAGAGAGAGAAGGGGGTTAGACAGCGAGAAAGAAAGAAAGAAAGAAAGCAGGAAAGAAAGAAAGAAAGAAAGAAAGAAAGAAAGAAAGAAAGAAAGAAAGAAAGAAAGAAAGAAAGAAAGAAAGAAAGAAAGAAAGAAAGAATGAAAGAAAGAGGGGGTTGTTGCCCTAAGATGAGTGGGCGATGTCATGTGTGTCTTTGGTGTTCTTTTTTCCTTGTGTGTTTTGTCTGTGTGGGTGCATACATGCGTGGTTGCGTGCGTCTGTGGACTACTCCGTGCATGTGTGTGTGTGTGTGTGTGTGTGCTGCGTGTTTCGACCTTCACCCCTGCTGTGGGTATTCTTCTGCTGACTGAGTTAGTTTCTACCCCTCGGCTGTTTGCCACTGTGACACTAGCAGCCTTAGGCTAGAGAGAGAGAGAGAGAGAGAGAGAGAGAGAGAGAGAGAGAGAGAGAGAGAGAGAGAGAGAGAGAGAGAGAGAGAGAGAGAGAGAGAGGGAGAGAGAGAGAGAGTATTGGAGGGAGAGAAAAGGGGGAGAGAGAAAGAGAGAGAAAAAAAAGCGACAGGGGAGAGAGAGAGCGAATTAGTGCTCTCCTAGAGGTGTGTATTAGCAATTCTGATCGTCATGCTACCCCGGTTCTGGAATTGTTCTGGAAAGTTCAACAGATACTCCAGCTGTCAATATACCTGATAAATATTCATGTTAATAATGGGGAATATGAAAATATGTGCATATTTGTGAACAGTTCAAGCTGTTACAGTCATTATGTTTGGACCACGAGGATTGCTGTTGCCTGGCAAATTAGTAAAGAAAAGGAGAAAGTCAACATTCTACATTAAATCAATTTCAGACAAACATTTGCTATTTGCTAATGAGTCTTATGGAAATAACGTGTAGATGAGGGAGCAAGATAATAATATAATGCTTTATAATGAGAACACACACTCTGGTAGGAGCAGTGCAGGTCAGGGTTGGGGGCAAGTTCATTCCAATTCCATCAATTTGGAATGAATGAATTAAAATGGCAATTGAAGAATTAAATAAGTATTTTTTTATTTAAAATAAAATTGTCCACCTAGGAGCTCACTCCAATTTGAGATGTCAAGTCTCAATATGATGCAATGGTTTAGAATGATTCTAGAAGTTACATTTACTCAAATCAATCCCTTGCCATATACCTTATATTGATCATTATGTTTGGTTGAACTGTGCTTGTGAGATAATCAAATATTTTCATAAAAAATATCACTTGAAGATTTTGTTCAGAAATGCACACAAACACATACAGTGGGGAAAAAAGTATTTAGTCAGCCACCAATTGTGCAAGTTCTCCCACTTAAAAAGATGAGAGAGGCCTGTAATTTTCCTCATAGGTACACGTCAACTATGACAGACAAAATGAGAAAAAAAATCCAGAAAATCACATTGTAGGATTTCTAATGAATTTATTTGCAAATTATGGTGGAAAATAAGTATTTGGTCAATAACAAAAGTTTCTCAATACTTTGTTATATACCCTTTGTTGGCAATGACACAGGTCAAACATTTTCTGTAAGTCTTCACAAGGTTTTCACACACTGTTGCTGGTATTTTGGCCCATTGCTCCATGCAGATCTCCTCTAGAGCAGTGATGTTTTGGGGCTGTCGCTGGGCAACACAGACTTTCAACTCCCTCCAAAGATTTTCTATGGGATTGAGATCTGGAGACTGGCTAGGCCACTCCAGGACCTTGAAATGCTTCTTACGAAGCCACTCCTTCGTTGCCCGGGCGGTGTGTTTGGGATCATTGTCATGCTGAAAGAACCAGCCACGTTTCATCTTCAATGCCCTGGCTGATGGAAGGAGGTTTTCACTCAACATCTCACGATACATGGCCCCATTAATTCTTTCCTTTACACGGATCAGTCGTCCTGGTCCTTTTGCAGAAAAACAGCCCCAAAGCATGATGTTTCCACCCCCATGCTTCACAGTAGGTATGGTGTTCTTTGGATGCAACTCAGCATTCTTTGTCCTCCAAACACGACGAGTTGAGTTTTTACCAAAAAGTTCTATTTTGGTTTCATCTGACCATATGACATTCTCCCAATCCTCTTCTGGATCATCCAAATGCACTCTGGCAAACTTCAGACGGGCCTGGACATGTACTGGCTTAAGCAGGGGGACACGTCTGGCACTGCAGGATTTGAGTCCCTGGCGGCGTAGTGTGTTACTGATGGTAGGCTTTGTTACTTTGGTCCCAGCTCTCTGCAGGTCATTCACTAGGTCCCCCCGTGTGGTTCTGGGATCTTTGCTCACCATTCTTGTGATCATTTTGACCCCACGGGGTGAGATCTTGCGTGGAGCCCCAGATCGAGGGAGATTATCAGTGGTCTTGTATGTCTTCCATTTCCTAATAATTGCTCCCACAGTTGATTTCTTCAAACCAAGCTGCTTACCTATTGCAGATTCAGTCTTCCCAGCCTGGTGCAGGTCTACAATTTGGTTTCTGGTGTCCTTTGACAGCTCTTTGGTCTTGGCTATAGTGGAGTTTGGAGTGTGACTGTTTGAGGTTGTGGACAGGTGTCTTTTATACTGATAACAAGCTCAAACAGGTGCCATTAATACAGGTAACGAGTGGAGGACAGAGGAGCCTCTTAAAGAAGAAGTTACAGGTCTGTGAGAGCCAGAAATCTTGCTTGTTTGTAGGTGACCAAATACTTATTTTCCACCATAATTTGCAAATAAATTCATAAAAAATCCTACAATGTGATTTTCTGGAGAAAAAAAATCTCAATTTGTCTGTCATAGTTGACGTGTACCTATGATGAAAATTACAGGCCTCTCTCATCTTTTTAAGTGGGAGAACTTGCACAATTGGTGGCTGACTAAATACTTTTCTTCCCCACTGTATTTGCAACACACAGACAACACAACACAATTCTCTCTCCCCACGCATCAATCCGTTTGCCGTTAGTTCATCGACTTTTCCTGTTGACCCGACGAGACATACATTGACCTCGATGTAATTAAAGACACACACTATGATTCAACCCTGCTCTCCTACGGTTCATTTCACAACAGACAGACCAGGGGTTAATGAACTCTGCTGGCTCAATCTGGCATCTATCTGTCTTTCTGTCTGGTTCAACCTTTTACTTAGTCTTGGTGTGATAATCAGGCTGTGTGTGTGTGTGTGTGTGTGTGTATGTGTGCGTTTGTGTCTTCGTGTGTGTGCATGCGTCTATGAGTGTTTGTGCGCATACGTGGCACAGAACTTCAGGTCTTAGGGAAGATGACGTCACCAACACTAGGCTACACTTCTACCTGTACACCATTTTTGGGAAACGATGGGGCGGCCACCATATTTGGGTAGCTAGGGGAGGAGGAACCATCCCATAGTAATCAGGTCACTGTGACTCCCAGGCTGGAAGCAGGATTTATAATGATGGGATATGATGGTATACGATTACTGAGAGAACATCAGGTGATGTACCTACCGACCTGGACACACACACCACATGCACATAAACACACATACCGGCCATACCCAACCCTAATGATGTCTCAGAATATAACAGGCCTTATATAACATCTTTCAAAGCAGACAAAGAGAGGAACACTGTGTAATACAACCCTAGTCCTCCCCTGACCGAGCCATCCGGATTTCCTATCATTTTCTTACCTTCTAAGGTTTAAAGGGATAGTTCACATGTTTTGGGGGGTAGATCAGCTTTAATATTGCAGATAGATTGTAACTTCCATCAATGTAATTCTCTGCATCACTTCCAATCCCCCATATATATATATTTTCTCGCAAATATATATATATATATATATATATATATATATATACAGTGGGGAGAACAAGTATTTGATACACTGCCGATTTTGCAGGTTTTCCTACTTACAAAGCATGTAGAGGTTATTTTATTTTTATTTTATTTATTTTTTGGGGGGGGGGATGGATCAGCTTAATATTGCAGATAGATTGTATCTTCTATCAATGTAATTATCTGCATCACTTCCAATCCCCCATGTTTTTTATATATATACTCCCCTTTATTACTTTTCAACCCCGCCATCCTTTCCCTACTTGGAGTAAATTAGTGAACAACAATGCCCAGGCCTCTACTTCCGATCTATACTTACTATCTACACCTTATGGACAGAGTTAATTTAAAAATAATTATATTATATATATATACTTTTTTTTTTTTTTTGCTCCTGAACTTCTTCTACTCTCAACCTCTCCGATCATTTTCATGATGTCCATCCGGTTTGCTTCTATATGCCATATCTTTCTAACTGTGCTCTTTCCCAAAATCTCCCAACATACAACCTACATACTTATTATGGACACAGTATGCTTACATTATTAGCTATCTTTGTTATTATTTGTTGTTATTTGTTATTAGTCCCATCCTTCAACTCTATTCAATACCTCCCATCTATCTCTTAACACCATCCATATATCATAAGCATGTAGAGGTTTGTAATTTTTATCATAGATACACTTCAACTGTGAGAGACGGAATCTAAAACAAAAATCCAGAAAATCACATTGTATGATTTTTAAGTAATTAATTTGCATTTTATTGCATGACATAAGTATTTGATCACCTACCAACCAGTAAGAATTCCGGCTCTCACAGACATGTTAGTTTTTCTTTAAGAAGCCCTCCTGTTCTCCACTCATTACCTGTATTAACTGCACCTGTTTGAACTCGTTACGTGTATAAAAGACACCTGTCCACACACTCAATCAAACAGACTCCAACCTCTCCACAATGGCCAAGACCAGAGAGCTGTGTAAGGACATCAGGGATAAAATTGTAGACCTGCACAAGGCTGGGATGGGCTACAGGACAATAGGCAAGCAGCTTGGTGAGAAGGCAACAACTGTTGGCGCAATTATTAGAAAATTGAAGAAGGTCAATCACCCTCGGTCTGGGGCTCCATGCAAGATCTCACCTCGTGGGGCATCAATGATCATGAGGAAGTTGAGGGATCAGCCCAGAACTACACGGCAGGACCTGGTCAATGACCTGAAGAGAGCTGGGACCACAGTCTCAAAGAAAACCATTAGTAACACACTACGCCGTCATGGATTAAAATCCTGCAGTGCATGCAAGGTCCCCATGCTCAAGCCAGCGCATGTCCAGGCCCGTCTGAAGTTTGCCAATGACCATCTGGATGATCCAGAGGAGGAATGGGAGAAGGTCATGTGTTCTGATGAGACAAAAATATAGCTTTTTGGTCTAAACTCCACTCGCCGTGTTTGGAGGAAGAAGAAGGATGAGTACAACCCCAAGAACACCATCCCAACCGTGAAGCATGGAGGTGGAAACATCATTCTTTGGGGATGCTTTTCTGCAAAGGGTACAGGACGACTGCACCGTATTGAGGGGAGGATGGATGGGGCCATGTATCGCGAGATCTTGGCCAACAACCTCCTTTCCTCAGTAAGAGCATTGAAGATGGGTCATGGCTGGGTCTTCCAGCATGACAATGACCCGAAACACACATCCAGGGCAACTAAGGAGTGGCTCCGTAAGAAGCATCTCAAGGTCCTGGAGTGGCCTAGCCAGTCTCCAGACCTGAACCCAATAGAACATCTTTGGAGGGAGCTGAAAGTCCGTATTGCCCAGCGACAGCCCCGAAACCTGAAGGATCTGGAGAAGGTCTGTATGGAGGAGTGGGCCAAAATCCCTGCTGTAGTGTGCAAACCTGGTCAAGACCTTCAGGAAACGTATGATCTCTGAAAAGATTTTTGTTTTAGATTCCGTCTCTCACAGTTGAAGTGTACCTATGATCAAAATTACAGACCTCTACATGCTTTGTAAGTAGGAAAACCTGCAAAATCGGCAGTGTATCAAATACTTGTTCTCCCCACTGTGTATATATATATATTACATTTACGTCATTTAGCAGACGCTCTTATCCAGAGCGACTTACAGTTAGTGAATACATATATTATTATTTTTTATACTGGCCCCCCATGGGAATCGAACCCACCACCCTGGCGTTGCAAACGCCATGCTCTATCAACTGAGCTACATCCCTGCCCGCCATTCCTTCCCCTACCCTGGACGACGCTGGGCCAATTGTGCGCCGCCCATGAGTCTCCCGGTCGCGGCCGACTGCAACAGAGCCTGGATTCGAACCAGGATCTCTAGTGGCACAGTTAGCACTGCGATGCAGTGCCTTAGACCACTTCGCCACTCAGTGGTCTACATATACTCATACATACAGTGAGGGAAAAAAGTATTTGATCCCCTACTGATTTTGTACGTTTGCCCACTGACAAATAAATTATCAGTCTATAATTTTAATGGTAGGTTTATTTGAACAGTGAGAGACAGAATAACAACAAAAAATCCAGAAAAACGTATGTCAAAAATGTTGTAAATTGATTTGCATTTTCATGAGGGAAATAAGTATTTGAACCCCTCTCAATCAGAAAGATTTCTGCCTCCCAGGTGTCTTTTATACAGGTAACGAGCTGAGATTAGGAGCACATTCTTAAAGGGAGTGCTCCTAATCTCAGCTTGTTACCTGTATAAAAGACACCTGTCCACAGAAGCAATCAATCAATCAGATTCCAAACTCTCTACCATGGCCAAGACCAAAGAGCTCTCCAAGAATGCCAGGGACAAGATTGCAGACCTACACAAGGCTGGAATGGGCTACAAGACCATCGCCAAGCAGCTTGGTGAGAAGGTGACAACAATTGGCGCGATTATTCGCATATGGAAGAAACACAAAAGAACTGTCAATCTCCCTCAGCCTGGGGCTCCATGCAAGATCTCACCTTGTGGAGTTGCAATGATCATGAGAACAGTGAGGAATCAGCCCAGAACTACACGGGAGGATCTTGTCAATGATCTCAAGGCAGCTGGGACCATAGTCACCAAGAAAACAAATGGTAACACACTACACCCGCAAGGTCCCCCTGCTCAAGAAAGCACATATACAGGCCCGTCTGAAGTTTGCCAATGAACATCTGAATGATTCAGAGGAGAACTGGGTGAAAGTGTTGTGGTCAGATGAGACCAAAATCGAGCTCTTTGGCATCAACTCAACTCGCTGTGTTTGGAGGAGGATGAATGCTGCCTATGACCCCAAGAACACCATCCCTACCGTCAAACATGGAGGTGGAAACATTATGCTTTGGGGGTGTTTTTCTGCTAAGGGGACAGGACAACTTCACCGCATCAAAGGGACGATGGAAGGGGCCATGTACCGTCAAATCTTGGGTGAGAACCTCCTTCCCTCAGCCAGGGCATTGAAAATGGGTCGTGGATGGGTATTCCAGCATGACAATGACCCAAAACACACGGCCAAGGCAACAAAGTGGCTCAAGAAGAAGCACATTAAGGTCCTGGAGTGGCCTAGCCAGTCTCCAGACCTTAATCCCATAGAAAATCTGTGGAGGGAGCTGAAGGTTCGAGTTGCCAAACGTCAGCCTCGAAACCTTAATGACTTGGAGAAGATCTGCAAAGAGGAGTGGGACAAAATCCCTCCTGAGATGTGTGCAAACCTGGTGGCCAAGTTTTGCAGAGGGGTCAAATACTTATTTCCCTCATTAAAATGCAAATCAATTCATAACATTTTTGACATGCGTTTTTCTGGATTTTGTTGTTGTTATTCTGTCTCTCACTGTTCAAATAAACCTACCATTAAAATGATATACTGATCATGCCTTTGTCAGTGGGCAAACGTACAAAATCAGCAGGGTATCAAATACTTTTTCCCTCACTGTATATATACACATCCTTTTTTAAAATATATTTCCCTTTATTACTTTCCAACCCCACCACCCCTTCCCTAATTTGAGTAAACTAGTGAACAACAACGCTTAGGGCTCTACTTCCAGCTTGTACATACTATATACATTTTATGGACACAGTCAATTTTACAATAATTATATTTTGTTTGTTTTTACTCCTGAACTTCCTCTACCCTCAACCTCTCCGATGATTTTCATGATGTCCATCCGATTTGCTTCTATATGCCATATATTTCTAACTGTGCTCTTTCACAAAAGCTCTCAACCTATAACCTATATACTAATTATGGACACAGTATGCTTTACATTAGTTATCTTGTTGTTATTAGTTGTTGTTAGTTGTTATTAGTCCCATCCGTCAGCTCCATTCAACACCTCCCATCGGTCTCTTAACACCATCCATATTGGATTTCTATTTGCCATATATTTTTCAACTGTACTGTGATGTTTACTACAAGACCATGGTGCTTGCCTACGGAGCTGTGAGGGGAACGGCACCTCCTTACCTTCAGGCTCTGATCAGACCCTACACCCAAACGAGGGCACTGCGTTCATCCACCTCTGGCCTGCTAGCTCCCCTACCTCTACGGAAGCACAGTTCCCGCTCAGCCCAGTCAAAGCTATTTGCTGCTCTGGCTCCCCAATGGTGGAACAAGCTCCCCCCACGACGCCAGGACAGCGGAGTCACTGACCACCTTCCGGAGACACTTGAAACCCTACCTCTTTAAGGAATACCCGGAACAGTATAAAGTAATCCTTCTACTCCCCCCCCCCTCCCCCACCCCCCCATAAAAAAATATATAAGTGGTTGTCCCACTGGCTATCATAAGTTGAATGCACCAATTTGTAAGTCGCTCTGGATAAGAGCGTCTGCTAAATGATGTAAATGTAAATGTAAATGTTTCACAAAAGTTATATTCTCATTGTTTCTACACATTGTAAATTGAAAATAAACATTTTTGCTAAAAGTATTATTATATTATTGATCGATTGACTATGACTTTCAGATCACCCAGTAGTGCTATCTGCAGGGTTAGCTCCAGGTAAATATTGCAATCCTTCAGCCATTCATGGACCTGTGACCAAAAACAAGCTACAAATGGACAGTACCAAAACAAATGATCTAATGATTCTGTCTCTTCGCAGCAAAATCTGCAGAGCTGGGAAGATTACATCCCCCATATAAATAACATTCTATTGGTTGCAAGAATTTTGTATAATAATTTAAATGGAAAAATTCTAAGTTTTGAATCCGGCGTCGTTTTGCGTATCAGTTCATAAACACTATGCCATGGAATCGGTACGTCAAAAATCTCTTCCCAACTATTTTGCAATCTATATGGGACGGCTGTCAATCCTTTGGTCCTTAAATGAAACTGGTATACTTTTTTATTTATCACAATTTTCTTTAACCAATTATGTTCTTTAATGTAGGGCCGACAGACAAGTTCCTTACTTTTTCCCCCTTCCACTTTCCTCTTCCATTTTTGCGGTAATGCTGCAATTATTTGGTTGTAATTTTGGGTAGAGCAGACATTTCCATATGTTTTTGTTAGCTGCATGTGCAACATAACTCCACCAGTCCTACCTATGATATCATTTACGAAGATTACACTTTTTTTTTTTTTCTTCAAAAAATAGTGTTTTTTTATCAATTAGTATATTTGAGTTTAACCACAATATTTGTTGCATATTTGTTCTGTTGTTTCTGGAGGATTAAATTGAAATTGCAACCAACTTTCTATGGCTTGTTTTAGAAATAGTGATATTTGGGAGATTATTTCCTTTTCAAATAACTGAAAGTGAGAGGTTGTAATCTGAATAAAGGGAAAAAGGCCATTCTTGAACATGGGGTATGTCACGACTTCCGCCGAGGCTGCCTCCCCTCCATGTTCGGGCAGGTTTCGGCGTTCGTCGTCACCGGCTTACTAGCCACCGCCGCTCCATATATCATCATTCCATTTGTCTTGTCAATTACACACACCTGGTTCTTATCCCCTCATTAGTCTGTGTATAAGTGTTCCCTCTGCCCCCTTGTCCTTGTGAGTGATTGTTTTATGTGAAGATGAGTGTAGCCCGGTTGAGCTATCCGTACTTTGTATTGCCGGGGTTATTTCTCCCCGTGTGCCTGTATTGTGTTCCAGTGCGCCTGTATTACGCCCTGTGCTGTTGACGCTATCAAGCGTAATTGTGTATTACGGAATAAACTCTGTATTCAGTGATTTACCCTCCTGCGCCTGACTCCTTCAAATCACACTCTCACAGGGTGAGACAATCTTACTAGTTTGCTAGAGAACCAGTTCGGATTTAAGTATAACTTTTGTATGACTGAAGCTTTTAGTGATAGGTCTCATGCTTTAATATGTAATAATTTCTGTCCTCCGAATTCATATTCATTATATAAATAGGCCCGTTTAATTTTGTCTGGCTTGCCGTTCCAAATAAAATCTTTTTTTCTCATATCATTTAAAAAACTGTTCGCTAGGCGTAGGCAAGACCATAAGCAAATAGGTAAACTGGGATAACACTAAAGAGTTAATCAGGGTGATTTTTACACAGATAGACAGGTATGTACCTTTCCATGGTAGCAAGATCTTATCTATTTTTGCTAACTTTCTATTAACATTTATTGGAGTGAGATCATTTATTTCATTTGGGATATGTATTCCGAGTATATCCACATCACCATCAGACCATGTTATTGGTAAACTACATGGTAATGTATATATATATTTTTTAGTGATCCAATATGTAATATAGTACATTTATCATAATTTGGTTGTAATCCAGAGAGGTTAGAAAATGTATCTAGATCCTCTATGAGGCTGTGGAGGGATTCAAGTTGTGGATTTAAAAGAAAACATGAATCATCAGCGTATAATGACACCTTTGTTTTTAAGCCCTGGATTTCTAATCCCTTGATATTATTGTCGGATCTGATTTTAATAGCTAACATTTCGATGGCCATAATAAATAGATATGCCGATATTGGACAACCTTGTTTTACTCCTCTTGACAGTTTAAAACTTTCGGAGAAATAGCCATTATTTACTATTTTAAACCTAGGGTTAATATACATGATTTTAACCCATTTTGTAAGAGATTCTCCAAAATTGAAATGCTCCAGGCATTTGTATATAAACTCCAGTTGTACTTCATCAAATGCCTTTTCAAAGTCTGCTATGAATAGCAGGCCTGGTTTTCCAGATTTTTCATAGTGTTCTATTGTTTCCAGTACTTGCCTTATATTATCTCCAATGTATCGTCCATGTAAAAAACCTGTCTGATTAGAATGAATTATGTCCGACAATACCTTTTTAATTCTATGCACTATACATTTTGCTAGAATTTTTGCAGCAAAACACTGAAGTGCAAGGGGCCTCCAATTTTTAAAATGGACTGGATCTTTATATTTCCCACTTGTATCCTGTTTCAGTAATAATAAAATCAGACCTTCTTCTTGAGTGTCTGATAATCTACCATTTTCATAGGAGTGGTTAAAACATGCTAATAACGGTCCTCTGAGTATATCAAAAAAGGTTTGGTATACCTCGACTGGTATGCCATCCAACCCTGGGGTTTTCCCGGACTTAAAGTCTTTAATTGCATCCAGAAGTTCCTCCTCTGTAATTTCACCTTCACATTAGTCTTTCTGTATGGCTGTTAATTTTACATTATCAATAGAAAAAAATCCCTACAATTAGATTCAGTTAGAGGAGATGGAGGCGACTGAAACGAAAACATATGCTTAACCCTCCCGTTGTCCTAGGGTCAAAATGACCCGCCACTGTGTTGAACCAACTTTATTTAATTTTTATATTTTTTGGAACATTTGTGAGAAGGAGGCAGTGATACTTTCTTTAAAGTCTCACTGCCTCCTTCTCACAAATGATCCCCAAAATATAAAAATTAAATAAAGTTGGTTCAACACAGTGGCGGGTCATTTTGACCCTAGGACAACGGGAGGGTTAAAGTACTTTGCTTCCTCCTTCAAAATATAATTTGGTGAATCATGGGTGACTCCGTCATTGTAACCAGTTTCAGTCAATTATTTTTGGTAGCATTTCTATGTTGAAGATTAAAAAATAATTTGGTGCATTTTTCCCCATCCAGTTTGCTTTATTTGTATAATATATTTCACTGGATCTTTCTTTAATAAGTTTTGTTTTTCCTCTAATTTATTCTGAGCCTCTATGTTACAGTTTTTATTGCTATCTATCTGTTCTGTTAGACCTTCTATTTCCTTTGTTAGTATGGACTCTTTTGACCTAAATTGCTTTTGTTTTCGAGATGAGTACTGAATTGCATGGCCTCTAAAGGCATATTTAAAAGTGTCCCATACAATAAGGGGATTTGCTGTACCTATGTTATGTTGGAAAAATATGTTATAAATTCCTCTGTACTAGTTAAAAACAAGTTATCATCCAATAGAATTTGATTACATTTCCAATATCCTCGCCCATGTGGAAATTCAGTAAGAGTAATGTATATGCCAATTATATGATGGTCCGACCGCATTCTGTCCCCTATCAACACTTTTTAAACTTTTGGTGCCAACGAGAATGACATAAGAAAGAAGTCAAGACGACTAGCTTGATTGTGCCTCCCCCATGTATATCTCACTAGGTCAGGATATTTAAGCCTTCATATATCTACTAGTTCTAATGTATCCATGACATTCATGATTTCCTTAAGAGCATGAAGGTGATAGTTTGTGGTGTGATTTCCTTTACGGTCCATTGAGCTATTTAAAACAGTATTATAATCTCCCACCATAATAATATAGTCTTGTATTGCTTGCAGGGTTGATAATTTATTATATACAGTGGGGCAAAAAAGTATTTAGTCAGCCACCAATTGTGCAAGTTCTCCCACTTAAAAAGATGAGAGAGGCCTGTAGTTTTCATCATAGGTACACGTCAACTATGACAGACAAAATGAGAAAAAAAATTCCAGAAAATCACATTGTAGGATTTTTTATGAATTTATTTGCAAATTATGGTGGAAAATAAGTATTTGGTCAATAACAAAAGTTTCTCAATACTTTGTTATATACCCTTTGTTGGCAATGACACAGGTCAAACGTTTTCTGTAAGTCTTCACAAGGTTTTCACACACTGTTGCTGGTATTTTGGCCCATTCCTCCATGCAGATCTCCTCTAGAGCAGTGATGTTTTGGGGCTGTCGCTGGGCAACACAGACTTTCAACTCCCCTCCAAAGATTTTCTATGGGGTTGAGATCAGGAGACTGGCTAGGCCACTCCAGGACCTTGAAATGCTTCTTACGAAGCCACTCCTTCATTGCCCGGGCGGTGTGTTTGGGATCATTGTCATGCTGAAAGACCCAGCCACGTTTCATCTTCAATGCCCTTGCTGATGGAAGGAGGTTTTCACTCAAAATCTCACGATACATGGCCCCATTCATTCGTTCCTTTACACGGATTAGTCGTCCTGGTCCCTTTGCAGAAAAAACAGCCCCAAAGCATGATGTTTCCACCCCCATACTTCACAGTAGGTATGGTGTTCTTTGGATGCAACTCAGCATTCTTTGTCCTCCAAACACGACGAGTTGAGTTTTTACCAAAAGTTCTATTTTGGTTTCATCTGACCATATGACATTCTCCCAATCCTCTTCTGGATCATCCAAATGCACTCTAGCAAACTTCAGACAGGCCTGGACATTTACTGGCTTAAGCAGGCGGACACGTCTTGCACTGCAGGATTTGAGTCCCTGGCGGCGTAGTGTGTTACTGATGGTAGGCTTTGTTACTTTGGTCCCAGCTCTCTGCAGGTCATTCACTAGGTCCCCCCCGTGTGGTTCTGGGATTTTTGCTCACCGTTCTTGTGATCATTTTGACCCTACGGGGTGAGATCTTGCGTGGAGCCCCAGATCGAGGGAGATTATCAGTGGTCTTGTATGTCTTCCATTTCCTAATAATTGCTCCCACAGTTGATTTCTTCAAACCAAGCTGCTTACCTATTGCAGATTCAGTCTTCCCAGCCTGGTGCAGGTCTACAATTTTGTTTCTGGTGTCCTTTGTCAGCTCTTTGGTCTTGGCCACAGTGGAGTTTGGAGTGTGACTGTTTGAGGTTGTGGACAGGTGTCTTTTATACTGATAACAAGTTCAAACAGATGCCATTAATACAGGTAACGAGTGGAGGACAGAGGAGCCTCTTAAAGAAGAAGTTACAGGTCTGTGAGAGCCAGAAATCTTGCTTGTTTGTAGGTGACCAAATACTTATTTTCCACCATAATTTGCAAATAAATTCATAAAAAATCCTACAATGTGATTTTCTGGATTTTTTTTCCTCAATTTGTCTTTCATAGTTGACGTGTACCTATGATGAAAATTACAGGCCTCTCTCATCTGTTTAAGTGGGAGAACTTGCACAAATAGTGGCTGACTAAATACTTTTTTGCCCCACTGTACATTGTCAAAGAAGTGTGGATCATCATTATTTGGTCCGTAAAGGTTAATGAGCCATATTTGTTTATGGTCCAATATCATATTTAAAATCATCCATCTACCTTGCGGATCTGTTTGGACAATTTGCAGATTCGGATCAAAATTACTGTTAATTAATAACATCACCCCTTTTGAGTTTCTTTGCCCATGGGATAAGTATATTTCACAATTCCTGACATTTAATCCTAGTAGAAATTCTCTCTTAGGTCAGTTAGGATCACCACTTTACTTTAAGAATGTGAAATGTCAGAACAATAATAGAGAGAATGATTTATTTCAGCTTTTATTTATGTCATCACATTCCCAGTGGGTCAGAAGTTTACATACACTCAATTAGTATTTGGTAGCATTGCCTTTAAATTGTTTAACTTGGGTCAAACGGTTCGGGTAGCCTTCCACAAGCTTCCCACAATAAGTTGGGTGAATTTTGGCCCATTCCTCCTGTCAGAGCTGCTGTAACTGAGTCAGGTTTGTAGGCCTATTTGCTCGCACACACTTTTTCAGTTCTGCCCACACATTTTCTATAGGATTGAGGTCAGGGCTTTGTGATGGCCACTCCAATACCTTGACTTTGTTGTCCTTAAGCCATTTTGCCACAACTTTGGAAGTATGCTTGGGGTCATTGTCCATTTGGAAGACTAATTTGCGACCAAGCTTTAACTTCCTGACTGATGTCTTGAGATGTTGCTTCAATATATCCACAATTTTCCTTCCTCATGATGCCATCTATTTTGTGAAGTGCACCAGTCTCTCCTAAAGAAAAGCACCCCCACAGCATGATGCTGCCACCCCCGTGCTTCACGGTTGGGATGGTGTTCTTCGGCTTGCAAGCGTTCCCCTTTTTCCTCCAAACATAACAATGGTCATTATGGCCAAACAGTTCTATTTTTGTTTCATCAGACCAGAGGACATTTCTCCAAAAAGTACGATCTTTGTCCCCATGTGCAATTGCAAACCGTAGTCTGGCTTTTTTATGGCAGTTTTGGAGCAGTGGCTTCTTCCTTGCTGAGCAGCCTTTCAGGTTATGTTGATATAGGACTCGTTTTACTGTGGATATAGATACTTTTGTACCTGTTTCCTCCAGCATCTTCACAAGGTCCTTTGCTGTTGTTCTGGGATTGATTTGCACTTTTCGCATCAAAGTACTTTCATCTCTAGGAGACAGAATGTGTCTCCTTCCTGAGCAGTATGACGGCTGCGTGGTCCCATGGTGTTTATACTTGCGTACTATTGTTTGTACAGATGAACGTGGTACCTTCAGGCGTTTGGAAATTGCTCCCAAGGATGAACCAGACTTGTGGAGATCTACAAAAAATGTTCTGAGGTCTTGGCTGATTTCTTTTGATTTTCCCATGATGTCAAGTAAAGAGGCACTGAGTTTGAAGGTAGGCCTTGAAATACATCCACAGGTACACCTCCAATAGACTCAAATGATGTCAATTAGCATATCAGAAGCTTCTAAAGCTATGGCATCATTTTCTGGAATTTTCCAAGCTGTTTAAAGGCACAGTCAACCTAGTGTATGTAAACTTCTGACCCACTGGAATTTTGATACAGTGAATTATAAGTGAAATAATCTGTCCGTAAACAATTGTTGGAAAAATGACTTGTGTCATGCACAAAGTAGATATCCTAACCGACTTGCCAAAACTATAGTTTGTTAACAAGACATTTGTGGAGTGGTTGAAAAACGAGTTTTAATGACTCCAACCCAAGTGTATGTAAACTTCCGACTTCAACTGTAGCTGTACCATGATATTTGCATTGCTACTAAGTAACCCTCCAATTGTTCTCTACTGTCCCCCGCTAAAGCCCCTCCCCATACCAAGTTGGGATATCATCCCAGTGATCGGCATACCACCCCCGTCCCCCCGGATCCCTAGGCACCCCGTGAGGCCAGGACCCATCCTTCGAAAACAGCACACAGTGCCACCCACAAAACAGAAGCAGGTCAACCGTTAACTTTTTAGATTGTTTTGCTTATTTTCAATTGTTTTCTTCAGTTTTAATTTTTTAAATAATATTGTTTGGGGTGAGTATTATGCTTGGCTGTTGTTGTTTTGTCCATTTCATAAATGTTTCATCCATTTTAAAGACATGGTCCAGTACTTTGGCGACTAGTAAGTATTTTTTAAACCTCCTGCTTTGGGCTGGTGGATGTGTCAATGCGTAGTCTTAACTCAATTAGCCATCAAATCCTTAGTTTGAAAGCAACTGTTTTCTGGAAGCTGTGCGGCGCCATTTTCCCTTAAATTACCCCCACATAGGCCAGCCCCCTAGCAATTTGTGGTGAGTGTGGTGAAAGGAGTCAGGCGCATACAGAGTTTATTCCTTCGTTGACACACTAATGCACTCCAATAGCGATCAACAAAACAGGCACAGGGGAAACAAACATCCCTGGCAATTACTCTGTAACGGAATCCAATAATACATGGGCACAGGGGGAAAATCTACCCTGGCAACACAATGTTATGAGTAGCTCCACTGAGCTACATACTCTCACAATTAACAATCACCCACAAGGACAAGGGGGCAGAGGGAACACTTATACACAGACTAATTAGGGGATTAGAACTAGGTGTGTGTGATTGACAAGACAATTGTGATGATGATTGGGGCGGCAGTGGTTAGTACTCCGGTGACGACGAACGCCGAAGCCTGCCCGAACAAGGAGGGGAGGCAGCCTCGGCCGAAGTCGTGACAGTGCCCCCCCCCCCCGACGCGCAGCTCCAGCAGCGCGCCGACCACGGCCAGGAGGACGCGGAGCAGGGCGAGCCGGATGGCGATGGTGGAAATCCCGCAACAGGGAGGGATCGAGGATATCCCTCACCGGGACCCAGCACCGTTCCTCCGGACCGTACCCCTCCCACTCCACGAGATACTGAAGGCCCCCCACCCGACGCCTCGAATCCAGGATGGCACGGACAGAGTACGCTGGGACCCCCTCGATGTCCATAGGAGGTGGATGAACCTCCCGCACCTCAGACTAATGGAGCGGACCAACCACCACCGGC